>NC_060267.1:115187158-115496569 GCF_021613505.1 Equus quagga
AAAATCTAATTTGATGTCTACCTTTGGCAAGGCATTGGGCTGGTGAATAAAAACTAGTATATGGGCTTATCTGTGTCAGAGACCATACTGGACGTTGTCTCTGCTCACAAGGAACATATGGGTCAGCAGGAAATCTGGATATTAATAAAAATAACAGCACAATTAAATATAAAATGTACCTTTGATGAGATTATAAAGAAAGAGGAACTAGTATACGAAAGGAGGCCCTACTTTAGTCTGAGAAATCAGAAAAGCATTTCTAAGAAAGTGAAAGTTGAGTATATTTTTGAGACATACATGTTTAGTATTCATTTTGTATCATTTACAAATCTATTGTCAATCTTTCAGGAGTTAAATAAGGTCACAGGTAGTTAGTAAAATGTAATATGGGAAGCATAGACTTTGGAATTAACCAGCGCTGGTTTGAATCCACATAATACCTCTTAGCAGTTGCGCCTCTTAGCAAGTTCTTTGCTTTTAATTTTTAATTGTGGTAAAAATATGTATAACACAAAATTTCCATCTTACGCGTTCTTAAACGTACAGTTTAATAGTGTTAAGATTGGTTATTGTGCATGTGATCTCCAGAACTCTCTTCATCTTACACAACTGAAATTCTTACCCATTAAACAACACCTCCCCATTTTCCTCTCCTCCAGCCTCTGGCAACTACCATTCTGCATTCTCTTTATGAATTTGAATACTCTAGCTACCTCATCTAAGTAGAACCTTATAGAACTTGTCTTTTTGTGACTAGCTTATTTCTCTTCGCATTATGTCCTCAAGGTTCATCCATGTTGTACTGTGTGTCAGAATTTCCTTTGTATTTAAGACTGACTTATAATCCATTTTATGTATATAACACATTTTGATTATCCATTCTTCTGTTGATGGACAATTTGAGTGCTTCCACCTTTTGACTGGTGTGAATAATGCTGCTGTGAACATGAGTGTACAATCTTTTTTTTTCAACTTTCTGAGTCCAGATTACCCCTATATTGAAATGAACATTATTGTAATGCAACATAATGAAGATTAAGTAAATTATATTATATGAAAGCCTATTCTACCATGCCTAACATATGATAGATGTTTAAGTAGCATTATTACTAACAATAATAGGATTTTGAACATGGGAGGAAAGTTTATCTGGTCTAGAATTTCTCAGATGATGCTATTCTTACTGGTGGCGGTAAGAGAGATGACGTTAGGGTGGTTCACAAATATTTTTAAAAATTTAATAATGCTTCCTTTATTATACAGAGTACCCTAAGAATGTACCTAGCATATTAAGCTCATGATTGTGTGAATATTAGTGTTTGAGGCAAGGCTAAAATAGAGATGTTTATGCTTTTTAAAAACTGATGCAGTTTTTCTTAAAGAGCAAAAATGATGAAAATGGGACATGACTATCTGTTGTTCAGGAAACACCAATGTGATTCAAAATAAGAGTAATCAGACCCAGAAAAAACCTTCCATGTTTCCTTTTCTGTCCATTTGAAAAGTATTCAATTCAGGCTGAACACATTCAACTCCTCTATGTTGGGACTTCTATGAGATAAACCCTAATGTTATACTTGCAGTCTTTTCTTCTGCAAGACTAGTGTTGGAATATATGATTCAACCGAAATTACTCAAATTTTCTATAGTCTCCAAATGCCCATCTTTTGGCAGGACAAACCATGCTGAAGTATGTTATCTGAGCTGCGTCAAATCGAACCTGTCCTTTTATAGTGCTGTCAAGCTACAGGAAATCATAGACTTTGGGAAGATGTTCTAATAATTGTGCATACATAGCATTTAGATTGAGCTACCAGAACACGGTCGTTAGTATTTCAACACTAAGCAAGTTTTGTTATATGTTTTTTGTTATAAAAACATTGCAACTTGAATGCTCTGAGCTGACCTAAACTCATTGTTAATTCCAGATCACAAAATTTTAAAAGCAATATAGGAGAGTGTTAAAGAACAGACAATAAACAAAAGAATCTGCAGGGAATACAATCTTGTTTAGTGTCATTAGTCACATAAATGTGTCTTCCCGTCTGTAAGTCCAGCCATCTTTCCCTCGTGGCATGAGTCAATGATGTTTAGAAATTTCTCAGCATAGCCAGTCTTTTATATCATTTTCCTATTACAAACTCAGTTAACCAAATCACATTCTGTGGCTACATCCACAAGTATAACATATTTCAACACTGGGCAATTCTGATGCTGTCGCCAAATGCATAATATTATGTTTGTTGTTTCGTACTTGACCGGAAACTGAGTGTTCAGTCTCCTGTCTGTTGCTATTGGCCAATGCTGCTCAACCCCCTCCCCCAGCATGAGTTCACTCTCTAGTGTTCACGAGAAGGAACAAATAAGTTTTTAAACCTCAGAGAGTTTCATTAATTATCTAATGGAATTCTCATTAATGTTTTAGTGGTTAGCCTTATTTTTCTCAAAAATTGATTTAAACTTGGAAAATGAAGACTAAAATACAGACTCTGCTGCAGTTTTTCATGTGTGTAGCTATTACTTCATGGGAATAACTCTAAGTAATCCTTATTTTTGATTGCCTCCCATTTTGCCCATCTCATCCTACAAGGCTGGCTTAAAAATCATCCACACTTCATTTCCTGCGACTTTAATCTGCTCAATTGGCAATTTCTCTCAGCCTCTGAGATGTGTCACACTGCCTGCCTTTCCTGAGCCATCGACTAGCAACCATCTAGTGGTGGAGAGAGGCTCTTCCTTGTCTCCGCTTTCAACATGTTTTCCAGGAGAGCATGGCAACAAGTGAGAAATGCCCTAAAGTATATGATGAATATGATAAAGTGAATTATCTTACAATTTAATTAAAATGTCTTTTTCAAAGGAAATCAAGCTATTTTCTCCGATTCTTCTTATGCACTATGCATTACCAAAGAGATTCTGCTCTGCTTCTGCCAGCCTCCTATGACTGTCACTTATCTGTTCTACGTACAATAGCACTCCATGCTCAGATCTGTTTTAATTTCTCATTTTGCATTTCCAGCTCCCAGTCAGCCGCCAGGAAATGTTGTTTGGAATGCTACAGACACGAAAGTGTTACTTAATTGGGAACAAGTTAAAGCAATGGAGAATGAATCAGAAGTAACAGGATATAAAGTAAGTTGTATCACTTGCAATGCTTTCTTTTTCTACCTCTGGCAATACTTTCCAAGGGAGGCTAGGTTTAAATGATTTGGCTAAATGTGGATGATATGGTTTCTCTAATCGAATTTTGACATGCAGACATGAAGCTTTTTATAAAAATGGTATTTTTCTAAAATGTCTGCTGTCTTTAATATAAATTAAAGTGAAACAATTCTGCTTATGTGGGAATTTTGGACAAAATATTTCTAAATTGTTTGCTATGTTAATTAGCTTGCTACTTCTGATCTCACTCGTATGCTGCTTTAAAAGCAATGTAAAGTATTGGCTATGATTGCTTGGTCTGGTATTCAAGATTAATACTGTAGGACCTTGCCCCATCTCTCTGGCCTTACAAATACCCATCCAGCTCAGCTCTTCCGTGGGTGAAGTTCACTCTTCTCCACCTCCTTGTTTTTGAGAACCTGATGATTCCACCATGTGCCTAGCCCTAGTTTAAGACCTGTGGATAGAGCTGCGAATGCAACTTATATTCTACTGAGCCTAGAAGGACAGAGTAAATAAGGTAACAGAGTACTGTAAGTTCTATGAAAAAAACAAAAGCAGGCAATATAAAAAGTAAACGGATCTGTTCATGCATTTTAGGTTTTCTATAGGACTAGCAGTCAAAGTAATGTACAAGTGCTGAACACAAATAAAACTTCCGCTGAACTTTTGCTGCCCATTAAAGAGGACTACATTATTGAAGTTAAGGCCACAACAGATGGAGGGGATGGCACCAGTAGTGAACAGATCAGGATTCCAAGAATAACCAGTAAGTTGGTCGAAGTCCACACTTTTTTTATTTACCACGTCAGTGTTATGAGCCCCCAAGAGGGAGTCAGTCCATGCCCCACTGTCCTTTCTTTTTTTCCACCGTGTTTTTCATCTGAATGCTGAGGTTTTGGGATATGAGAGATGAGGGCAGGGGGAATTCTGTGCAAAATAAGGAAAGTGGTGCAAAATAAGGAAAAAGAGAAGAGCAGAAAGACAGAAAAGATGTCGAGAAATATTTAGCAAAACTTTATTAATTTGACTTTTTTTCCCCTTCTTCTGAGATATGTCTAAATTTGCCTTTGGATTGCCTATAAAAACAGAATTCCTCATGCATTTCTCAAGGGCAATGTTGAACCCACAAACTTGTTTATAAGAGTTTTAATATTCCAGTTGTTTGCCTCCTAGAAATTATAAGTGAATCTTATCAATTCTTTGAAGAGTAGAAAAAGTTAACATTGTTAAAGTCAGAAACCACTTGGCCAAACCAAAACAGATCTTTAAAAAAAAATTAGTTTCTGATTTCAAAGGAGGTTCACATTAACTTTTCCTTTTAAAATCCAAATGAAACCTACTTTATTATAGAAATTGCACTTTTAGAGTAAAGGGAAACAGACTTGTATATGTATTTTGTCACTGACAATGGTCGCAGAAATTTTGTCTCTTCTTTTAAATCTCGGGTCTGGAGTTTTCAGGCCTCAGTTGAAGTACCGTGGAAGCCGTCTTGTCTTCATTTTCTATTCTCGAATTCTCAGTGACATAAAGAACTTTGTTCCCTGTTTCCTTTCTTGGAGCTTGGCCTAGTCTATAGTATTGGGCATTCAAGATTAAAACTTTTATCTTTAATCTTGGAAAACAGAATGACTGACATCATTAGCAAGTAAAGACAAAGGGAGATGTGGAAACAGGAATTTTATGTTTTCATGAAATCTCAAAGACTGCAATACTTGGACTAAAACAAATAACTAAACTATACTAAGAAAATAGGTAATATTTATCTCAGAACTGAGTTCTGCAACATAAAAATCTGTAAAACTACAGACATTTTTAAAACTGTATGCACTTCAATAGAGCAAAACCAGGAATTAGTTTAAGCTAATTATTATTATTGTTATTTGGGTTTTAAAATAACTAAGACATGCTCTCTTTTTCCTAGACTAGCACAAGGTATAGAGTTAACATTACAGTATAGCCAAAGTGAAACTAAAAGGAGTAGGTTCTATGCTTTTGCAGGAACAGACACTATTTTAGCATTTTAGAGCTGCTGAGTCGAGTAGCCTTTTCATCTGACATCTGCTGTCTCGCTGAGCTTGCATAGACTGGGGCAGACAAGGCCATCTCTAGGAAAAAGGAAGTTTTATTGATTGCTTTTTTTTAGATGATGTTTTATATTATGCATAACAATTTATCTAGAAATGCATAAAATAGAAACAGATTTTCCAAACCCTTATCCAATGAAGCTTTCTTTAATTAAACCATTGAATTATCTCAAAATTGTCTGTAATAAAGTATAATTGTTTCAAAATGATTAAGTAGTTTTTCCAATTCCAATTAAAGTTAAATAATACTAGATGAACAAAGCCTAGAATTGTTTAAGAAAACTTAACATACATCAGTGTTTTTATAGATACTCTTGGCAACTCCTGTATGCTACATTGATAAATAAAATGAGGGCTGATAGTAACTTGTGGTCCTAGGTTGAGTTCATGCTATGATTTGGTTTTGGTAAGAGGCATTGCTTTTGCCCTGATTACTTATATGGGTACAATCCTTATTAATGAGCTCTTTATCACCTTTGACAGATATGGATGCAAGAGGTTCCACTTCAGCCATCTCGAACGTCCACTCTATGTCAAGTTATATACCTATAGTACTGTTCTTTATTGTAAATGCCCTGTGGTGATATTAACTCTTTTTTATTATTTACTGGAAAGTTAATTGGTTACAAAAAAAGTGCTTTCATGAAATGCGGTGGTTATGCATGTTTTTTTTCAACTCTGTATTTTTAACTTTCTACATAGGTAAAGTATGAGTTAATAAAGAAAAACAGTAAGTCCTTCTAGAGGAATCTGAAATGCCTTAATATTTACTTGATAAACCAAAGGAATTTACATATTACATACTTCAGACTTTGATATAGATGTTCTTAAGCTATGATTTTAAGCACTGCCTATGGATAAAGACTCACTGCTCCCTCTTGTACACACACACACACACACCCCTTTGTTTTTTTTAATGTAGAAAAACTCATTGAATCCAAATGCTGTTTTCCCATCATAACAGAATTGTTTGGAAGACTGAATCAGTATTATTTTGAAGTGTTTATTTGAGATGCTCAAGGGTGAAAGACACATTTTAAAAATTACCTTGTTTGAAAGAGGGTGCATGTGATTCAAAAAACATGTTGTTGGAAAATGCTGCACTAGAGGTTGGCAGAGTGCTGTTTGGTTCAGGTATACTACAAACGGTTGTGAGATTCTTTACAAATCACTTTGCTCTCTCTACTTCTCAATTACTCACCTATAAAATGTGGAGATAATAATACCCATCTTATCTGCCTCTGCCCCATGAAGTACTTCTTAAAAGATAAAGAAGGAAATGTGAATGTGCTTTGTTATCCCTAACGCGCTGGACCGGTGCGAAATGTTCATGTGAATTTATTTAACCATATCAAAGTCATGAGGCCAGCCAGATTTTTAAAGCTTGCATTCCATTCTAGGTAATGCTTTCTTTTTCATTCACTTATATTATGAAATTGAAATGACCCCATCTTATCCGTTCTCAAACATTAAAAAGAAAAAATTAAAAAGCAATTGTATCCTTCACACATATGAACAAGCTTTTAGGTTTTATTAAAACATGGTGGAGGATATAAGGAATGACCTGAATCTCAACCCAAATGTTAAACAAAATTCACATGATCCTACATTTCCAATTTCTGAGTCCATTAAGGGACTCTCTCTTTTTTGGAAGCGGGAGCTGGTTTCTTGATGAAATTCGACTGTCTGAGTAAGTCTGGCAGGCTTTTTACTTCCTCAGATAAATTTGTAATAGAACCATGGCAGTGCTGCTGACTTTGATATGTATGACTCAGTCTTTCAATACGTGGTTTTCAAAGGGTTGTTGAAGACTCGACTTCTTAGCAATATGTAAAGAATATATGAAAATCAGCAGATTGAGTGTTAGACATTGCAAAATCAATTTTTTACCTCTTTCCTACCAATTTCACATTTTTCAGGAACTTTTTTTCTTTGCAAAGATATCAGAATTTGAGACCAACAGTTCAGATAATCAAAAAAAGAATAAAAATTAGCAAAATTCTTCTGTCACCATAAATTACTTTACACTTAGAGATACATTTAAGATAAAGTCATTATAAACAAAGGAGAAAATTATTTGTAACTTTCTCTGCAACGTCTGTATATACTGTATATATCTAGAAGAAAACTGCATAATGAGTAGATTTCATATGAACATTGTTATTTCCACTCAAAAAGTGGGGAAACACTTTCTCCAATACCTGTATTTTATGCTACATGTAATGGAGTTGTACATTTTTATTATTTAGTAATTCCTATAATATGTTCCTATACTTATCATTTTCAAGATGATTATTGTTTCATGGCATTTCTAGCAATATATCTCCATGAGATGTATACTTTGTTTCATATTGAAAAGTATAAGATTTATCTTTAAATTCCTGTGTGTGTATCCTATGGTTATCTGTATGTATTATTTTCTATTATTCTAATAAAATTTATAACAATCAAATGTCCATGCATGATTAATTGTGGTATGATCAAAAAGAACATTTTAAGATGGGAAATAGGAGGGCACCATAATAGTTATGCTGATGCTGTCATTTCTTATATTTTTCAGCCAACTTTTAGTCTTTCTATCTTTTAATGGGATATTTTAAAAATTATTTTTATACCCCACTGACTGAGTAAAATTGGCAGTTTGAGACAATGCCCTCTATATTATAGGTATTTCAGTTATGGGAAGAGAGGGAAGAAAGGAAAAGCTGAAAATTCACTTTATAGAATTGTGGTATCTAGTTTCTTCTGACTTTATTTGGTTGATGGTGGCTACTCCCACATTTTTGGCAAGTATTTTCTAAAGATTAATAGCAATTTATCAAGTCCTCCCTAGACTTTGTCCTTGTTAGAGACTTGCTTTTAAACAATCCTTATGGTATAATGTATTCTAAATATTTGAAAAAAATACTAGAAAAAGATTGGTTGTTAATTAGTAAATAGTTTTAAATATTATTTTTGAGGTAAGGAAAATTACAACTAAAATAATATCAATCATTTTCTTAGATGAAAATTCAAAGATATATTTAGAGGCAGGAGAATTAAGTGGGAAAAGTATGTGTGAGGGATGTGCCAGGGTGTGAGTGTGTGTGTGTTGGTGTGATTTTAAATGTAAGTACAGTTGTACTAGGTGTATCAGCATACCCTAATGAAGGGCAAAGACCTGCGGAATATGCAGAAACAGATTTTATGACCAAAATCAGTCCCAGTGCCCTCTCTCCTGAAGCCATGGCTATTTGACCTGGCAGAATCAGAGGTCAGCTTTGAGTCTCACTGCCTTGATCTGAACCACGCCTTCACCAATTAGTAGCCATGTGATCTTGCTCAAGTTCCATAACTTCCCAAAGCCTCAGTATCTCTATCTGCAGAATGGGACCATGATAGTAGAGTCCTCATAGAGTTGTCAGATCTTCAGTGAATATGAAACTCCTCTGTGCTGAAATTTCCTCTTTTATGAATTGGGGTTATTGGCGCTACCCACGTAAAAGGCTGGGAGTTGGTAAATGAAGTGACGTGTGTGAGAGCTTAGAGTCTGCTCTTATCATTAATGATTCTTCCCACCAGTAGGGAAATGTATGACTCTGGAAGACAAAAGACAACATTTGAAGGTGGCCTTGTTTTAATGTGTTTAAAGCTCTCCTTCGATCTCATTCTACTGAAAAGAAAGGTATGTGATTCCTGGAGTTCCTAGAAGAGAGGGGAAACCGATCCTGGTATCAGATTATTTTTGCTTAGGAAAATAACATTGATAATGTTAAATAACCTATTTTCACTCTCTGTGTGCCAGTCTGAGTTAAGCACTTTACCTTTGCTAAGTTAATCTTCACAGCAGTCTTGTTTGTTGGTTACTATTATCAAGCCCATTTTACAGATACAGAAACCAAGGCTCAGAAAGATGAAGTAAATTGTACAAGGTCATCCCAGCAAGGGCATTGTAAAATAGGATTCTAACCCAGGCAATCTGGCTGCCACCCCTGAACTCTAAAGCATGCTCAGTTTCTTAATCCGTCTCAAAATCAGATCCATCACAAGCCAGCCCTGATGGCCTAGTGGTTAAAGTTCAGCACTCTCACTGCTTTGGCGGCCCGAGTTTGCTTCCTGGTCATGGAACCACACCACTTGTCAGTCAGTAGCCATGCTGTGACAGCGGCTCACATAGGAGAACTCAAAGGACTTACAACCAGGATATATAACCATGCACTGGGGTTTTGGGGAAGAAAGAAAAAAGAAAGAGGAAGATTGGCAACAGATGTTAGCTCAGGGCCAATCTTTCCCTGCAAAAAAAAAAAAAAAAATCAGATTTAGAGATTCTGAGTAAGCTTCTCTAGGGCCCATTTGTAGTGTACTTTGTTCTGCCTCTGTTATTGATCACAATTCAAATTGGGGAACTGAAAACTTGGGAAGCCTTGCTTTCACTCTTGTAAATTTTGATACTGTCTAATTCTTACATGGAGAGCTATCCAAGATAAAGCTGACCCAACCTCAGAATTCTTTAAGTAAAAATTATAAAAATAGGTGTCTGTTTTAAAAACATTTTCTGGGCTTTCTGTTTAATTTTCACCATACATTTTAATTCTTTTTGAAGGTGGTTCTTGTTGATTTTCAATAACTTTACCATTTTCAATGAAAACCTAACAGTGAAATCAATGAAATAAAGAAAATGCAAAATGATTAGGATATTACAGGTTCTTTTTTTCCAATTAAAATCCCCCCTGCTGTTTCATATTCTTAGAATGCCATCATTTTTTAAATTTAAAATTAATCTTAATTGGGTTTATTTTCTTCTGAAGTATTTTACCCTTTTTAAAAATGAAAATTGTACTGATATTCATTATAATTTGGATACACTTCAGTAAATATTGGAGGTAAAATCAACCCACAGCAGCAATTACAAAATTAGCAATTTAGTAAATTGTACCATTCTTTTGAAAGAAAATGTGTAAACAGACTGGAATATGGTTATTTAAATTGTTAGGCTTTTCTGCTACTGTTTTTATTTGAACCCTCTGCCCTAATTTAACATATCTTGCTTTCCATGTAGGTGATAATTACCTCTTGAATTTGTACACCAAATAAATACACTGATACAGAATTAAATTTGTGAGAAAGGATGCTACTGTTATTTGTCAGTCTTCATTCTTATTCTTTGCTCTTAACTCTGCCCATTGAAATTATCTTAGAGCCTGATGATTCTATTTTGATCGTTAATCCTGTGGGGAAGAGAAAGAATTAGATCCTGTATAATTGGATGTTACCTAGGAAAACTCGGAAAAAACCAGAGACAAATGGGAAGAATGGCAAATTAGCAGATTTATTTTGTCATCAGACAGTAACATGTGACAGACATAAAGCTAATGTAAAATGTATGTCTGGACTGACTAATGAGGAAGTGAAATGCTCATTCAGTGTGATTGTTGTTTTGGCCTTTCCAAAGCATCCAGACAAGAATGGCTGCCCTTTCAAAGCTAAATTTCAAGATCACACATTGAAATGCTCATTGGGATCATAAACTCTAGCACAGTAAATCCCCTCATTGTGCATGGCTCATCTTTATCTGTTCAGTACATATTTATTGAGTTAAATCAGTGAATTTTCACCATTTCATCTTACCCTCTCCTGTTTTGCGTGCTTGATTTTTCCTCTTGTGCTGCCCCTGGACATAATAAGATATGATAATTAGGAGGAGAAGAGGTATTACAAAATTTTATTTGAAATAATTATAAGCAGCAGATCATCTGTATTGGGAAAGTTGACCAAATTGGGAAGCAGGGAGAAGCAGTAAGCCTAGTGGTTAAGCGCATTTGTTCTCAGTCTAGCGCTGGGCTGGAATGCTAGCCATGTCTCTAAATAACTGTGTGACCTTGGGCAAGCAGGTTAATCCCCTTAGACAAAATGCTTGTCTCTAGAATGGCACCAATGGAAGGACTTGCCTTGGAGGATTCTGCTGATGGATGATATGATCTAATCACAAAAAGCTTTTATCTTAGTTTGGCTCATAAGTGCGCAATAACAGAGTCTAATAAGTTAGTAAGATTATTGGTGTTATTGAGTTTTAAATGCTGAATCATTCTTAAAGGTTTACTTGTCAAATACACATAGTAGCAGTATCTACCTCAAAGCTGGTTCATTAATTCATGCAGAGTTCCAGATGCTGGTCTCGAGATGAGAGATAGGAGACACGAGTCCTCCTCGCAGGGAGCTCACGTGCAAGTAATAAAGCAGGGGAGGGATTCGAGAGTAATCTGAGGATGAGAAAGATGCTTTAGACTATATGCAAAGTGCTTGTGAGAACTAAGATACTGTTTATAGAGCTCACAGCACAAAACTGGGCACGTGTTAGGGGTTCAGCCTCTGCTGGCTGCAATCCTCATTCTCTCAAAATAGGACCCAAATGGCAAATAGCTCAGAATGTTGCCACAAATCAAGGCCAGTAGTATTTTTCAGAGGATGTTATTCAGAAAGACGTTAAATCTCAGACTAAAAGCTTTACTGCTTCTGCCTTTAAGTAAATATGGCCTGTTTATGACCTCATGCCATGTTCCTCATGAATTATGGTAATTAAGTTGAAACCAGAGTCACTTAACCTGGCAGGACTGCAGACAAGGTTCTTTTTCTTTCTTTTTTTAATTGTGGTAACATTGGTTTATAATGTTATTTAAATTTCAGGTGTACATCCTTATATTTCGATTTCTGTATAGGTTACATCACATTCACTAGCCCAAGACTAGTTACAATCCATCATTACACACATGGGCCTAATCACCCCTGTCGCCCTCCTCCCTCCCTCCTTCCCCTCTCATAACCACCAATCCAGTCTCTGTCTCTGCAGAGAAAGTTCTAAACAGTCGGAAAAGCCTGAGGGCCTGAAGACTTTTTAGAGAGCCCTGGCAGAGAGGAATGTGTTGAGTAAAAGGAAATCATGTGAAGAGTGTCCGAGAGAAGCCCGTGTTGTGCTATTTTTGTGTTCTCTAGAGAAGTTACCTCCAACTGCCAGGATCACTACCCATGAGTGACAGACTAAATCCTACTGGGACTGGGTTCCCAGAGGGGAAAGGGGGAGGAGGGGGCAAAAGGGGGGAAGGGGCATGCATGATGTGTCAGATGGCAACTAGACTTTTGGCGGTGAACATGACGCAGTCTATACAGAAGTCAAAATACAATGATGTACACCTGAAATTTGTCTTATGAACCACTGTGACCACAATAAACTATATATGTAAAATATGTAATATATATTACATAAATAATGAATATAATTTAAAAATGTATAAAATATAGTTTATTGTGATTACATTGGTATGTGTATATATATTAAAAAATAGGTAAATAAATAAATCCTCTTGGGACTGGAAAAACCAATAGAGATGAGTGGCTACTGTTACCACACAAAGAAAAGCTTTCTCGCTTCAGAAATTAATCACTTTTGTCTCTATGCAACCCCTGCCTAGGCCCTTTCTGTAGGAAAAAAAGCCATTGTCTCCTTCTCTTTCCCCACTCCTGTAAGAGAAGATGCTAAAGAACACAGAACAGTGAAAAAAACTTCTAGTTACCTCATACCACATGGGGTTCAGGAAATTTATTTCACAGTAATGAAATAATCTTGGGGAAAGAGAGAACAACAGATGTAGGTCAAAATTCAGATCTAAAGAAAAGGCAAAGGGGAGAATAAGTGCAAGGTATATTTTCCAACATAATAATAATTGAAAATATTTCACTTATTTTCACAGACATTCACCTTTCACTGAAAAGTCATTCAATACCTTGAAAGATAATTTTCTTTAAAACCACACATACCCATACTTCTACCCAGAGACTTGTGAAGTCCTGTGGAGAGCATTCTACTTCCAGCCGCCACGACATTGAAAAGGCAGCTAGCCAGCTACAGGTGTTTGTGACAGTAGATGAGCCCCAGCTGCTCCAGAGAGATGTGGGAACGAGAATGCTCCTAAGCAACTGGAAGTGACTTGCTGCAGATGCTAACTTGCCCAGGGGAAGTTTCCAGATCTGAACAACACACTGGTGGGAAGGAAATTATGCAGAGCTGTGAGCTGAGCTGTCTCGTCTTGGGAGGTCCACTTAAATTGTATTTTAGAAAGGATGACAGAGGAGGATTTGAGAAATGATTAACATTATGTGCTTTGAAATCAGATAGCCTAAAAGTCCTGAATCTGCCACTCACTTGCTTAGTGCTTTCAAGCAAATTCTTTGACCACTGTAACTTCCTTTCCTCACCTGTGTAATGGAGGTGAGAAGGGCATGCCTTGATTGTATGATAATTAAAATAATACATAAAACGTGTTATTTGTGATATTCGCTCTACCTGAGGAAGGAAGCCCTCAATACTCCATACTTACAACTGATTTCTGCTTTTCTCCCATCCAGAATATTGTAGGAATGAGATTAGTGCTAACTTCTTACTAGTTGAAATGCTTTGCGCATTTTATTCCATAGTTTATATCAGTTTCATTGATCTCATTTGTACGCTTGCTTGCTGCTCGAGTAGAAACTGATACAGCAAATGCCATATTGAAAGGAGATGCCCACAGCTTTTTCTCCAGTTCAAAAGGGAAATCAAAAAGGAAGAACAGCCTCTTCCCTTTGCTGGTCCAGAACAATTTCTCCAAATGGTCATATGCAATTAATTTTAGGACCCTGAGTCCCTAAGCATTTGATTTCAATTATTCTTCCTTGAGACAAATGGTTTTAAAGGAAAAAAAATGCATCAAAAAACATTAAACAGTTTTCTCCCCCATCTCTAATATCATTTTCAGATCTCAGTGTTTTAGTTGTTTTAAAGCTTTTCTGTACAGATAAAGGATAAAATTGACTCAGCTATCTTCCCATTTTTGTAAGTGAAACATGCATGACATCTTGGCATATCTTCAGACTCATTCATGTTTGTGGGATACTTTTGAGAGTTTGACTTAAACTCTAACCTGAAAACCATAAAGAGAGTTTGATCTTGATGTTGTGATTTTAAGAAGAAAAGTCCCTTAATTAAGCATATTGATCTGGATATTTTTCTTTTTCATGGACAACCTTCAGAACCCTTGTCACTTCCTAAAAGATTAGCCCTTTCCCACAAGCAGAAGAAAACAAGGAAGCTTTTCAGCCACAAAATTTGGGATAGAAAATCTTTAAGATCTTCCAAGCAGCATCCTCTACAAATTCTTTTTTTGGTTATTTTTTGAACGTCCCATGTTTCCTAGGCCCACAGAAAGACCTTATGCACAGCTGTTTGTGATATATAGATGATGTTGACATCACAGAATGTTTAGAAATAACAGCATGCACCAGAACTTTCTCTATTAGGCTGTCAGAGGTTATCATGTAGATGCTGTTGCCATGGCAGAGACTGGAGTATATGGAAATACCTTATCCTGAGAAGTGTCTTTAAGAGAAGTTTAATAAAAGGAGGAGTTTGTTTTTAGGTCTTCTGTCTGTATTAGAGCTTTTCAAACCCAAGTATCAGAATTGGATTCCTCCCCAGCCGTCTTGATTCAGAGTCCCTCAGGATGAGGCAAGGAATCTATAGATTTTTTCTAATGAGCTGATTAAAATGAACAGTTAGATTTGGTGTCCAATATTCTAAATTACAAATGAGTAAAAAATACCTGAGACAGGACAAAAACGTTTCTGAATAAGACAAACAATGTGTAAAGTAAAATCAGAAATCATGATGAAGGTCTATGAAAGAATGAATCTAATTAAAACACTGCCTTTTTAGACTTAAGAATTTATAAACCATGAGATTTACATCAAAATACCATCTAACTAAGATGAGGATATTCACTGCATTGTTGTCTGTGAAAGAAAAAAATTTTGAGAACAATTTAAATGTCCGCCAGAAGGGAAAAAATCAAATACAGTGTGATAAATATGTGCTGTGGATTAGCATACAGTAGTTGAAATCTTCAAGGAAAAACATATGTAAGACAGGTTTTTGGGTGTTACAGGCAAATATAAGATGAACAATGGAATGATTTTCTGTGTATGTGAAAACTCTAAGTGATATTTCCCATAAGTATACATTCATTTATAAAAGCATAGAAAGATCTAGAAGAAAATGCATTAAATCAGTAATAGTGGTTACTTCTGGGATGAGGTGGTAGTAATGGGAATAGGGGCTGTAGTCAAGGATATATTTAACCTTATCCATGCTATTTCTATTAAAATATTTGCCTTTATTAAAATAATGCATTGTAGACTTGATAATTTGCTTAGGTATATATAAAAAAGAAAGTGGTGTTAATTGTATTATAAAGTTAGGGTGAAAAAGCAAGCCTCATGGGATATAACTATAAAGCATCTTATTTTTGTCCCATCATCCTTTTATTTTATAATTTTTCCAGCTTTATTGAGATATAATTGACATACAGCACTGTGTAAGTTTAAAGTCTACAGCATAATGATTTGTCTTAAATATATTGTGGAATGATTGCTACACTAAGTTTAGTTAATATCCATCATCCCATATACACAGAAAAAAAAAGAAAAAGAAAATAGATACTTTTTCCTTGTGATGAGAACTCTTAAGATTTACTCTCCAAACAACTTGCATATATACCATACGGCAGTGTTATCTACAGTTGTCATGTTGTGCATTACATCCCTAATACTTACTTATCTATAACTCAAAATGTGTACCTTTTGACCACCTTCATCTAATTTTCTCTCCCTCCACCCCCTACAAATCTGATCTTTTTTTCTATGTTTGATGTTTGTTTGTTTTAGATTCCACATATAAGTGAGATCATACAGTATTTGTCTTTCTCTGTCTGACTTAATTCACTTAGCACAATGCCCTCAAGGTCCATCCATGGCAGGATTTCCTCATTTTTTATGACTGAATAATATTCCGTTATATGTATAACACCACATTTTTATCCATTTGTCCATCAGTGGATACTTAGGTTGTTTCCATGTCTTGGCTATTGTAAATAACTCTGCTATGAACATGGGGTTGCAGATATCTCTTCGACATACTCTTTTTGTTTTGTTGACAAAAATAATCCATAACCAGTCTATAAATGAAAATTTGGGTGAGTTTATTCTGAGCTAAAATGTGAGGACCATGGCCTGGGGCTTTTCTTCCCGAAGGAAGAAAGGGCACCAAAGAAGTGGGATGTACAGAATGGTTATATACCCCCAAAGAGGATGCTTCACATATGATTGAAATGTCCCTTTTATAATAGTCTTGAGACTGCTCTGTTGGCACAGCAATTGATGGACATAGCAGGTAGGTGGATGTCTCAGTGAACACAGCAGGGTGGCAGGTCTGTTGTCTCGAGCCAGGTGGTCACTGGTGAACTGAGGGGTCAAAGGTGAGCACAGCAATCGGTTCCTCGCTTAAGGAAAGATGCTTATCCTTAAGGAAATGCCAATGTAGGGAGAAGTTGCACCTTTATCTTAAGGCCATTTGTTCTTGCCATAGTAAATGTTTAAAGCAGATATACAATGCCTGCTCAATGGCCATGTCAGGCCCTTTCGGAAAAACAAAGTCAGGCTGAATTAGGTTTACACCAAAGGGCTTCCTCATATACTACAATATATCCTATTGCTTGACATTTCTATTTGTCAGTTTTCTGTGGATATATACCTGAAAGTGCCATTGCTGGGTCATGTGGTAGTTCTATTTTTAATTTTTTGAGAAAGCCCTATAATGTTTTCTATAGTGGCTGGACCAGTTTACAGTCTCATCCTTTGAACTGCCATGTAAGAAATGACTGTCCTGAGAGCCTCAATGCTGTGAGGTTACAAGGTCCAAGGAGAGGGCCATTGAGGTCACTTTCATGGGTTCTTTGGAGACATTCTTCCCACCTAGCACCCCATCCTAGGGAATTCTTACTGAATATCTTGACTAAGAAGCTCCATGGTCTCATACTTCTCCTCACACTACACATTTTGGATCTGTTCTTCTAGCTTGTTTTTACTGAGCTTTGCTGGCTCCCCAGGTGGCATTTGGGGACAGAATTAAAGGCACCAACTGCTCTCTCACATGGTCCACAACTTACCCAAGTACATTTGAAAACATTAGACATTCATTGCCCTGAGAAACTCTAGATTTAGAAGCTATCCCAGTGCAGCAGCAAACTCTTTTAATTCCAACTCAGAAAGGCTGGCTGGGTGACTTGTCCTTCAGAGTTTCATGTGGGAAACACATACCAATCCACTGTGTCCTCAAAATACAGGTGACAAATAAAGTGGTCTCCTTGAAGCCTTTCTCTGAAATTGAGGTATAGAGGAAGAAACCATTTGCTTCCCAGTTCAGGGGAGTGAGTGGTTATAATGCTATGACCCCAAACCCTCCCCCAGAATCTTTCTCTATTTGCTCACCCCTAAACTTCTTATGCTTATTTAGCATGTGTCACAAAACTTGTTTTGCCCCATTCTGCATTGCAAGTCTCATGTGGTGGGTGAGCTCCACACTCTAAAATGTGGACTCTACATCCCTTAGGCCTCATCTCAGATTTATGTTTCAGATTCTGTTACCACAGCGTTGTCTTCCCAGGGGTGGCTTGAGCCTGATTCCAGTTTGGAGACTGTAGGTATGTGTGGAGAAATGGAATTGGCCACCCCAAGATATGTCTCTTTGGCATGAGGATTATTTTGGGCTGGTTACTTCTGAAAACTGCAGACAGGAAAGAGACTCTGAAAAGTGGAATTTACTTACCCTTTGTTAAGAGACGTTTACATTTGTAAAGGAAATCTCCATCTGTAAAGGTGTCTTCCTTTCTGTACCAGGAAGAAGGGAGTTGACCTTATTGCTAGAAACTCTTAATCAATGCCAAAGGCAAGGACTTAAATCTGCATCTTATTTACTGTACTTGTGTGGTAATCTCCCATGATTGACTTCCCCTCTGCCAACATCCTCCTCTGTCTTTAGCTGACGATGATATTTAAGGTGGTGGCTTCAGCCATTTTGGCAAGTTGCTCAGGTTGCCTGAGCCTCTCCCATGTATACATGTTATAAAGCTTTGTTTAGTTTTCTCCTGTTACTCTGTCTTGTGTGAATTTAATTCATTCTCCAGCCAGAAGAACCCACAGCAGGTCGAGGAAATGTCTTCCTCGCCTACACAGGGCAGTGGGTGAAAGAATGCTAATCCAGGCAAGAGTCTTAAGGGAGAAATCACTTTGTCCTCCCCAGTCCTTAGAGCAACAAGGTGAACCAAGCTAAGATTTAAAATGCAGGTTTTTCTCATTGATTCACACAGACAAATGCTTGATGATGTAAGCAGAACGTTTTCCTTTTCTAATATTAAATCATTTTTGGATCCAAATAAAATAGGACAATGATGAGCTCAGAATCTGAAAAATAATAAAGCACAAGCTGAATTTGCATTGCTGGGTAAAGGGGTTAAATGGAAGAGTTCCTTATGGAGACATTTGGAGATTAATCAGAAGTGGCCAGGGGAGTTTCTGAAATGCTTGCTTGCAAGGAGGCTCTGAAATCAAGTTAAGGTTAGTAGATAGAACCTGAGGGAAAGCTGTGTTATGCAAAATCTGAGTGTTGTATATATCTTTCTGTTCTATTTACCTTTTCTTTTTTTCTGAAGGATATATGCATATATATTCTTTAACTTTTATATATTTAAATAACATATAAAATATATTTCATTGTTAATATATATTTTATATATACATTTATATTTATGTGTTAATATATATTTATAAATATTTATATTTAATATGTGTAATATATATGTATCTTTAACTTTTTAAACTTTAATCTCTGAAAATCTAGAATAACAAAAACAGACACAACTGAAAAAGAAAGGAGAATATTGAAAACTGAATACAAAGATTATACTGAAATTTAAATGAAGTTCGTAAGTATGGAGTATATAATAATTGGTGTTATACGAAAGTCAAAAAGGAGCAATCTATTTGAATAAAGGGTAATAAAAAATAGACTGTAAAAGTCTTAAATAAAAAATATTTTCACAATGGAAATGTTTTTGTCATGTATTTGTCTTTACAATTATATGTTTATACTCCCAGCAATGTTAATTTGAAGAGGTGCTTTAAATTTGACTTGTCAGTGTAAAAATGTCAATTGATTTGCAAGACAATTGACTGTCAGATATATTGCATAGATATGCTGGACATTTGATAACCATCTAGTCTAGATGCTAATTTGATCCTTGAGAATTATTGGAAATCTAATTTACCTAGTTTTCCTGAAAAGGGTAGACTTGTCTCTTTATTGTGAGGATGTAAAAGTTGAAACCATCTGTCAGGCAGTGGCACTTAGGAATTAACTTCAGACAATCAAAGATGAAGTTTTACATGAGAACAAACGTTAATCTGACAGCTTTATATCTAAAATAAATAACAATATTATATGATTTGAGGGTGCAGGATAAGTTTGAAAACAGCCAAACTTTAAGTAAATACATTTTCTTGTTTCACAGTAACATGAATTTTTCTATTTCATTCTGAAATTTTTTTCTGTTATATATCTATATACTGAGATGTGTAGTCCTTATTTGTTTAATGAATTGTGCTTTTAATGTTTCTCCACTGTCTTATATAAGCATCTGATGTTGATTTATTTCACACTGTTCTATTTGCTCAGAAGTTAGGTGTATATTTAACTCTTGAAAAATATTCTATAAATACCATCTATTAAAGAAGATATCAGAGCATATTTTTTGGTTTACTTGTCTCTCTAGTCAAATGACAGTAACTGTGTCTCAGGCAAGGAAGGCATTTTATTCATCTTTGTATCTCTAGCATATGGTACCCTGCTTGGTAATTGGTAGGCAATGAATAAATAAATGAATTAATGAGTGAGAGTTCTGCATCATTCTCTCCCATCTTTCCGTAAGATGTAATCCTCTCATTCCTGTTGCTTCCTATACCCATCTCCAGTAACTGACGTTTCTGCATGAATCATGGGCAAAGACATGAAATGTCCTTCCTCTTAATTGACGGAGCTCTCCACAGTCTCTCTGTTCTCCAGCAAACTAAGATTCATAAATGATTAAGCACAGCAGTAAAACCTGCAGTGACTTTTTTCCATCAGCCCAGCAGATGATTTGCTGAAATATTCTTATTTCTATGGCCTGTTGAGATAAAAGATTCTAGATTCCCAAATCTTCAAAATGAGGATAATAGTCTAGCAACTCAAGATGGTTGTGAGGATTAACAGAGAATACATGGAAAGAACATAGCATAGTCTGGTGTAGATAGGAACTCAATAAATAGTTGTTAACTGAGACTTGACATTTGATAGAGAAATGCTACAGATCAGGCTCCTGTTGAGTTTGGGGACAGGAAATCAGTTACATAAAGTCATTCTGTTCTTAAACTGTCTTGTGTTTTTTCAGCATAAACAGAAGGGGTTTTTAAAATTTTTATTACTATAATATTTTCCCTACCTCATATATCTATATTTAACCTCCTAATTATGTTATTTTCAAGAAATGCCTAAAAGGACATGAGACTTTAATTATAAAACATCTATTTGGGTGTGTACCTTATATTGTTGTCATTTTATTCTTGATCTGCAGAACTTTCATCCTTCATGTATGTCTCATTTATTAACTAACCTCTGATTATCTGTTCTGGGTGGATCTCCATGCTACACACTGGGATACAGCAGTTAGCAAGAAAAGCAATACCTCTCTTCTCATGGATCTCCCATTCTACAAGAAGTAATAAGCATTAAGAAAGTGATCATGCCACAACTAGAAGGACCTGCAACTAAGATATACAACTATCTCCCTGCTGGCGGGGCGGGGGGGGGGGGGGGGGGGGTGGGAAATAAAGCAGAAAAAAAAAAAAAAAGATTGGCAACAGTTGTTAGGCCAGGTGCCAATCCTTACAAAAAACAAAAAAAAACAAAAAAAAAGAAAATGATCAGGGGCCGGCCTGGTGGCGCAGCTGTTAAGTTTGCACGTTCCACTTCAGTGGCCCGGAGTTCGCCAGTTTGGATCCCTGGTGTGGACATGGCACTGCTTGGCAAGCCATGCTGTAATAGGTGCCCCACATATAAAGTAGAGGAAGATGGACACAGATGTCAGCTCAGGGCCAGTCTTCCTCAGCAAAAAAGAGTAGGATTGGCAGCAGTTAGCTCAGGGCTAATCTTCCTCCAAAAAAAAAAAGGAAGTGATCAAAAAATGAACTGAGTAACTACAGACTGTGAAGGAAGTAAACAGTGAGTGGATTAATAATGACAATGAGAGGAAAGGAAGACTTATCAAGTGAAAAGTTAGGGGAAGTAGGAGATTTGAGCAAAGAGTTAAAAGATGAGAATTTCTAACCAGAAAAGTAGGCAAGACTCTAGCTTTCCAAACAGAGAAATCATTAGATCAAAAGCTTTGAGGCAAGAAGAGTCTGGATCAGACAAAATGTTATCAGATGAAGTGGACAACATCTTGTTGACTTGTAGGTCGTGAGAGGGAAGTTTGATTTTATATGCAGTAAAATGGGAAGCAATGTAATGTTTAAGTAGAAGAATTACCAGTTTGTTTCAATTTAATGGCCACTGTGTGTCAAATCAATTGAGGTGGGGAGATCAGTTTGGAGGTTAGTTTGATTGTCCCAATGAGAATGTCCAGTGGGTGGGCTGAGTGGAGGAAGTATGATAGAGAGGAATGGGAACACCCCTGAGATTTTGGAGGTAGCTTCAATATTCATATTGATGAATTCGATGTGGGAGGAGTTGGGAAACTAGAAACAAAGGATGACTTCTTACTTTGTTTTTGTTTTGTTTTTGCTTGATCACCTAAATTAAAACCACAGGCCAACTCATTTTAGATCATTCCAACTATCCCTTCAGGATAATGCATGAAGATTTCTTCTTCTAATGTGTATTTGGCCTTTTTATTTATACCACACATTATAAACGTTGTCTTCTCTTCAGGTAGATTGTATATCATTGTCAATAAAAATCAAGAAATCTATCCTTATAACAAGTTAATATTTTTGATCTATAGTTCATTTTTATCTTCATCAAATTAATACCCCTGCAGAGCTTAATTTTACAAATTGAGTTTATTTTAAAAGCTATTGTTGAATTATTTTCCAAATACAGCAGCCTAAGAAATTAAGATGAGGTCGTAAATGTATAATGCTCTAAGTGTAGTAGGATTTTTTTAGCATACCAATGTTTATTTGGTGATGTATAAAAGGTAAGTAATCCTACAAAACTTTGCATATTTTTCAAATCCTTCTCAAGCTTATTTGTACACTTTTTTGTTCTGGGAAAAAAAATAAGCTCAATCAAATTTATCCTAATATTTCTTGTAGCCAAGATACCACTCATGGACATATTTTTGGTGTTTGTAATTACGGAATGAGTAAAATCAGGGAATGCTTTATATATCTAAGATTGCCTGTATCTATGAGTGGGTCCTCCAATTTTTGACAGTCCATACTGGTAGCTTGTTGAACTACCATTAATATAACTATTTTGGTTAATCCTTGACATTTTTAATGCATACATAAGAAATATGTCCATGACATTGCTATTTCATCAATCAGTCTTATCTGATGGTGTCTAGAAAGGAGAAGGCCAAGATTATATTGAACTACATTCAGTTTTAACTTTACTAAATATCACAAAAGTTCCCCAAGCCAGCATTACAAGAGAAGTCAGCTTATTGCCCTTTTACTTCTGTATAACACAATATCAAAAACATTTTAGTTACCAATACGTGATTTCTCTAGTGACCTTTGACATTTTTGAGCATGTATTCTCATGCATCATTAGAGGTTTCATGCCAAACCAATAACACGCTTCTCTGTTGTTTTCAAATGTCTCCTAAAGCAAAAGGTTAATGATCAATAAAATGCACTGAAATGGTTCTTTTTGCTGCCACAGCTCATCTCTTTCTCTTTTTCACTCAATCTGCACATACTTTTAATATTTCCTGAGTAGCTTTTGTTTTTTCATTTAATGAAGAGTAACTAATGTGCTACTTTCTCTTTATAAAGTAACGCTTTCTCTGATAGGATTGTATCCATGGACACCAGTTTTATTCAAGATGCCTTTCATTTGCCCTGAGACTGTGGTTAACTCACCATTTGACAATTGTGTGCCTTTAAAAATTAATGGTCGCGCATGGAATCTCCCATTTGCGTGAGTTTACACAAGGCTATAAAATTCCTGTAGATGCTGTCTGGCTTACAGTACTACGGCACTGGTGCTGGATGCTAAAAAGTGATCTAAAGCAAGGCTCTGCAAAGATGACCCCTAGGTGAAGTCTGGCCCACAGCCTGTTTTTGTAAATAAAGTTTTATTGGAACACATCCATTCCTATTTGTTTACATCTTGTCTTTGGTGGCTTTCATGCTTCACTGGCAGAGTTGAGGAGTTGCAGCAGAGACCACACAGCCCTCAAAGTCGAAAACATTTACTATCTGGCCCTTTAGGGAAAGAAAACTGCTGATTCCTGGTCTAAATAAAATTAAATCTGCTTCCTTTTGGAGCTGTGCAGTCACAAGAATATACACTAGTTGGCACGTTATAGATTGTCAAATTCTAGATGTTTGTCACGTAATTTGAGGGGCTATAGAAGGTACAATTGCAAAGCAAAACACGAACTATTGTCCCTTTTTAAAACATAAAGCCCAATATTAGTCAATGTTTGCATTTGCCTAAAAAACTACACCAAACATAATAAATGGTTGTACTTGGCGAGGGAAGGAAGGAATGTTGACTTTTTACTCTACATACTATTATAATTTTAGAATTTCTCTATAGTAGGAACATGATATATTAGTATATTTTTCTTTTAAATAGATTTGTTATTACTAAAGACTGTTTTCTCCAATAGCCCTGTCACAATTCATTGTAGTTATCATATTAGACATATACTTCAATTAAGGATTTTCAGGATTTCTGTTAAAATACAGTTTTTTAATAATACTTCTTTATAGTACATGAAACCCAAAGTACTATTGTAGTCAATGTTTCCCTTGAGCTCCATTACAACCCAATAAAATGGAGCCAGTATTTTAACTATTTCCTAGACAACAAAAATGATGCTTGGAGTATACAACTCCTGTGTGCATCTACAGATGATGGTGGTCATGGCCATCCATGTGCCTCTAATGTTAGGATAATGGCTGAAACCAGTCTAGTGAGGTTGGTGCTATTATTCCAGCTTTACAAAGAGAAACAAAAGAAAGACAGGTTTTGAGTGGTTAAGTGTTAGAGCCTAGATAAGTATCTAGATGTTTGACACCAATGTTTGACACTGGCCCTCAACCATTACACTGTGGTGCCTCTCAAAAGGCTGACGGAGTACTTTTAGGGTAGAATGAATTGATTGAGAACATGTATTGAAATTCTATGTACAAAGTGTTATGTCAGGTTCTGTGCTTTTGAAAATTAAACTAAATTTTATTGTGTTCCTACTATATATCGTATGCATCCGAGATGCTGGAACTAAAATTTATACAGAAACTTTTAAAATGATCACTTTTCTGTAATCCTAAAAATTGAGTAAAGTTAACCATTTATCTTTTTTCCTCCCTATTACAGTATCTCTATTATAAGTATCCTGGCCAGTTTGTGTGCATATCTGTAGGCTTGGGTTCTAGAAATAAGATTGCAAGGTCAAGAGATATATCATATTTGATGTGGATAGATATTGTCAAATGGCCCTCCAAAATGATGTACCAAAATATTCCCATCAACTTTTTATTGGGATAGCCATTTACCTACAGTTTGATTTTTATTGAGGGAGTTCTCTAATAAAAGAACCACTAGCATACCGGCTAAGAAATATTCACCCATCAGTACACACAAGACCTACATCTTAGTTCTTAACTACTCTGAGATTTTTAGCGCCTTATGATATGTCTTTTTCTTTATATGTGAAATAAAATGGAGCTAATTAATGAATTCAACAAGCACTCATTCATTAACTATGTTGGGGAGCAAGTGGGTTCTCATTCTATTGAGAAATATCTTCTGAGATGGTTGTCAGAAAACATGGATATCTGTCCATCCTAAAGTCTGACTTTTTGGCTTACCTCTTTTATTCAAGACAAGCCAATTTACTTCTTTGGTCTTGGGTTTCCCATCTGTCAAATAAATGTGGGAGTAGATCATCCCTAAGTGCTCTTTTAGGTTTAAATTTTCATTAGCACGTAAATGTAGATATAATGAGTAATGTATTACTCACTGTTAGTTGTTGATTTTTTTTTTTTGCTTTGGTTCATTTTGTCTCGTTATCTAATAATTTGTGATTTGATTCTTTTGGAAGGAAACACAAATGAAAGGCCTGGATCTCTCTGTTTTCCCTTGCAGAATGGAAGCTCTGTTGGTATCTGTCTTTTTCACTAACACATTGTGCTCATAGTGCACACTAGGTTTTCAATGGATGAATAAAATAAATTGTGTGACCCTTAGCTTGACTCTCACATGAGACCATTCAATAGAGCAACCAGAAAATGACTCAAGTTTTTATTTCAAACCTGAATATAACATCCGAGATATTCTAAATAGGGATTTAGTTGGGGAAAGTCCTATTTTTCACCATACACCAAGAAGATCTTTAAAAATTATGATAGGCCATCTTAAAAATAGCTTCAGATATTTCTGAAGTTAATTATTAAGGCCATCTCCAAAATCTGAGCTGTAAAGTAACTCTCACATAAAATTTAAAATATATATAACTTGGTATTTTTGAGGATATTGAATTTTGCATCCTTTACTTTGAGTTTATTAAGTATTTATAATGATAGATCACTGAAGTGTCATAATATAACCAGTTTACCTCTTCTTTTTTTTGTTTTAAAGTGATGTTCATTGGTATTTTAACTCATTTACTGAACAAAAGTTGACCACCTTTTATAAGCCAGGTGCCACTCTAGGTGCCAGGAAATATAGCCAGTAAACAAGGCAAAAGAAATTCCTGCCCTTGTAGAGTTTATGCTCTTGTGAGGTTTTCTTACGTTAGGAAGTGAATGACTGAGCCTAATAATGCTTTTGTTCTCTTGAAATCCCAAATCTTGGCTATGTCAGGGTGTTTTTTCTTGTTGTTCTAGTAAAAGACCACCATGTTGATTAGAGAAATAACTTGATCTGAAATAATAAATCCACTTTTAAGATAGTGATATTTAACCTTTATTCATCTCAGGCAATTTAAGAATCTTCTGGAAGCAATGATCATTTCCCTAGGACAGAAAAGTACATTTAGGCGTTTAACTCCTAATTTTGCACATAATTTCCCAGGGCATGAGAACTCTCTTGAGTCCATCCACAGATGTAAAAGCTCTGACCTACACCAGCTATTTTTGATGAGTTAATAGGATGAACGATAATGTGCTATTAGATATTTATTGAGCTATTTTAAATGTATAAACCCCTTATACAGTTTATTCATTCAGTGATTGATTTATTCCACACATATTTGATTAAATGCTAATGCTCTTACGTGCTAGACACTGTGCCAGGCAACACTATTATCTCAAAACAAATTTTTTGATATGATTACTGGATATGTGAGCTTCGTCATAACCAATCAATGGAGGATCTTGACTGAATCAAGTGCAACATTTATGTAAAATTCACAAGCAAATATTTGTGCATTTGCTAAGCATCACTCCTTCCAGTTTTTATTAGGACTTAGCTAAACAAGAGGAAATTTGTTTCCTGCTTTTATCAGGACTAAAATGAGAGGATTTGACTTTGTGATTATTAAAAACCTATATTTCATACAAAATAAATAGAAGTAAAAATAAACTGTGGGGTTACTCAGGTTGCATTCCAATGTATTTCCTTTCTGAAGTTCAAGATGATACATAAGACTAGAAGAAGCCGCTCCACTCACTGAATTCCAAAAGACAAGTTGTTGAATCCCGTGTATACGTGTCAAGTATCTGTAATAATTTGAAGCACCACATTAAACGCTGCATATTTTAATTATCTAACATAGTTTAATTTTTCCGAGTGGCATTGGTAAGTTTTAATGTAATAAGCATTATCAACTTTAGATCAGGTCTTGTGAGACTTAATGACAC
The DNA here is from genome assembly GCF_021613505.1 of Equus quagga. Classification (NCBI taxonomy): domain Eukaryota; kingdom Metazoa; phylum Chordata; class Mammalia; order Perissodactyla; family Equidae; genus Equus; species Equus quagga. Next base: position 115,214,386 of record NC_060267.1, read on the forward strand.
CAGAATTACAAGTAGAGAGTGTCTGCTATGAAATTATGCATTGATTTAAAATCAACACACTCAAGGATCTTATGGTTACAAATGGGATTTTAGTCCCAGAACAGCCTCTTTGTGACTTAATCTTTACATCTATATATTGTTCCTATCCATGATTAAGTAGTTATAAGAAACACAAAACTTTCCTTTTGAGGTCACTAGCTTCTTGCAACTGTAGTCCAGGGAGATTATGTCACTCACCAGGTAATACAGCTTTTTTAGTATTGAAACTAGCATAGTAGAATGTAAATTTCCATGTGGACCTGTCAGTAAGTCATTATCCCTTAAAATACTGAAAGAAAATTATTGATCTCAATAAAAAGAAAAGAAATACATTAATGGGTAAAGATTAGACTATGTTCAATTTCCTCTTTAAATTTAAAGTGATGAGATAATCCATGTCATCTGTAGTAGTTTTTCCCTCAAATGAATTTTAGCAATGCATAACTCCAAACTCTAAAGTTTAAATAATTGAATGAATAATGACGAACTTATCCTCTAGGTTCCCTTTCTACCAATGTGGCAGATGAGCGCCTAGGACCGACCTTTCTTCTGAAAACAATAAACAAAATGGAAAAGAAAAGAAATGCACGTGTAGTCTGGCAAGAAAATAAAGAACTTAGAGCGATAGCTGAGTGAAGGCAAGAACCCTAGAGTAATCGGACACTGAAGCCAGCCTTCAGCTTGAGGGCATGTGTGAATCACAGTTCTACTGTGTATCATTTTTTGATATTTCACAGGACTGGAGTGGGTGCTGGTACAGAAGAAAAAAATCCTAAGGCTGTGCCAAAATGGGAAAGTCAAAGCAGAGATCTTCTTCTTATAGCTGGGACTCAAAAGTGCTATACTCTTCATGTTTAAGGATGAATTAGAAATAACTGTGTACCCAGGTAAAAATAGGGAAATGGCCTATCTCCAATCTTGCTACTGACTGAAGGAGTAAAATATCTCCCCTGAAAATATGTAAGCACAAGCTGACATTTGCACAAGTTTGCAACATAAATTCACACTATATGGCCAGTCCAAAAACACTTCAAGTCAGGAATTTAGATGTAAGCGTTTACAATGTAGTAGTACATTCCAGATCTGTGCCAGAACCAGATGGTAAATTCTCCCAAGAGATGTCTATTTCATCCCATGCCTCAAGAAGTTTCATATGTAAGTTTACAAGCAAAATGGCAGCAGGCAATTAAAAACCAATAAACACGTAAGGGAAGAAGGCACCATGAGTAAAAGCTATCAGAAACAAGAGAAAGAAGAATTAAACTCACTTTATATATAAAATGTATAAATTGTCATCATTGGGATAAAAGGACTAACTCATCACTTTAGAAAACACTTCGTTATCTTAGAGTCATAAACAATTCCTCACTATTTTTCTCTTAGAAGAGACAATGCTAATGTGTACTGATAAGATAGTAACATACTCATTGAAGTTTTGGAATGGTGCAACATCAGAGAAGCTACCATATCTAGATTACTTTTATTTCATTTTAGGGGGAGAGTATAAAGGCTAAAAGTAAGAGCTCAAAATCTGACAGACTAAGATCTTTAATCTTGTAATATACTTGCCCAAGGTCTCAACTAGTAGTGTACTTAAATTCTAAATTTTGCATTGTTTATTTGAAAAATGGTCTTATAATATCCTATTACCAATACCCGTGATGGGTTGCTGTGAGAGCTGAGACAAAACTTGTAAAGCATGTATCATAGTTCAACATCTGATAACCTCGGGTTCATGTGAGCTGTATCACGCGTTCTTCCTTTTCCGGTGCTAGTCCCACGAGGCACGGTAGCTTGGTCATCTATATCTTATGGAGGAGAAGGATCCCCTGTCCCCACCATTATCAGTTAGTCCAGTTTATCCCACATAGTAGCCCTTCATAGGTTTAAGGCTTCTCAGTCTCCATGTGGGTGAATTGGGCCTTTAATTCATGTCTTTAAGCCTATGATGCATAATTACGTACCAGGTCTCAAGAAAATCTAAGGACTCACCTGAGACTCATCTCTCAGCCAGCAATATAGTTTCTCTTACTCGAGGAATCAGATATTAAAACTATCCCAGTGCCTCCGCATTGCCCTTCCATAAAATAGGGTCACTGAATGCCTGCTTAGTCTCCGGCATTTTGGTTTGTGACTGCTTTCTCTGACAATGAAAAACCCATGTCCCATGTCCCTTAAGATGTTTACTTATTTAATCAATCTCCCTGTGTGTGACTAAGTTAGAATTGCCACCATCACCTGCCAACACCCGCACCACATTTCCTCTTCCTGTCTACGTCCCATACCTTGTACTGAGCACTACCCCCCGACCACCACCCCTCCACATTCTATCCCTGCACAGATGGCTTCCTCGCACCCCAAAGGCCCTGAAACCCTGAGCCAGGCTGCTTTCCCATGTGGATGGCAACTTCACTCTGCTCCGGCTCAGACACCCCTGTGACAGACCATCTCCCACATGGACACTATCCCAACCCCTCTTGGGCTCTCACACCCCACAGTAGGTAGCCCTACATACCTTGCTTAGACTTGGACACCCTGTGCCATACTCGTGAAGACTCCTCCTCATCTCTCATCATCTGATCTCTGCTCACCCTTGTGCTTCCCAGCCCCTGAACCCCCACCTGGACACCTACCTTGCTCATCTCCACCTGATGACTTTAGGCCTGAGTTGTTTCAGAAGGGAATACCATGGTAAATTTAGTCATCAGGAAAGAGAGGCTAATTAGTTGATCTTGGAAGCAAGCTGAAAGGACCGTTATATCTGGAGTTCTAGAATATCCTATTTTCTGCTTGTTTAAGTCTCCCAATTACTGAAGTCTTCTTTGTCTCCAAGGGTGTTAGTATAGAACAGAAATTAGGAAAATGAATATAATATTAATGCACAGAGTTCATTTCCAAAAACATACATATACACCAATCTCAAAGAACCCCAGATTTTTGAAAAGTTATTTTCATTTCAATGATGTATGCAATTTCTTATTAGCAAGAACTATGAGATAGAATTACAGGGTTCACTTAACAGGAACTGATATTTGAGATTTGCTGGCTGATTTATCTGAGAAATGATTTACTTCTTAACTTTCTTCACTTGTCAAACACCCAAAGATCTAAAGATTATGTACTTCATAAAGACCTTGCTAAACTGTGTTTCTAGAATGTGCTTTCAAAGACAAAGCTCTATAGAACTTAACCGGACAATATTCTCTTAGGCGGATAAGGAAGGACTTTTACGACATTTCAACATGCTTGCTTTGGGACATAAAGATCCTGATTAAGCGAAGGGGGAGATGACTCCTAAGAAGAGGCTCAAATCACTGTGTGTCAGGTAAAATGAACGATGCCCTTTAGGCTTATTTCTTGTGTTTTATGTAAAAAAGAAAAAGTCCAACCATCCTTAGCATGTCCACATAGGGTAAAGCATAAGTCGAAGTAAAAATATTACCTTCTTCCTCTCCCAAGTTCTTATGAGAACAATGTTTTAAACTAGACTATATGAAATTTTCATTTATAGCTAGGTCTGTTCAGTCCAGATATAGGAGCTGTTAATATCCAGGATTTTAGTGAATTACACACTTCATCTCCTGGATAGAAGAGAAACCTTATGCAAACTCTGTTCATTACATTGCATAATTCCATGTGAAATTTCTAGTATAATTCTCTTTTTATTACTCAGAACTCATTAAGGAAGTGATGTGCATTGAAACAACATGCACACAGTGAGTGGTATGGTTTTCACGTTAAAACAAGAAGACATCTTGTAACCTGTTATGCCGTTGGTTTGTGGCTCGCAAATATAAGTTAGACTCTAAATCAGTTTCATTCATATACAAAGAGACTCTATTTGACTATTTCCTGATTATTTTGAGAAACATAATTCCAGTGCTTTAATACAAGTTTTCAGCAGCTTTGCTACATTTCATTTTGACGGAAAAGATGGAGATTTTTTCACATTCTCATATAAATATGATATCATGAGAAATAGTCCATAGGATTTATTGAACTGCATAGGTGATAGCTGTTCTAAATAATTTACAGTTGGAAAATGAACTGAGTATCTGGGAGAACTGATCATTTTTAAAGACAAGTATTTCACTGCAAGTAGATGCTGCTGCCGAACAAGTTGCTGTAATTCTCAGTAGTTGCATGTACTCTGAGAAAATGATTCATCTTTGGAGACCAAGCCACATCTGTCTCAACATACCAAAGATCACACATGAAAGCTTTATGAAGATGGTCTTTCAAATTTTGGTATTTCATTCGAATCTTTAATTTCATTGAGGCAAACAATGCCATGAGTATTGTGAAATCTTACAAAGGCAAGAAAGGTTCCAAAAGTATCCTGTTTTTAGCGGTCAAGAGCTCAGGTTGAAGATCACATCTTCTAAGGTTGAAGTCTTAGAAATGCTACTTACCAGCTGGATGACCTGGGACATTTCACTTTAGCATAAATTAAGCTTCAACCTCCTTGACTGTTAAAATAAGTAAATGAATATATTTATATTTATAACATAAAATATATATTTATATATAATATGAAAGTCTTATGTATATCTTGCCTCTTAAAGTGGCTGAGGATTAAGTTATAACGCACTGCAAAGAATTTACCATAACGGATAGTAACTATATAGTAGCTTTTCAATAAAGTATTGAAAGTACACTTTCAATAAAGTATAGGTCTTAGGTGTGAAGAGGCAGAAGGCATAATGAGTTCTTCCAATCATCTTAAAATAGAAGGAAAATTATCCTCTATATTAGAGAAACATTCTTTTATTAATCATTGCCAGTTTAGTAATTTACATTAAGACACTCTTTTTCCAAATGTGACTTTGCTATGAAGTTGTACTCTACTGCAGCTGAAGGAGAGAATATCTCCCAGGCTGGTACAGGGAAAAGCAAAGTCTGTGTAGGAATATGAACAACGTAATGATTTTTTTGCATGTAATAGATTCTTTTTGCTACTGAGTTAATATTCTGAGAATTTGTCTTATTGCCTCAAAGTGCAATGAAAATGCAGATATCATACACAGGACTCACTGGCTCGGCTGCTGACATCTGAGCAAAGTGGTTAGGGCGTGGCATTGTTACAGAGGTGATTGCTGCTAGAATCAGAGCTATTTATCATAGGGTTTAATCTCATAGAAATCATGAACTACAGTGACAAGCAATTAGAGTAAAAAAATAATACATGTATAGATAAAGAAGTCTTCAGAGCGAGATGGAGCTACTGTTTGTTTTGATTATTGATCCCTTTGAGTTTAGCCTCCTTGCCTAGCCTCTGGTCAGTGAGTCATCTGGGCAGAGCTAAATGGAAACCCACCATGTTTATTTCTTTTGGTTTCAAGATATAGACCAAGTCAACCATACGATCAAGTCTATGATGTGGATACTCATGAACTGGAACCAGAAAACCACTAAAAAAAATAAAAGCAGTTCCTAGACTGGATCAAAGTCTTTCTCTGAGGATTCATGATCTCTTTGGCCCTACACTCAGGCCTTTGAATCTAAAGCCTAAATTAATCACTAGTCTATATCATTTCTATGGATATTAGTGACCAAATGATTAAAAGTTCATTTTTTCTGGACTCCAGACTTGTACAGAGAGACTTCCACACCTGTGAGGTCTCCTTGTAAATGCTCACAGGTATCTCAACAGAAAATGAACTCTTGATCTCCCCTGTCCCTGAACTTGGAGGAAGTGATACCACAACTCTATCCTTGATAATTCCCTCTACTTCAATTCCCCACATTCACTTCACCACAAAATTATCTTGATTACTTTACTTTCTGAATGTATATCAAAACTGCCCCTGTTTTTCCACGTTGACTGCCATCATTTTAGTTCAAGCCACCATCCCCTCTGGCGTGAAATGCTGCAATAGTTGGTTGTGTCCCATGTCAGTCCTCTCCAATCCAACCTCCACACTGGGGCCAGAGATCTTTTTAAACATTGCATCTGCTCATACCACACCTAACTTGTAACTCTTCAAGTCTTTTCTATTTTTCTTAAGATAAAGTCCCATTCTTCAACAAGGTCATGAATGCTGTGGCCTCTATCCTCTTCCCCCCCACCCTCTCTGCTCCAGCCATGGTCTCCTCTTTCTCCACTACAAGAAATAGCTTCCCAAGTCAAAGCCTTCTCTCATACTTTTCTTCTTCCTATATTACTCCCCCATTCAAATTTGACCCACTCCTCTACCCTCTCCTGGAAGCCTGTAATTTTCCCTCATATTATTTGTGCCATTTTGTTCATCTATAGCCCTGGTACCTAGCCTAGTACCTCATACAGGTGTTTAATGATTTGAATAAATGAGAAAGAAAGGAAAGAGAAAGTGTTAGAGATTTTTAGATTATTAGCTTCAAATTTAGGGAGCTTTTTATGACATACACCAATTGTTTCTCTAAGGACTAAATGGTGAAAAGTGGTTAAATTTAAACTAATTTACACATGAAGAATTTAGCCAACAGGGACAGGAAGAAAATCTGTCAAAGACTTGACTAAGACATTCCCCTGGATATCTGTATTAGTGCTGCCTTAGAACATCTTGAAAGCCCATGACTATATAAAAACATATGGTGATGATAAATTCTTATGCATTCATTATTATGTCGTATGCTTATGTATGAGACAACTTTCAAAATATTGTTGACATTTTTATGTAGTTGAATCTTTGAGATGGCTGCTTCCCAAATCTAAGAAGCCTAATCTGGCTGTCACCTCTCCAGCTCTCTAAAGGTACAGAGAGCACCCCGGAACCAGATACAGTCGAATTAATGGTGAAGTTTCCCTCTCAGATTCCTTTCTGATCTTTGACCCAAATGTACAAGACTGGATTTGTTTTGAGAGCCTCAAGAATTTATGGAAACTTGAAATTACTCCATTGTAGAAAGTCGCCATTACTGGCTTGCCAACTCTTTTCTTTTTTTTTTTTTTTAAAGCTCAATTAATATCTTTTATTCAATTAAATTCTTTTTTTTTTATTTGGATCAATTTCTGCATTTTATTTTATTTTATTTATTTTTTTTTATTAATGTTATGATAGATTACAACCTTGTGAGATTTCAGTTGTACATTTTTGTTAGTCATGTTGTGGGTACACCACTTCCCCCTCCGTACCCTCCCCCCACCCCCCCTTTTCCCTGGTAACCACCGATCAGATCTCCTTCTCAATATACTAATTTCCACCTATGAGTGGAGTCATATAGAGTTCGTCTTTCTCTGACTGACTTATTTCGCTTAACATAATGCCCTCGAGGTCCATCCACTTTGTTGTGAATGGGCCAATTTCGTCTTTTTTTATGGCTGAGTAGTATTCCATTGTGTATATATACCACATCTTCTTTATCCAATCATCAGTTTCTGGGCATGTAGGCTGGTTCCACATCTTGGCTATTGTAAATAATGCTGCGATGAACATAGGGGTGCAACGGACTCTTGAGATATCTGATATCAGGTTCTTAGGATAGATTCCCAGTAATGGGATGGCTGGGTCATAGGGTATTTCTATTTTTAACTTTTTGAGAAATCTCCATACTGTTTTCCATAGTGGCTGTACCAGTTTGCATTCCCACCAACAGTGTATGAGGGTTCCTCTTTCTCCACAACCTCTCCAACATTTGTCGTTCTTGGTTTTGGATGTTTTTGCCAATCTAACGGGGGTAAGGTGATATCTTAGTGTAGTTTTGATTTGCATTTCCCTGATGATTAGCGATGATGAACATCTTTTCATGTGTCTATTGGCCATATTCATATCTTCTTTTGAGAAATGTCTGTTCATGTCCTCTGCCCATTTTTTGATCGGGTTGTTTGTTTTTTTGTTGTTAAGCAGTGTGAGTTCTTTGTATATTATGGAGATTAACCCTTTGTCGGATAAGTGGCTTGTAAATACTTTTTCCCAATTAGTGAGCTGTTTTTTTGTTTCAATCCTGTTTTCCCTTGCCTTGAAGAAGCTCTTTAGTCTGATGAAGTCCCATTTGTTTATTCTTTCTATTGTTTCCCTCAACTGAGGAGTTACGGTGTCCGAAAAGATTCTTTTGAAACTGATGTCAAAGAGTGTACTGCCTATATTCTCTTCCAAAAGACTTATTGTCTCAGGCCTAATCTTTAGGTCTTTGATCCATTTTGAGTTTATTTTGGTGTGTGGTGAAAAAGAATGGTCAATTTTCAATCTTTTGCATGTGGCTGTCCAGTTTTCCCAGCACCATTTGTTGAAGAGACTTTCTTTTCTCCATTGTAGGCCCTCTGCTCCTTTGTCGAAGATTAGCTGTCCATAGATGTGTGGTTTTATCTCTGGGCTTTCAATTCTGTTCCATTGATCTGTGGACCTGTTTTTGTACCAGTACCATGCTGTTTTGATCACTGTAGCTTTGTAGTATGTTTTGAAATTGGGGATTGTGATTCCGCCGGCTTTGTTTTTCTTGCTCAGGATTGCTTTAGCAATTCGCAGTCTTTTGTTCCCCCATATGAATTTTAGGATTGTTTGTTCAATTTCTGTGAAGAATGTTCTTGGGATTCTGATTGGGATAGCATTGAATCTGTATATTGCTTTAGGTAGTATGGACATTTTAACTATGTTTATTCTTCCAATCCATGTGCAAGGAATGTTTTTCCATCTCTTTATGTCATCGCCTATTTCTTTCAAGAAAGTCTTGTAGTTTTCATTGTATAGATCCTTCACTTCCTTGGTTAAGTTTATCCCAAGGTATTTTATTCTTTTCGTTGCGATTGTGAATGGGATAGAGTTCTTGAGTTCTTTTTCTGTTAGTTTATTGTTAGTGTATAGAAATGCTACTGATTTATGCACATTAATTTTATACCCTGCTACTTTGCTGTAGTTGTTGATTATTTCTAATAGTTTTTCTGTGGATTCTTTGGGGTTTTCTATGTATAAGATCATGTCGTCTGCAAACAACGAGAGTTTTACTTCTTCGTTACCTATTTGGATTCCTTTTATTTCTTTTTCCTGCCGAATTGCTCTGGCCAGCACCTCCAGTACTATGTTGAATAGGAGTGGTGAAAGTGGGCACCCTTGTCTTGTTCCTGTCCTCAGAGGGATGGCTTTCAGCTTTTGTCCATTGAGTATGATGTTGGCTGTGGGTCTATCATATATGGCCTTTATTATGTTGAGGTACTTTCCTTCTATACCCATTTTACTGAGGGTTTTTATCATAAATGGGTGTTGGATCTTGTCGAATGCTTTCTCTGCATCTATTGAGATGATCATGTGGTTTTTGTTTTTCATTTTGTTGATGTAGTGTATCACGTTGATTGACTTGCGGATGTTGAACCATCCCTGTGTCCCTGGTATAAATCCCACTTGATCATGGTGTATAATCTTTTTGATGTATTGCTGTAATCGGTTTGCCAAAATTTTGTTGAGGATTTTTGCATCTATGTTCATCAGTGATATCGGCCTGTAGTTCTCCTTCTTTGTGTTGTCCTTGTCAGGTTTGGGGATCAGAGTGATGTTGGCTTCATAGAATGTGTTAGGGAGTTCTCCATCTTTCTCAATTTTCTGGAACAGTTTGAGGAGAATAGGTATTAAGTCTTCTTTGAATGTTTGGTAGAATTCTCCAGAGAAGCCGTCTGGTCCTGGACTCTTGTTTTTGGGGAGGTTTTTGATTACCGTTTCTATTTCCTTACTTGTGATTGGTCTATTCAGATTCTCCATTTCTTCCTGATTCAGTTTGGGGAGATTGTAGGAGTCTAGGAATTTGTCCATTTCTTCCAGGTTGTTCAATTTGTTGGCATATAGTTTTTCATAGTATTCTCTTATGATCTCTTGTATTTCATTGGTATCTGTTGTGATTTCTCCTCTGTCATTCCTGATTTTATTAATTTGCGATTTCTCTCTTCTTTTCTTGGTGAGTCTGGCTAGGGGTTTGTCAATTTTGTTAATTCTTTCGAAGAACCAACTCTTTGTTTCATTGATCCTTTCTATTGTCTTTTTTGTTTCAATATCGTTTATTTCTGCACTTATTTTTATTATTTCCCTCCTTCTACTGACTCTGGGCTTTGTTTGTTCTTCTTTTTCTAGTTCTGTTAGGTGTCGTTTGAGGTTGCTTACGTGAGCTTTTTCTTGTTTAGTGAGGTGAGCCTGTATTGCGATGAATTTCCCTCTTAGGACTGCTTTTGCTGCATCCCAAATGATTTGGTATGTCGTGTTCTCATTTTCATTTGTCTCCAGATAATATTTGATTTCTTCTTTAATTTCTTCAATGATCCATTGTTTGTTGAGAAGCGTGTTGTTTAGTCTCCACATTTTTGCACCTTTCTCTGCTTTTTTCTTGTAGGTGATTTCTAGTTTAATAGCGTTATGATCAGAAAAGATGCTTGATATTATTTCAACTCTCTTGTATTTATTGATGTTTGCTTTGGTTCCCAAAATATGGTCAATCCTTGAGAATGTTCCATGTGCACTTGAGAAGAATGTGTAACCTGCTGTTTTTGGATGAAGTGTTCTATATATATCTATTAAGTCCATCTGGTCTAATTTTTCATTTAATTCTATTATTTCCTTGTTGATTTTCTGTCTGGATGTTCTGTCCATTGGTGTTAATGGTGTGTTGAGGTCCCCTACTATTATTGTATTGTTGTTGATGTCTTCTTTTAGTTCTATTAAGAGTTGCTTTACAAATTTTGGTGCTCCTGTGTTGGGTGCGTATATATTTATAAGTGTTATGTCTTCTTGGTGGAGAGTCCCTTTTATCATTATATACTGTCCCTCTTTATCTTTCTTTATCTGTTTTGCTTTGAAATCTACCTTGTCTGATATTAGTATAGCGACACCTGCTTTCTTTTGTTCATTATTAGCTTGGAGTATTGTTCTCCATCCCTTCACTCTGAGTCTGTGTTTGTCTTTGGGGCTGAGGTGTGTTTCCTGGAGGCAGCATATTGTTGGATCTTGTTCTTTGATCCATCCTGCCACTCTATGTCTTTTGATTGGGGAGTTCAATCCATTTACATTTAGAGTGATTATTGAGACGTGGGGGCCTACCACTACCATTTTGTGTCTTGTTTTCCGGTTTTCTTCAGTTTCCTTTGTTTCTCGTCCCATGGTTTAATCTGTTCTGATGTAGAGCTGCTACTCTCTGTTGTTGTCCTTCTACTTATCTCCTCTGCTCTTGGTTTTGTAGCCCCTTTCCTTTTTTTGGATTTTTCAGGAATGAGGGTTTTCCTGAGGATTTCCTGAAGAGGAGGTTTTGTGGCAATGAACTCCCTTAATTTTTGTTTATCTGGGAAAGTTTTTATTTCTCCATCGTATTTGAAGGATATTTTCGCTGGGTAGAGAATTCTCGGCTGTAGATTTTTGTCCTTCAGATTTTTGAATATATCATTCCACTCTCTTCTAGCTTGTAAAGTTTGTGCTGAGAAATCTGCTGATAGCCTGATGGGGGTTCCTTTGTAGGTTAGTTTCTTTTGCCTGGCTGTCCTTAATATTTTCTCCTTGTCGTTGACTTTTGCTAGCTTCACTACTATATGCCGTGGAGTTGGTCTTCTTGCATTGATAAAGTTTGGAGATCTATTGGCTTCTGTCACCTGAAGATCCATCTCCCTCACCAGATTTGGGAAGTTCTCATCCATTATTTCTTTGAATAGGTTTTCTGCCCCTTTCTCCTTCTCTTCTCCCTCTGGTATACCTATAATCCTTACGTTGCATCTCCTAATTGTGTCTGATAATTCTCGGAGAGTTTCTTCATTTCTTTTAAGTCTTGCTTCTCTCTCCTCCTCTGCCTGCAACAATTCTATATTGCCATCTTCCAAATTGCTAATTCTTTCCTCCATATTATCGGCCCTACTGTTCAGAGCATCTAGATTTTTCTTAATCTCCTCTATTGTGTTCTTCATTTCCAATATTTCTGTTTGGTTCTTCTTTATCGTATCAAACTCTTTTGTGACATAGCTCCTGAACTCGTTGAGTTGTCGGTCAGAATTCTCTCTTAACTCATTGAGAATCTTAATGATGGCTGTTTTGAAGTCATCATCATTTAGGTTATATATCTCATTTTCTTTGGGATTGTTTTCTGTGTATTTGTTGCTTTCTTTCTGTTCTGGAGATTTAATGTATTTTTTCATATTGCTTGATGTTGTTGATTTGTGCCTCCGCATGGAGATAGAGTTTAGTTGCTCCTTTCACTTGTTTCAGCTGCTGCGGTGGGGGGAGCAGCTTTTTATACTTCACCAACCAGGAACCCTGTCCGTAGTTGCTAACTGGGCCTGGGCCCCTCTTCGTAGCCACAGTGGCCCTTTGGATTCCCTCCTCTGCCGTGGGGGCCGTCACAGGGGGGCTTCAGGCTGCAGGTGCCTACTGTTGCAGCCCACCTAGATGTGCTCTCTCCTTGGGGTCTGCAACGGTGTCATGGGCTTTTCCAGCGGCCAGGGGTGGGATCACTTATATTTGTCACTCCGTTGCTGTCGGCACCCACCGAATCTCACTTGTCCTCTATGGGTCGCAGGAGAGCTATTGGCATCTTCTACGGTCTGTGGTTAGTACACCTAGCTATGCTGCTTTTGCCCTGGGGTCTTCCAGCCTTGTGGCTGGCGGCTGGGTGCCTTCTACTGGTGCTGTGCAGAGGCTTTCCCTAAGGCTGCTGTGAGCCTGTAGGGTTTCCCCCTAGGCTACTAAGCTGGGTCTCTGGAACTCTCTCCAGCCCCAGTCCTCTCCGAGATCTCCGGCAATCCCTAGTCTCACGGGGCGGGCAACGGCAGCTGGGGGTCGCCCCGTCCTCTGGGTTTCTCTCCGGGCCTCTCCCGGGAGCCCTGAATGCTGGGCGTGGCCCCTCTGCTAATGGCAGACAGAGAGTTTTGTCTGCTGCCCGGGCGGAACTCCGGCGCTTCCCCTCCGGGTCGCAGAACCAGCCTTTGAAAGTTCCCCCCGCCCCGGTCCTCTCCGAGATCTCTGGCAATCCCTAGCCCCACGGGGCGGGCAACGGCAGCTGGGGGTCGCCCCGCCCTCTGGGATTCTCTCCGGGCCTCTCCCGGAGCCGTGAATGCTCAGCGTGGCCCCTCTGCTAACGGCAGACAGAGAGTTTTGTCTGCTGCCCGGGCAGAGCTCCGGCGCTTCCCCTCCGGGTCGCAGAACCGGCCTTTGAAAGTTCCCCCAGCCCCGGTCCTCTCCGAGATCTCCGGCAATCCCTAGTCCCACGGGGTGGGCAACGGCAGCTGGGAGACCTCCGTACCCTCCATGACTCTCTCTGGGACCCTCCGGGCGCCCCGAGCACCAGGCTGGGTCTCCCCGCCAATGGCGGGGAGAGACTCTCCCCGCGGGCTCAGGTGTGCAACTCCAAAGTTTCCCTCTGCGTTTAGGAGTAATTGCGGGGGGTTTAGGTAGGGTTCTGGTCACCTGTTTCCACCGTCGCTCCTCTGTTGTGTTCTCGCTCCTGCCCTAGATGTGTGTGGATCCTCTGGGGGCGTCCGTTGGAAGAAAGCCGCTTGTGGGTACTAGGCTGCCCGTCAGGGTCGGAGAGTTTTCACCTATTTCCACATCCTCCCGGAGGAAAGCCCGTCCGCCTTCCGATGTATAGTTGCGTGGGTGTCTCAGACGTCCTGAGATGCTGTCTGGATATCCTTTGTCAAGCGATAAGTGTCCAAATAATTGTAGACTCGAAGGGCGAGAGACAAAGAGGACTACTCACGGCGCCATCTTGGATCTTCTCTCTTGCCAACTCTTTTCTTTAATCAAAAAGAATCCTTATTGTGTCTCCCATTTCCCTACCTACCTCCTGCTAAAGTGAGGTCTGATTAGTCTTGGACAAAAGAAAGGTTCTGGTTTCTATTATGCTTTGCTTTCTAAAACCAACCATGATGACCAATAGAAAAGGTTCTGGAGGTCTCCTACTATGCCAGGATATTAAGATCTGCTTGCCAAGCTCACGGGTGGGTTGAAGGGAGTGACATGGATACTCTGGAGGGGAAGAACTTAGCTGTCTCAGTGAAGTGACTATTTAACACCCTGTACAGAAGTGTTTTTATATTTTGCCAACCAGAATAGATAGTGTTATTGGCAAAATATCAGTTCTGACCCAGAGTATCCCTTGTAATTGTTTGATATGTCACATTGCATCGGTAAAACTACTGCTGATATTTGTTTAGGAAATTTTACTTGGAAAATTTTTTTTAATGACAAATGGATAATATAGATCAATGGTTCTCAAAGCATCACCTTGGAACTCATAGAACGTGTTAGAAATGAAAATTTTCGATTTCTAATTCAGACATATTGTGGTGGGGCCCAGCAACTTGTGTTTTAACAAAGTCCTCTGGATGATTCTAACGCACCCTCAGGTTTGAGAGTCATTCTGTTAGCTGATCAACCCACTCCACGTGTGTCAGAACATAGTCATCTCTAGCAATTTTAAGCAGCTTGGTTTAGGACCTATATTAATACAGAAAGGTCTTTGTGAGGTATTCAGCTCCTGAATGATGAGGGCGTTTATCATTAGCTAAGTGGCTTATTCTTGAGTATCCACCTCCCAGCAGGCAATTCAAATTCAGGTCTCCAGAAAATTACAAATTACTACATGTCATAAACATTCATAGTTGCTGCTAATTGTCAAAACCATAAAATATAAACCTGTGAATGTCAGTGGGCAACTGTATTCATTATAAAAGTGTTAAATTTAAGATGGTAAAAATAGATTTGAAAGATGCAATAATTAATAGGATCTATGATTACATTCATATTGTATTTTTTTTTTTTTGAGGAAGATTAGCCCTGAGCTAACATCCACCGCCAATCCTCTTCTTTTTTGCTGAGGAAGATTGGCCCTGAGCTAACACATGTACCCATATTCCTCTACTTTATATGTGGGACGCCTGGCACAGCATGGCTTAATAAGCGGTGCATAGGTCTGCACCTGGGATTCGAACTGGCGAACCTTCTCGGGCTGCTGAAGTGGAACGTGCGAACTTAACTGCTGTGCCACCAGTCTGGCCCCATATTGAATTTTTTAAGTAGGTGAAATGGTACTGTTTATTTAAAAGCAGTTTAGAAATCAGATTATTATTCTACCTAGGAAGGAAGTATCTATAAAAAGAACCAGGGTCATTATATTTTCCTCAAAAAACACTTACTTGAAAAACTATACTTAGAGGGGAGGGATTAGATTTCAAATCCTTTTCAAAGAAAAATATAGTTTTTCAGGTCACTTTTGAATTCAGTGAGTCTTCAATCATCTCTCTATCCCATTAGGGCCCCCAATTCAAACATCACCACCTGCAGCAGAGAAATGTTCAGAGTGTTTGGTACTGAGCCTTGTTCAAGCTCATATTTTGTTTTGAAATGCTCTTAGTATGTATTCACTTCTCTTCTTGAAAAGTATACTCTAATTATATTTCATCTGCTCTTTAGTTTGTGGATAGAAGTCAAAGTTTAGCAATAGAAATAGCAAGTTCAAGGCTAGAGATCCAAGTCTTTCATGGTTCACGAAACACAAACATTGAAATAGTACTGGAAAAACATTCTCCCCTCGAGGTATTCATCACAGTTCCAATTACATGATGCATGTGAACACTCTTGAGTATTTGTTTAAAGAGCCTTTGTTCCTTTATGTGATTTTCTTCTTAATTATGGGGAATATGTCCACCTCCGTTGTGTTATGGTTTGGTGAATTTCTATCTCCGTGCCTGTATCTGCACCTTGCCTTCTGACAGGGAACAGAGTATGTTTCATTCTCCACTTTTGCATTGCTTCCGTTATTTGCTTATAACTAAAGGCCCAATTCCAGTTCCGCCTGCAGCCACTGCTGCATTCAGCCCACGGTGCTTGAGGTGGGCTCTGTATGTTGTCTGCACAGAGTTTTACTATCTGTAGGAAACTGCCACTTCCTCCTTCCATGTAGTACATTTTTGCTAGTACGTCCACTCTAGGGTCTAGCCAACCCCCATGATTGTGCAGATTGGAGAAGAGACAAGGGTGAAATATAAGCTGAGCTCCTGCTCCAAGCCCTGGCCCTACGGGCCTGGAGGAAGAGGAATCTTTTCAATGCATCTGCCCAGAGGACATGCTTCCTTGTAATTATCTGTTCCATAGAGAGGGCCTTTTCATTATTTACACAAAGGAATTAGCAGAGCCTTGCTCCCAATTAAAGCAACAAGCCAAAAATGAGAGGTAAGCCTTTAATCACTTTCTGTGATGGTAATAGTAGGAGTCTAGAACCAGAGAAGGCCCTGACCACTCCCTTCATTTCTCTCCGTGGGACTTCACACCCCTATGTGGTCAGGGGGTCAGTGCAAAGAGGGGTGGTCTTACTGCTGAGGGAGCCAAGAACAGAAGGCTGTGGCAGTTTTATGGACCCTGACGTTGAGGGGAAGGGAAAGGGGTGCCTAGGAGTAGAAAAGTGCTGGGTCCTGAGTCTGAGCAGAGCAAAGCATCTTCAAGGTTACCCCCTCCCTCCCTCACCCGGCATAAGGAGGCCTAAGCAGAGGCGCCTGGGAAGACCTCTGCTGGAGGCCTCAGATATAGAGACCTAGGAACGAAGACTCTGGGGCTAGAAATGTAAATATGTGAAGAGTATGATGGCCAGGGGATCTGAGTCCTTGACTGCACCCCGCTTCAGAGATGGTGATGCACAGACTGTGCCCCAAGTCTGGTATGGGGAGGGCAGCCTTCCCTGAGGCCTGCCAGGTAAAGACTTTTAATCGTTGCCTGTGGTCAGGCCTGAAGAATCACACAGAAGACTTTAACCAGGAGCCTGACTCCTGACTAACCCTTGTTTTCTTATAGCTTCTCCCTCCCCTTTAGCATTCAGTCATATGTACTGAAAGCTGTACTCTGATGTACAACTTCCTAGTGAGTTTTCTTCTTAATTAATTTTCGTTTCTTTTTTTTTTTTTGAGGAAGATCAGCCCTGAGCTAACATCTGCTGACAATCCTCCTCTTTTTGTCGAGGAAGACTGGCCCTGAGCTAACATCCGTGCTCATCTTCCTCTACTCTATATGTGGGACGCCTACCACAGCATGGTTTGCCAGGCGGTGCCATGTCCACACCCGGTATCCAAACCAGTGAACCCCGAGCCACCGAAGCAGAACGTGCAAACTTAACCTGTCTGCCACTGGGCCAGCCCCTTAATTAATTTTTTTACCTCATTTTATTTGCCCTTTAGGAAATCTTTACCATTCAGTAAGGGAGGATGGCTTTTTTTTGTCAATTATCACCAAAACATTACCTCTTTTTTTTTGATGGGGAAGATTGGCCCTGAGCTAACATCTGTGCCAATCTTCCTCTATTTTGTATGTGGAATGCTTGCTGCCACAGCATGGCTTGATGAGTGTTGTGTAGGTCTGCACCCAGAATCTGAACCCGTGAACCCTGGGCCACCAAAGCAGAGTGCGCAAACTTACCCACTATGCCACTGGGCTGGCCCCAAAACATCACCTCTTTTTTGATCTGGTTGGTTTCTGTACTTAGTCATGTTCCTGGTCTCTACCACTGATGTTTTGTAAGATTAATCTCGCTACAAACCTGTCGTGTTGCAGTGTCCAGCACAGGAACTTGCCTTTCCTCTTTCCTTCTGAGAGGTAGGCTCTTTCCAGGCTCTCTGTGGGAGGTTGGCATCCATTTCTATGGTAGTGCTGGGCCTGTATTGTGTGGTCTGAAAACAATTCTTGGCCTAAATAAAGAGGATTTCCATTAAAAAAAAGAGCCTGACATTCCAGGAGCAAGTAAAGGAAATCTATATGAAATACTATGCTACACAGAAATGTGTCATTAACGGTGCTGTAAGTTAGGAACCCAGAGAGGGAATGAGAACTTTCTTCAGGACCCTGAAAGAGGTGAAACCCCTTATGGTGTTGGCCATAAGGAGAAGACAAAGACGTGGCTTTCATTGTCCATTGTCCTTGCTTGCTTTTGTACATGAAGGGGGAAATTACAGAAAGGAAACCAAATAAGTAGATAGTTGGATGTAAGGGGAAAGAGGGATAGGGAAGGAGGCAGAGATGCTGAAGGGTTTCAAGCCTCATCTTTAACTAGAAAGTGTTTATCCTGTTAACGTTGAATTCTGACTCTGCTGCCAATCATCGCTATGTCTAGCATAGTCCAAAAGGGAAACGAGCAAACGAAGGCCATTTGTGGACTGGAGATAGAGATTGTGAGACTGGCATTCAGCATGCTAAATTTTAGGAAAAGGTGAGAAGTGGAAATATCCAGCAGGCAGTTGGAGGCGTGTATTAAAATTTAGAAGAGAGGGGCCGGACTGGTGGTACAGCACTTAAGTTTGTACCTTCTGCTTTGGTGGCCCAGGGTTCACCGGTTCAGATCCCAGGTGCAGACCCATACTCTGCTTGTCAAGCCATGCTATGTCAGGCGTCCCACATATAAAGTAGAGGAAGACGGAGCTGGCCCAGTGGCGCAGTGGTTAAGTGAGCACATTCTGCTTCAGCGGCCCAGGGATCGCCAGTTCAGATCCCGGGTGCAAACATGGCCCCACTTGGTAAGCCATGCTGTGGCAGGCATCCCACATATAAAGTGGAGGAAGATGGGCACAGATGTTAGCTCAGGGGCAGTCTTCCTCAGCAAAAAGAGGAGGATTGGCAGCAGATGTTAGCTCAGGGCTAATCTTCCTCAAAAAAAATAATAAAAAATAAAGTGGAGGAAGATGGGCACGGATGTTAGCTCAGGGCCAGTCTTCCTCAGAAAAAAGAGAAGGATTGATTGCAGATGGTAGCTCAAGGCTAATCTTCCTCAAAAGAAAAAAAAAATTAAGAAGAGTCTAGGTCCAGAGATGTTCATTTGGACAATCATCCAAATAATGATTATCATCAAATTGGTAAACATACACACAATGAAACAACCACAACCACAAAAACACAATACAGATAAAATCACTGACAGGGAAATATATGTGGAGTCCAATTTAATCTTCACATAAAAAGCAAAAGACTGTCTCATTTAATAATAATGGAGAATATCATAGAGATGTTATTTCGTAGAAATTCCACACTAATACTTAACCTACAAAGCAGTACTTAGTTTAAGACCATAAATATACTTCTGTTTTTGGCTTTCAGCAGTGTGAAAATTTGACTTGATGTTATAACCTAAAGGGGAGTAAATTTCCATGGAAGGAAATATAAATGAGAAAACAATATCTTATTTGGGAGTAATCGTAATCAGATAGGGAGGAGTACAGGCAAGGGGTTACATTCTGGACTGACTGTGTTTCACTTTCTTATTATAAAAGAGAGAATATTTTGCAATGGAGAACGCTTGGAGTTCATTAAGAGGGCAAAAATAGAATTGAAAAGAAAGTACTCTTTGTCTTTTTGTAAAAGAAAGCATCTTTCCTTGACCATTCTGTTGCTTAAGAATAAACATACTGTCATATATTTCCTTCAATAAAATAATTTCTTTGCATTGAAGGTGTTTCAACCCCTCCGCTGTATGTTAAATTAGTGACGGATTCAGCTTATAGCAGTCCACGTCGATGTGTCCCTTGGAAGGTTTATCTCCTGCTCCTCAATACACAGCAAAATTATAATGTTCTTGGGGTGCTGAACCTCTGCATCCCTCGGGGTGGAGAACTTATCACCCAAGTCATCTAAATGTCATCCCTGCCCTCCCTGAAATGATAAGCATTGTCCACTTTGATTCTAGGAATAATGCAAGTCCTTTCCTTTTTCTTTTTCTCTTTTTGAATTTGGGTTACTTCCCATATAGCACAGGTGTAATTTATGTCTATTTGTGGTACCTTGCTGTATCTCGAGTTAGTACTCTTCTTGTTTATCTCCTCTTTCTCATCAACCGGTGATTTACGATTTTCAACAGAAGGGGCAAATGAAATGTACAACCTAGCGAATTCCCTAGCTTTCTCTAGATGGACTCACTCACCCATCTTCCAGAGAACGATTGCTAGTTCTACTTAGGATATGATTGCCTTTTTAGAAATGGAGGATATAGCAAGACTAGTGAAAAGGAAGCCTCCATTTTTCACACTCTCTCTTTACTTCTCTTCATCTCCAGCATGCGTTATCAGGCACAAGATCCTGATCAACTGTCAATACCTGTTCCCAGGGTTGCCTCCTACCAGTGTCATGCTTAATGCTCACTGAGGTCAAGACGTAAACTCCTCAAAGTAAAAAATAAAAAGTTTTTTTCCCTCTCATGAAAATTTCAGCCTTATTTCAAGATTACACAAACCATTATTTTGACTTTGTGGTAGTGCCATAAACTTATGTTTTGGGCACAAGAGAAGGCCAAGAGAATTGCCCATAGAACAGCTTAGCTTCTCTCTCTTTCCTACTCATCCGTGAAAAAAATGGGGACCTTAAATGTTCTTTCTTTGATTTTCTCAAAGCACATCTTTTTCTGAAAAAGGTATAATTTTTCCAGCTATGGAGACTTAAAGCTGCCTGTTGTCAACTTTTGAATGGTCACCTATGACAAAGGGATTCCATATGCACAAAGCATCCTGTTTTTGTGATTATTAGCCTATGAAGAAGGAAACAATTCAAGTACATTAGGACAGAGGGATTGATTTTTAGGATAAATGATACTTGGCTGCTTGAGGAGATAAACTAAGTTAGAATCCCTACTTCACAAAATGCATCTAAATATATGCCAAGTGGAAAAATACTAAATCATAAAATACTTACAATATTCAATATTGTATAATTTATTGAATCATAAGAGAATAAGAAAAATTTATGTAAATAGGTAACAGATACATGGAAAAGGAGAGTTTTTTTAAGTAGAAAGGCAAAGAAAGAAAGCATAAAGGAAAAAATTATATATATAGACATCTGAATAAAAGTTAATATCTTCTGTACATGATAAAAAAATTAGACAAGAATAGGAAAACTTTGGCACATGTATTACACAATAAAGTTAGTATCTGTAATGTATAAAGAATGCTTAGAGAGTAATAATAAAAGGATGAATGGCCCTATGGAAAAATGAGCCAAAGATATGAATAGAAGACATTCAAAGGACTAATAAATGTAAAAAGTAACAAGGCCAACTTCACTAGTATTTGGAGAAATACAAATTAAAAGAGAAAAATGCAATTTTTTACCTATTGAATTGGCAAGTCCTTTCTTTCATCTGGCGCTTAACCAAAGAAAAAGATGACGTACAGTAGCCCCCCCTTATCCATGGGGGACATGTTCTAAGACCCACAGTGGATGCTGAAACCTCAGAGAGTACTGAACGCTATGTACTCTCTGTTTTTTCCTGTACACACATATTTGAGGTGTGGCAGCAAAACAAGCATGAATTCCTTTTTCCTTCTTTGGAATTTTGTGAACAGATGATTCATTCTTATCATAGATATTAGCAACCTCAGCATACAGTTTTTTTTGTTTCCTTACTAAGTAGGGAACTTTCACCTTTTCACATAAAGGAAGCACTTTACGGCTTCTCTTTGGCATAACCAAATTGCCAGAATCACTATTCTTGTGCTTCAGGGCCACTGTTAGGTAAAATAAGGGTTACTTGAACACAGGCACTGCCATACCGTGGCAAAGAGACTAATGGGTGGGTAGCAAATACAGGCATACCTGGTTTTATTGCATTTCACAGATATCATTTTTTTAAAAAATTGAAGGTTTGTGGTAACCCTGCTTTGAGTAAATCTATCAGCACCATTTTTCCAACAGCATTTGCTCACTTGGTGTCTCTGTGTCACATTTGGGTAACTCTCGCAATATTTCAAACGTTTTCATTATTATTACGTTTGTTATGGCAATCTGGGATCAGTGATCTTTGATGCTACTATTGTAATTGTTTTGGGGCACCCAAGTTTGAAGCTAGCAGAGGTTGGTTCATGAGGTTTAAAGAAAGAAGCCCTCTCCATAACGTGAAAGTGCAAGTAAAGCAACAAGTGCTGATGTAGAAGCTGCAGCAAGTTATCTAGAAGATCTAAGATAATTAATGAAGATGGCTACAACAGATTTGTAATGAAGATGAAACAACCTTGTGTTGGAAGGACATGCCATCTAGGACTTTCATAGCAAGAGAGGAGAAGTCAATGACTGGCTTCCAAGTTTCAGAGGAAGGCTGACTCTCTTGTTAGGGGCTAATGTAGCTGGTGACTTTAACCTGAAGCCAATGCTCATTTACCATTCCCAAAACCCTAGGTCCCTTAAGAATTACGCTAAATCTACTCTGCTTATGCTCTATAAATGGAACAACAAAACCTGAATGATAGCACATCTGTTTATAACATGGTTAACTGAATATTTTAAACCCACTGTTGAGACCTACTGCTCAGAAAAAAAGATTCCTTTCAAAATATTACTGCTCATTGACAATGAACCTGGTCACCCAAGAGCTCTGATGGAGATGTGCAATGAGATTAACGTTGTTTTCATGCCTGCTAACATTCTGCAGCCCATGAATCAAGAAGTCATTTAGACTTTCAAGTCTTACTATTTAAGAAATACATTTTGTAAGGCTATGGCTGACATAGGCGGTGATTCCTCTGATGGATACTTGCAAAGAAAATTAAGAACTTTCTGGAAAGGATTCACCACTCTAGATGCCATTAAGAACATTCATGATTCATGGGAAGAGGTCAAAATATCAACATTAACAGGAGTTTGAAAGAAGTTGATTCCAACCCTCATGGATGACATTGAGGGGTTCAAGACTTCAGTGGAGGAAGTAACTGCAGATGTAGTGGAAACAGCAAGAGAACTAGAATTGAAAGTGAAGCCTGAAGATGTGACTGAATTGCTGCAATCTCATGATAAATCTTTCACGGATGAGGGGTTGCTTGTTATGGATGAGCAAAGTGGTTTCTTGAGATGAATCTACTCCTGGTGAAGTTGCTGTGAAGATTGTTGAAATGACAACAAAAGACTTGGAATTACATAAACTTAGTTGAGAAAGCAGCGGCAGGGTTTGGGAGGAATGACTCCAATTTTGAAAGAAGTTCCACTGTGGGTAAAATGCTATCAAACGGCATCGCATGATACAGAGAAATTGTTTGTGAAAGGAGGAGTCAATCAATGGGGCAAACTGCATTCTTGTCTTGTTTTAAGAAATTGCCAGTCACCCCAGCCTTCAGCAACCACCACCCTGATCAGTCAGCAGCCATCAACATTGAGGCAAGATCCTCCACCAGCAAAAAGATAACAACTTGCTGAAGGTTCACATGATGGTTAGCATTTTTTAGCATAAAGTATTTTTTAATTAAGGTATGTACATTGTTTTGTCAGACATAATGCTATTGCATACTTAATAGACTACAGTACAGTGTAAAGATAACTTTTATATGCACTGGAAAACCCAAAAATTCATGTGATTTGCTTTATTGTGATATTTGCTTTGTTGTGATGGTCTGGAACCTAACCCACAATATCTCTGAGGAATGCTTGTTTACTTTAATAAATTGTTTCACAGGAAACGTTCTGTAAACACCACCACGCTAAGGAATAGAACTTTGCCACCTACCCCGAAGTCCCTTTCATGTGCTCCTTCTCAGTCACAATCCCTTCCCTCTCCCATAAGTAGCCATTGTCTTGACTCCATAGTCAACATTTTTTAATGTTTTTTCGTCACCCAAATGTGCATCTCTAGACATGGTAGTTTAGTCTTGTCCCTCTGTTTTAATCTGAAATATCTTTTAAGTCTCTCTTAATCTATAGGTCCTCTCCCCATCTTTTTTTTTTTTTCCTTACAGTTTATCAGCACAATATTATTCTTAAAAGCATCCTTTATAGATGGTGACAGGCCCTGCTGGTAAGTAAATTCAGCCATCGAATATGGGTAGTTATTCTGTGTTTAAAGAGCCATGAATCACCCTTTACACCACAACAAATAGCCCTTAATTTCAGGTCCCCCAATGTGAATATTCCTCAATCTTTATTTATTTTAATGCTACTTTGGGGAAGGAAATTATTTGGAAATTAAAATTTATGTTCTTTTAAGGTAGAATTGATTGAATAGGTAAAGTGAGGCTATCTAGAGTCTTCCAGTAGCAAGTAAAAGAAACCCGCTGAGGTTAGCCAAAGGGCAAGGAGGTATTTGTTACAATGACTCAATAGTGTTTTTTGTTACGGTTGCTTCTGTTGTATTCATGTTACTGGAAATAGAAAGAAGTAATGTATGTGTACAAGTTGGGTGGCAAGCACATAAAACAACAGGTACTCATGGCAGGACCCCAAGATGAAAACCCCCAGGAAATTTTCTTTCTACTGAGCACAGGGAAAAGGGCTACCTGGCCTCTGGAGAAATCACAGCTGAAATTTTCAGTTTTTTGCTCTCAGTTCCATCTGACATCTTCCCGATATCTCTATACACACCCTCATCCCTAAATTTTCTCTGTCATGCTATGAAATGAAGTTCATAATAGCGATTAGAATCTGCCTTGAGGGAACAGATAAATCTATTCTATTGCCTCCCCTGTACATGAAATTATCATTCCTTAAATTTTGTGGATGAGGTGGAAAGCTAAAAGCATAGAGCATGCTGGGCTGTCCTGGGTTTATTATTTAATATTTCCTCTGTCTCCTAATTAAGCGTGTATTGTTAAATGAAGTAACACCCGGGCTTAGAAATTACCAAGCAGGTGTTTAAAAGATGTCAGTAAGCATTTCTGCGATAGTCTAATTAGCGTTCTAATACATTTTACAGTGCCCAGTCATCATTATTTCTTCTTCATTAGTTGCTGATATATTGTAGAATGTGTCTCATAAAAACGTTTCTACCAAGTTTCAGAAAAGATGACTCATCCAAGGAAGGAATGCTACAAATGTGTGTTCTTTTAAACACACAAATAAAGTATTTTTTAAAAACAGCTTGTAATCTGAGCTTAATATTTATTTGTATATGATAAACTTGTAAATATTTGCATTTGTGCACTTTTATTTACTATGTATTGCAGAAGAGTACTTTACATAGAAGGATGAGCCATCCTTATTCTCATTTTTGTATCAGGAGGCTACTTAGCAATTAAAATGAGATATTCCACCCCGTCACACACACACACATCCCACTACCACCACACACACAGCGCTCAGTAAAAATTTAGCCATAATTACATATCCTTTAGTGCATATATTCTTTTCTTAATTTATCTTTTTCTGGCTTAGTTGAGATATAATTGACATGTAACATTGTGAATGTTTAAGGTGAACAGCATGATGATTTGATACGTGTATGTATTGCAAAACGGTTTCCACAATAAGCTTAATTAACATCTCCATCATCTCACATAATTACCATATTTTTTTGTATGTGTATGATGAGAACATTTAAGGTTTACTTAGCAATTGTCAAGTATGCAATATGGTATCATTAACCATAGTCACCGTCCTATATGTTAGATCCCCAGAACTTATTCATCTTAAAACCAGACGTTTGTACCTCTGACCGACATTTCCCCACTTCTCCTACTCTCCCACTCCTGGCAACCCCTATTCTACTCTCTGTAGAAAATGGCAGGATTTCCTCCTTTTTATGGCCAAATAATATTCCTTTTCTGATATTCTCTTTATCCATTCATCTGTCAATAGATACTTAGGTTGCTTCCATGTCTTGGCTGTTTTGAATAATGCTGCAGTGAACATGGGGAATAATATATGTCTTTTTTTTTTTTTCCCTTTTTCTCCCCAAAGCCCCCCGGTACATAGTTGTATATTCTTCGTTGTGGGTCCTTCTAGTTGTGGCATGTGGGACGCTGCCTCAGCGTGGTTTGATGAGCAGTGTCATGTCCGCGCCCAGGATTCGAACCAACGAAACACTGGGCCGCCTGCAGCGGAGCACACGAACTTAACCGCTCGGCCACGGGGCCAGCCCCAATATATGTCTTCTTAATGGAGAGGGTAGAGATATTGCACTCAAAAAGGCAAACTCTCCTTAGGGCAAAATTAAATTTAAGTCAAATTAATTAAATGAATCAATTTATCAATCAATTTTAAATAAATTTAAATATAACTTTTCTTCTGAAGTAGATGGGGGGAGCCGATGGTGAAAAAAGATTTAGAAACACTGCTTTGGCCTATATAGGTATAAAGAACTGAAAGCCCAAATTGCAAATTCAGGAAATACTTGTTAGGAACCTGTCAAGTTTGGGGCACTGTGCTGAGTACCTGGGGAAGTCTAAAAGAGAGTAGACCTATCCCCCTAAAGTACTTAGGATGTTTTGATTTTTGCTTATATAACGCGAATGAAAAATTGGTTAAAAAATAAGTACGTTTATTATCACACTTGCTTGTAGAAGTCCAGTGACATGTCAGCTCCAGGTCAGGAAATTTCAATAGATCAATAACGTCATCAAGGTCCTAGGTTGTTTCATCTTTCTTTTCTTTTACGATGGCTCATTATTCTAATTCTGTAAATTCTGCTGTGTAATACAGATTAACTCAATTGCAAAAGCACGGACAGTCATAAGTTTATTTATCACAGTCAAATAAAGATTAAGCTTGTGAGTTTTGGCTTTCATTGATTGATTTCATGTTTGCTGCTGCTGCCCAGAGACTGTAGCAGAAGCAGAAAAACTCCACCTTTCTCAGTGTCTCTTTCTCAGAAGAAAAACATCCTTCCCCAAGACCCAACAGCCCCTTCTCTCATGTCACCTCCACCAGGAGTGGGATCACACACCCTTCTCTACATCAACCGTCAGAAAGAGAATGAAGTTTCCAAAATTGCATTGAACGAATCATCTCAGACATACTCTCTCTTTTTAGCAGCTTTTAACTTGTGGTTATAAATCTCGTGAGTTGAAATGACAGCATTACACACAAAAAATTACATACGGAAAAATATTTGAGAATTTACCGAATAAATTTTGCAATAGATGGTTTATATTTATCATCCAAAGAAACAATGATCAAGAGAAAATAGCAACTGTTTCAGATGACTCATAGGAAAAGTGTAGGAAAAGAAGCAGTTATATAAGAAGTAAGAATAAAAAGTACTAGACAAATATACTTGAATCCTATATTTTTTATTTTTCGGTTTGCTTTTTTTCCCAATTCATGAAAAAAGTGCTTTAATAAACGCTCAAACTCACAATGTTAAGAATTTAATACATTTTTTTCTTTTTTAAAGTGCTTTATTCCAAAATTTTACTTAGCTTATCTTGAAAGAAATTTGCAGTAAACTTTTGACATAAAGATAAAATCAAGCGAAATAAAAGTATAAACAGAGTCCATTTAGAGGAAAAAGGAAGTTAATTTTACAGGAAACCTGAGGTTATTTCTCAGGAGCTGAAATTAGATTTCTAAACTTTATTGCAATTAATTATAGTGACGTCTCATAATGGTAGAATAGATGTGTGTGTGGGGGGAAAATTCAAAAATTAGTGGATTTTCAAATTGGAAGTAGTGGAAATTCCAAAATTGCTGGGATTTCAAGGATGACCAACAGTTTTTATTTTTTTAAGTGAACTTTTTATGTACCATAACATACACATGATAAAGTGTACAAATGATCTGACTACAGCTCAATTCATTTTCTACAAAATGAGCCCAAACATCTAACAATCACCTAGAATGTTATCAACTCCCAGGGACCTTGATACCCCTTCCAGGCACAACCTCCCAACAGCAACTACTATCTTAGACTCTAACACCACAGCTTAGCTTTATTTGTGTTTTGAACTTTACACAGACAAAATTTTATATTATATATTCCTTTATTTCTGGCTTCTTTTGTTCAATATTATGTTTATGAGTTTCATCCATGCTGCAAGTAGTTTAGTTTGTTCTCATTACTGTATTGTATTGTATGAATATAATATATAATAATAGTGTAAAAATGTTGTTTATCCGTTTAACAATGGGGAGGCATTTGGGTTATTTCCAGTTTTTTGCCTGTTTTGAGTAGTATTGCTGTGAATATTCTTGTACATACCTTTTGGTGAACATACAGTCACATTTTGCTTAGCCAGCGCTGGTGGTCTAGTGGTTAAGATTCACTGTTCTCACGACCATGGCCCAGGTTTATTTGCTGGTCAGGGAACCACGTCACCCATCCATCGGTTGTTATACTATGGTGACTGTGTGTTGCTGTGATGCTGAAAGCTCTGCCACTAGTATTTCAAACACCAGCATGGTGACCAATGGTGGACAGGTTTCAGTGGAGCTTCCAGACTAAGACAAACTAGGAAGAAGGACCTGGCCACCCACTGAAAAAAAATGGCCATGAAAAGCATATGAATATAGTAGAGCATTGTATGATACAGTGCCAGAAGGTGAGAGAATGGTGCAAAAAGACCTGGCCAAGTTCCACTCTGCTGTACACAGGGTCAACAGCACTGACAACGACAGATTGCTAAGTAGAAAGGAATGCATATGTTCAGCTCTTATAGATGCTATCAAACAGTTTCCCCAACTAAACAATTTACAGTGAGACATCCAGTTGCTCTGCATCCTCATCAGCCCTTGGTATTGTCAGTATTTTTATTTTAGCCATTAGTTTCTCATTGTAGTTTCAGTCTGCATTTGCCTGATGACTAATAGAGCTGAGTCTTTTTGCAGAGGTCTGTAGGCTATTTTCATATCATCTTTTTGCGAGTGTCCGTTCAAGTTTTGGATGGCAATGAGTTTTCATCTCATCTACTCAAAATAAAATATTGTTTACTACTATCTTGTGCCCTACTGTAGAAAATATTTCTGAGATCACACCAGGGTTCGTTTGGAAAGAGGTGTACGATAAATTAGCGATTTCTGCCATGGGTGGGGGAGGGAAGAAGCTATGCATTTGCCAAACTTGATATAGATCATTATAAAAGAGAACGAAGAGAAACAAACTAATAGTTTTTTAAAACCTTCCTATAGAGGGGTTGTTTAAAATTTTTAGGAAAGCATATTCAGTGAGGTGATTTTAAAGTTGCTCTCCCTCATGCTCCTTAAAAAGCGCTTATTCAGCAGCCAGGAGAGCTGTGATTTTAGTTTAATAAAAATGTTGCCATAAAAGAATGAGATAGAAACTATATCTTATTCATTTTCGTGCCAGTACCTGGTGTAGCATCTGGAAAAATGTAGACCCTCAAAAATTTTTTGAATAAAATGAGATGCAACAACAGTATATGGAAAATTACAATCAGTTATCTACTAGTTAGAGGTGTTTAAATGACCAGAATAGTCCTGCCGATTTCTATCCACTCGCTGATGTGTAACCTTTGGCTTTAAGCTTATCGCCTTTTCAAAATGCACAACGCAATCTTAATTCAGGAAGACTGGATCACAATTATTAATCCAACAAATAAGGGTACACACTACATTCTGAAGAAGAATTTTAAAAACCTTCTCTCAAATGATGCCTTTCACATTATAGTTGTGAAGACAAATACCCAACAGGTGATTAAAACATAAATTGTCCGGCAATAAATTTTTTTTAACCTCAGAAAAACTGCTTTCTCTCTTGAATTGTTCAACCACACCTCTGTATTTCCTAAGATAGATTCTTTGGAATCAGTCTCCTCTTCTATTACTCCTTTCAACTTCACACTTAGATAGCCACCAATTTCTTTTAAGTCTGTCCACTGTTCTCTGTACCTAATATCGCTGCCTCTCTTCAAGGCTTTATTCCACCTTGCATAGATTTACACAAGTTCATTATCTTTTATTCTTACCATTGCTTTGCCTCTACTCCATTGGGTTTTCCATAACATTGTTAAGAATAGTATTATGTTATTAGAGGAATCTAGGGGTGCTTATGTTGTACACAGTTTGTGATGGAGGCACCTAGGCCTGCGACATGGTGGGTGAAGATGCCATATGTCTCTGTTCATCATGATGTGTGATGCTGCTGGGACCCCCTTGTACTCCTATACCATACATTTCTTTATTATGTGCTGACAAAGTTCTCCGTGAACTGAAACACACCCCCTTCCCTGACGACTGTCCCAAACCCTCTCATCTTCTGCTCCTCTCCTTGTGCTCACTGTGCCCGATCCGCACTGGGCTCCTCGCCCGTCCTTTTCAGACAATTACGCTTCCGCTATTGTTCTTCATGTTCTTTCTGATATTCACATGGCTTACTTCATTATCTTCTGGTCTCTGCTGAAATGTTACGTTGTCAAAAAGGCCTTCTGGGATGATCCTATATTAAGTAGGTCTCACTCTCTCTCAACTCCTTACACTGCATTCACTTTTTATTCTTTGCTATTATCGGCACCTGGCATATTGTTGTCTATTGTCTCTTTTCTCCTCCTTTCTGTTAGAATGAAAGTTCAGTGAGGGCAGGGCTTTCTGTGTTGTGTACACTGCTATATTCCTAGCACCTGCGAAAGATCTATCACATAGAGGTTATTCAATACATGTTTATCTTGTGAATGAGTCAATGAATTTATTGGGCACTGATGATAAGGATGAGCTCAGAGATGTCCACTACAGTGTTGATTACGTATTGGTGAGGAGATGAAAGGCAGAATACATGAGCTAAGTCCTCATATTTTAACTAGATATTTGCTACTGTCTAGCATCGATAAATCTAGGAATGTCAGTGTAAGTACACTATTTAGGATTTGGAAGTAATCATTAAAAGACCTAATATCAAAATATTTAAAAGCAGTTTGTCCTACATAGATGGGAGAAAGAGTGGGGACTGCAGTAGAGCTGGACATGATTGCTTTATTTTTAGTACTCTGATTTCTTTACAGTGTGAGTTGTTTTGACATTATTTTTTAGTTTAAGAACATTCTCCAGGATTCAAATATGCACCTTTTCTCTTCTTACCACCTTAACCCACTTGCAAAAATACTCCATAAGAAATATGAGGAAGGCAAAAACGTTACTTGAAATATATAATAGACTCCACATTACTAAGGGAGACTATAAAACCTTTAAGGGAAAAAGGGAAAAAATTGATATAACTGAGTATCCATCATATTAACCATCACAAAATGCACTGAGAGGAAACAAATGAACAGAGAAATTCAGACTAAATTGGTGAAGCAGTTTGGAATTTTCCACTGCAAGACTTTGGCACTGAAGTTCAGTACCTGGCATAGATCCATCTAATTCAGTTTTTGAATCTCTTCTTTTGTTAGCCTCCACAATGTCTGTAAAGCAATTTACAAAGATAGCTTTTAAATCATCCCAATTATTTAAAATGATCCCTAGACATAATCTAGTTAATGTGCATTAACAATCCAGAAGCCTGTAGGTCTGGTGAAATAAAAGTTACCTAGAAATATAAGCTGAAGTTGATGAAATCAGAAACTTACAGACAGGTCTTACTACCAATGGTGCAGAAGATTATAAAGCAATTTAGTAGATGAGGCATGACAATTTGTTTCATGAGATTGTTTGGAATGGATCTCTGGGTTTGACAACTTGTTAAAAATAGGCTGGGGAACAATAGAGCTAATATTTGGTCTGGAGGCTCATCATTCCAGGAAGCTAAGGTCGATAGATAAAAGCATGACACCACACAGAAATGTCACTCAGTGAAAACTAGAACTGAAATAGCCATTTATTTGACATATGTTGGAGACTAAAGAGTAACACTTGTTTGTTCAGTGTGCAACATGTTATTGAATGATGTCAAACAGCATAATATCAGAGTCGAATGCCAGCAAACCTCTTGACAGACTTTTGATTATCAAGGAAGGAATTCAAGTACATTTATGGTATGTAGCACATCTTTTAAGAAAAGAGCCATATTGACCTGAAAGGAAAGTAATATTGTGGACAGTAGGAAAACAGGACAGAATAATGAGTGTAGCATACTGAGAATTAGCTCCCATAACAAAAAAAATTGGGGGGGTGAAGATTTAGCCTGTTGGATATGCAAAACTATGTTTTCTTACCCTTTCTCTCTCGCAAAATGAAAGAAGTGTTGAAGCTCTCTTAATGGGAGCATTGTGGCACATAGACAGAGTAAACCAAGAAGGAAAGGCAGTCTCATATAGCTGATAATAGTTTAATGCATGGACATTATTTTTGAGTTGACACTTTGGTCATCCCATATACAATTAGTTGTGTGTGAGTTTCAATTTGTGCTTACCAGGAATGTTGTTGACTCTATGAAGTAAGCTGATTGACCTATTTATCAACTAAGTTTAGGAAAGCTATTGTGCTTTATGACCTCTGAAGTTATGTCCATCCATGTTAATGAACCATGAAGGAGGGTTTAAAAATCCATTAATATAGCAGTGCCTTGCATACCTGATTATTCCTGAATGACAAGGCTTATTCTGTAATAAATGACTAAGACCCCAAATATCGAAAATTCCTTTCTAGTATACAGGCCAAAATAGCTTAAAGATATACTTTAGCTGTCATAAACAACCAAGTGAATATCTGAAGCTCATTATTTTATGAATTACTCTTACCAAATATTTAGAACTGCCTGTTTTCAGAGCGATAAATTATCTGGTTCTAGCCTATTCATTTTACAAAATTGAAAATCAGTGAGTGTGAGTAACTTCCTAAAGGTGGGACACACCCCCGACACAACTCTCTCCTGAGCTGGAGGGAATATTACATCACTTCATGTGCCTTCTGTTTTCCTTACCCATCTTCTCTTAGGCATCAAATGAAGCTGAGGCCTCTAACCCTCTTGGTCCTTTGAACGCCCTTCTGAGATTTTCCTCTGCCATTAGATATTTTACTATGAACTTCAGGGTGTTCAGTGACACCTATAGGAGCAGAGAGTGGAGAGATGAAGGGAGATTTGTATCGAGTTCCCAGCCAGACTATACCCCCCGCCTCATGGTAACTTCAGCAGGGTGTGAATGACCACATGGGAAGGATGACCTGGTATGTTCATTGCCGCTCTCAACCTAGTAGATATCTTCTTTTTTGTATTTTTTTCCCATTAGTACAAAAGAGGCATGCATTCACATTGGAAATTCAGAAAAGCATAAAAATGTGAAAACAAAAAAAATTTTCCTCTTATAGAAAACTTTTAGGGTAGTTTCCTCCTGACCTTCAGCTCCCAATCCCTAGAGTTGGCAGTGACACTCAGATTCCTAATCTGTGACCTGGTCCCTTTCATCACCATTTATTGAGCCAGGGTTGATATGTGACCCTGTGACCCATGGTAGACCAAGGAGATACTCCTATTGTTTTTGAATTCAGAGATGCTCGTCAGCCTTCCATAACTGAATAAGTGAGCATATGTGAACTTGGGTATAGTTGGGTGTTCAACTTATGCCACGTGCACATGTGAGCAAAGAAAGTCAGTCTAGAAAGGAGAATAAAACAGGTGTTCAGAGGAGCAGTAGAGACTGATTAGGGAGCCTCGAGGAAAGAGAGAGATTCGAGCATGTAACTGCCTTGTTTCTCAAAGCTTTCCAGTGCCCAGTTCCCTTCTCTCCTGAGGCTCTATTGGACTTCTGTCCTGTCCTTCATTGAGATACCCCTGAATCCTTATGATAAATTGACCTTATATGCTTAAGCTAGCTCCAGTGGATTTCTTTTATTCCTTGCAATCACAACAGTCTCTGCAAAGAATTTCCAGGATCCTTTTATTCAAAAGATTTCTCTATGTGTATGTATGAAAATAGGACTATAGAGTCATATCACGCATGTTTAGTGTCCTGCTTTATTTGTTTCATATGTTACAAACATTTTTCCATGTTATTATATATTATTCTATGAAAACGTTTTTAATGGCTTCAAAGTATTCCATTGTGTAATAAGCAATAATTGATTTATTTAATTGTCCTTTGGACATTTAGTCTCATTATAACTTTTTACTATTCTAAATTACATTGAAATGTAACAAGTTGATCGCATTCAACCATTTAGGAAATATTCCTAGAATTAACCTTACTGATTCTAACAGTACACGGACTTTTAAACCTTTGCCACCGGCTGGCAAATGCTTTAGAAACGTTGTAGTAATTCACAATCCCAACAGCACTAGTTTTGTTTGCTGGGGAGGGAGCCTCACATGAGAGAGGTCAGTAATAAATTGAGCTCCAAATATGTGAAGGTGATTCAGGTTGAGCTTAAGATTTAAAAAAACTTAGTATCAAAATTGTGATAATATGACTATAATAAAAAAATATCTATAGATAGGACAAGGGCTGGAAGTAGAAAAAGGATGTCATTTTAATGCAGATACACTCAGATTTGAATCCCGGCTCAGCAAGTTAACACTCGGCCTCTGTCTCTTGACTTGAAAGTAGGGTTAACTATGCACACCTGGAAGTCATGGTGGAGACTGAGAAAACGATGCAATATTCCTAGTACAGGGACTGGCCCACTGTCAAAGTTCAACTTTAGAAAATGGTACTTTGGGATGTTTCATTGATAGATATTTAGGGATCTAAATCTTCTTTAATAATTCCTGTTTTAGAACTCAACTGATTACTTAGATTCTAGTTTAATTTCATCGTTCCTAGGTTTAATTAAACGTAACAATTTTGCTAAGAATATAGAGTTAAGTGGCTTAGTAGAGACCAGCTCCAGAGAATCACCAAGATCTTAACAGAAGTGGAGGCCTTCGGTTAGCTGGTTAGGGTTTGGTCTTAAGTGAAGACCTTTTGTGCATTTAATCTGTGAACAGTGTTAGGCATCATTTCCTGAGCATTCACTCTATTAAAATTACATTAGTTATGAGACTTATGTGCAAGTGTCTGGCTTGGTTTTGTTACATTAGTTACTTTATCGCATAATAGTTTTGTTGTCCATATGTGTATATTTTTTTCCCTAAAATCCTTACTAACTTTCACGGATTTGTTTTCGGTGGTAATAAATTATTATAATAACCTCGAAATACAACCTCTAAGGTTCACATTTGGAGTAGCAGGTATAAAGGTATTTCTCAGAAGTCTCAGAATGATGTTGTTTATTGAATTACATGTGAGTACCTAGACAATTGCCAAGGCTAAGAAAATGTGATGACGTAATTGGCTGGGGCCAAGGTCACAAATTCCCTCTTGAGCTAAGTGAGAAAACAGTTGGTTACTGGGAGAAAAATATAGGTACACTAGTCAGAAGAAAATTGGGTTAATGCTGGAAAGGAAAAGCGTATATCCATTAGTGCTACCTGGAAACCCAGAGTTGCTCTGATTCACATCCGTTTAGAGAGGAAGTCATTTTTCTTTTAATTTTCCAAATTATCCTATTTCCTTCCAATTGACTTGTGTGTGTGTGTGTATGAGTATTTGTGCACACTTGCACATGTGCATGCGCTTACTGGCTAGAGTCTCTTTCTCTGTCTTGCAGTCAAGAAAGTCACATGGATTTGCTTCCCTCCAGATAGTCTGTTTATTCCTCAATTCTTCCTTTATGATCAACAACCCTTGCTTTTGCTCTTCTCCCAAATTTAAGCCAGAAACCAAAGGCAACAGAAAGATCTGGTAAAATTCACAAGAACCAACCAAAGTTACTTGATTGTGCTACTTATGCCCTTTTTTCCAGATTGCAGTTTCGTTGTTCAAAAATGCAAAGGGCTGTCATATGTCTAAGGTCCAGTGTGTAACTTTAGAGTTTTCAATTTTAGATCGGAAGTTTTTCTTTTAGGCCACTGTCAGGATACTATTCAGACTTCGAAAGTCAAGTGTGACATAATTTAAACTTGATAGAAGTTGTTGATTTAAATCTCATTTCAAAAAAATAAGGTGACACAAACCAAAATTCTCAGCTATAAAAAGAAAGGTCTTGTCTTACAACTTCTAAAATTCTATTTCAAACACTAACTGAAAAATGCATTCATCAGGGGGCTGGCTCCGTGGACGAGTGGTTAAGTTCACTCACTCTGCTTCGGCAGCCCAGGGTTTCACCGGTTCAGATCCTGGGCGTGGACATGGCATCGCTCATTAGGCCACGCTGCGGCGGCATCCGACATGCCACAACTGGACGGACCCACAACTAACAATACACAACTATGTACCAGGGGTGGCATCCAACATGCCACAACTAGAAGGACCCACAACTAAAAATACACAACTATGTACCAGGGGGCTTTGGGGAAGAAAAGGCAGAAAAAAAAAAAAAAGATTGGCAACAGTTGTTAGTTCAGGTGCCAATCTAAAAAAAAAAAATTAATTCATCAGAAAATCAACAAAACACTGCCTAGTGTGAAAAAACAGTGATGGTTTGGGGTCAGTTTTGCTTTATGAAATTTTAGGTTTTATAGCCTTCCCAGTGTGTGACCATTTCTCCTGAAAATCAATTATTAGATGCCTGTTCAGCTTATTTTGCAGCAGTAATTAAACAAGCACCTTCCCCCTGAAAGAC
This sequence comes from Equus quagga, assembly GCF_021613505.1. NCBI lineage: Eukaryota > Metazoa > Chordata > Mammalia > Perissodactyla > Equidae > Equus > Equus quagga. Next base: position 115,250,508 of record NC_060267.1, read on the forward strand.
AGATTTAACATTATTTTTGCTCATGATCTTGTTGAAATACCTCTTTTCCCGGGTGGAGTTGTTTGACTTTAAAAACCAGTACCATCGGTATAATCCTTAGAATCTAATAAAGATTCCTTTAGTGTAAAATTGTTATCCCTAGGCAGAAAGAGAACCAATTCAATTATGATGTTGGTTGAAAAATTGAAAGGCTTTTTAACTTGAGGGTGAAAAAGTTGTAGTACATATTAAAATGGTTAGTACAAAATTCGTGCATCTAGGCTAACAAATGCTAATATGTTCTTTTGCTACCCTCTAATTTATATGATTCATGTAAGCCTCCAGCCAGCGAAACTTGTACTAAATTTCATGTGCATTAAAAAATAGCAAAGCAATGAATTGTGAAGTTATTAACATTCGTGTCTACTTGCATTATTAAGCCATACACATCAACTCTGGTAGTACAAGGAGAGAAATGTCATAATGAAGAGTACAATAGCATTTAATCAGAAGAATTTCTAAAGGTCATCAAAGCATCATATGATATCCATTCATGCATAACTGCAATGTGAAACAAATATCCAATATAACACAATAAGAATAAGTTTAATAACTGTTCTGTGTACTGTTTCTACTGATGAAAGGATTTACCATTCTAATGTTGGAGATAAAGCTGATTCTAGCCCCAAATCATATGTTCTGCTCCCTGAATTAACTACAGATTAACAAAGAGATAAGATAGCACTAACACAATGATGAATCTGCTTATTTACCTTCTACCAGTGAGTAGATGACTGAAGATCCCAAAATAAACTTAAAAAAAGGATTTGAGGGGCCAGCCCACTGGTGTAGTGGTTAAGTTTGTGTGCTGTGCTTCAGTGGCCCGGGGTTCATGAGTCCAATCCTGGGCACAGACCTACACACCACTCATCAAGCCATGCTGTGGTGGTGTCCCACATACAAAATAGAGGAAGACTGGCACAGGAGTTAGCTCAATGACAATCTTCCTCCAGCAAAAAAAGCAGGATTGGCAATGAATGTTAGTTCAGGGCCAATCTTCCTCACCAAAAAAAAAAAGGGGGGGGGATTTGACTCATCATCTAGGAGAGGCTGCATAATTTAAGTAACCAATAATTTATTAATATTTTTGTACTTGTAATGTGTTTTATGTGCTTCAAGACAAGTATTCACATTTTCATGCTTAAAAGCTGCAAACATTCCAACTCTCTAAATATTTTACATTAACATTCTAAGGACTAATATGCTTTTTCACTTTGTTGAGGCTCTTGTGCAGAAGAGCAACAAAGTAAATGCCCGTATAACTGCTTGGTTCTAGATACAGTTGTATATCTAATTTTGATATTTGGAGATTTTGCAATGGCTTTAAGGCAATTATAGTTTATGCAGTTGAAAAGACCAGCAGGGGAACAGGGCACAATTTAAGATGGTTCCCGTGGATTTGTGCCAGGAACCACTGTTTACTGCAACTGTTGCTTTTTATCCCTGCCCTTCACACTTAAATTTGACCCTGCAGTCATAGCTAAAGAAAACCTCCTTCACTGCTTTATAGACTCATGCCTGGCTAGGCCATCTTTTCTATTTCCAGAGAGACTCTGATGATACAACCCGATTAGCCAATGGGCTCCAGAATTTTCTGAAAGACTTTCATTTGCTGCTCTTGTTTCCTGGTCATCCCCCTGCTCCCTTCCCAAAAGCATTTGCCCAGTTTCACTGAGACTGGTTCATGTATACTTTCTGTCCTCTGCCCAGATAAAAACCAGAAAAGTAAAATTCTCGGGTCATTTAAAGATTACAAAATGTCTACTTAAATAATCTCATGATTGGAAGGCTAAATACATAAGATCCAAAGCAGTGTTTTTGAGGAAATAAGACAATGTTTAATTGGTAGTATTTCCTCCATTCAGGATATGTTTGTTGAATAGCTATTCTATTCAGTGATCAAAGCATTATATCATCGGATTTTTTAAAAAGTTTATTGAAGAATAATATACATACAGACAAGAGTACGTGTCATAAATGAAGAACACAGTGAGTTTTCTCAAGTAAACACATCCATGTAACCAGCACCTATAGTTTTCTTTAAAAAGGTAGACTATCAGTGTCCCTAGAAATCCTCCCATTCTCTGTCCCAGTCACCCCACAGACCAAGGATAACCCCTATTCTGACTTTGACTAGCTTAGATTGGTTTGTCTCTTTTTCTATTTTATATACATGAATTCATATGGTACATTCATTTTGTGTCTGATTTATTTTCCCAAACGCTGTTGGGAGATTCATCCATGTTGTGCGTGATTGTAGACCATTTCTTCCCCTTGCTGTACAGTATGCCATTATGTGAGTGTACCACAGATTATATATCCATTCCAGCCTTGGAAGGTATGTTGCTCCTTTCCGGTATGAGAGTATCACGAATAACACTGCTGTGGACCTTTAAGTATATGTCTGTTGTTAAATGTATCAGCACGTGAGTATAATGGATACAGTCCTAAAAGTGGAATTGCTGGGTCGTGGGCTAGGTGGTAGGAACAAAAGTAGAGATAGTTTTAACAGAAGTGTCTGGGCTTAGTCCCTTTAATGGCTATGTGATGTGTGAGCTCAAATAAAATGACAACTGGGGAAGACATCAAATTAGATGTTAGTTACATTATTATTTTAATTGTCTGGAAACAGTATGGAATTGTGGTGAAAAGTAGGTCTAGAATTAGACTGGATTCACATCTTGGCTCTGTGAATTTAGGACAGTTAGTAATCTCTCTGTGCTTCGTTTTCCTCATTTACCAAATGGAGGCAATAGAGTTCAACTCCTAAGCATGTTGTGAGGATTGAATGAGATAATGCACATATGATGCCCAGACTATAGAAAGAGTTCAAGTGTTGGCCATCGTTCCTGTTATAAATGTGAATTCCAAAAGATTTCTTCCCAGACCTCCAGACTCAAATGAAACAAAAGAAAACAAAGAGAATTTAGTTATAATATTATAGCTTATAATTATGCTGTGATGTTATCTAATTACCAGATTCTTTGAGAAATGCTAGCATTACAGGCGAGTTAATCAAATTTCCCATCAGTGAGTAAAATCACATCTTTTGTTTCCTAGATCAAATCTCCTTAACGTGCCCTACAGATGTGACCTCATATATGCTGCTGAGAGATCCCTTCCTCAGTGGAGCCCTTTCAAACGCCCATGCCCTCAGCCCTACTTCCCTCCTCTCTACATATTCTCTAACTGCACTGAATCTATTATTATTATTCTTATCTCATTTTATTGCAGTTGTTTATAATTGTATTTGCTTCCTGTTTTGAGCTATGAGCATTCAGAGTGCAGGATCCATATGTTTAACATAGAATAGGTATTTAATGAGTTTGGATTGAATTAGAAAGATAGCAGAACTTTCCAATATCCAGTAGCATTATCTTGCTGTACATTATTACTGGTGGAATTCCTGGTCTTAATAGTGCCATTAAATCATCATCATTAAGAAACTGAAATCTGCTTTGCAGAAATTTAAAATGTATTTTTCAATAAAAATGATACATTTAGTGATTGATTATAATTGAAATAATGCTACTAAATAATATAATAATATTTTAGGTAAATTGAGTTAAATAGAGTCGTGTAGATTAATTGCAGAAATGACCTATAACTATAAAGCAAGAAATATGTTCTAACGTAGAAATAATAGTCTTACTTCAAATATCTAGCATGTAATTTATTTATAAGCAAGTTCTAATTGACTGTAATTGATAGAAAAAAGTCTTAAATTGAATGCAGTTGGGAGAATAAACTTATATACTTTAGTGTCTTGAAGTTAGGATGTGATCTGAGATGTCCGAGAAAAGCGGTAAGTTATTATTAAATAGTATTTAACTTTTCTAGACTGGACCCTATGGACATATGCATATTTGTACACACACCCTCAGTCCTAGGATGAGCACACTCAGATCTCAGTCCCTTTGAAGACAACTGAACTGAACTAGCAGATTCAGCGTGTTTGTGGTTTATTTGCTCTGTGGCACTGAGTATTGATTAATGACATCATAAATCTTTTTGAGACTTACTTTCCACTGCAAACACACCATCCTGAAATGGGAGCTACAAGCATGAGTAGAGGTGATGAGATGTATGTCAAATAAGATAAGTTGGTCTGCGCTCATGACTGATGAAATAAAAGCTTTGGGGAAGTTATCTGCTTACTTTCCTTCCACCTTGCACTGTAAAATTGTCTTTCAAAGCCATCCTCAGATGCTTTCCTTAATTTCTATTGCATTTATTTGTATCAAAAGCTTTCTACTGTGTCTGTGTAATCTTAGGGAACAAACACAGAAGGTTGGTGCTGCAATAGATGATTCTATTCATTCTAAGGCTATTAATTTTAGCACCATGATATCTAAGGGGGGCAAAGTATAGGTGAGGATTTAGGAAGATATGCAGTGAAATCTTGCTTCTGTCTGTTACCAGTTGTGCGACTTTGAACTACATCTTAGTCTTCTTATCTACAAAATGGGATTCTGCCACCATATGTTAATTAAGGGTTAACTGTTATAATACCTGTAAGGCATCTAGTACAGTGCCTAGAACGAGATAAAGATTTAATACATAAAGGAGACATTTCATCCTTCTCAATAAAGGGAACAGTTTCTCCCACCAACATTCATTCGTTGAACCATCACTTATGAAATATCTCTCTTAGGCCACCCACGGATATTAGTCATGACAGGATGGTGGTGGTGGGATATTCTCCATTATTATACACTCTAATATTTTAATTCCAATTAGGCTGTACATCAATTATTGCATACTATAGCAAATTATAAAACACAGTTTTATACAAGGGCATGAGGGCAGATAATTGGGAGTTAACAAAGTGACATAGACCCAGTCCCAGACCTCAGAGAATTTAAGACTAGGGCAGTGGTTCTTAATCTGAAGTGATGTTCCAGAGGTGTATTCGGCAATGGCTGGAGACATTTGGTTGTCACACTGAGGGAGCGGATGTCTGCTCCTGGTATATAGAGACTTGGGATGCCACTAAACATTCTACAATGCACAGGACAGTTCCCAACAACTGAAAATTATCCATCCCAAAATGTCAATAGCGCCTAGGTTGAGAAGCCCTGGGCCAAATGAAGCAATAAAGAAAACATCTGCAGAATCAGGCTGCAAAGTGCATTATAGAGCAGCTATCCACAAAGGTACAATGTTTGCTTGTAACCATCATTGCCACTAACGTTCTTGGTGCCCTTAGTATGTGCCTATATGTCTTAACCCACTTAATCCTCTGTATAACTCTATGATGTGGGGGTATGATTATTAGATCCATTCTAAAGATGAGGAAACTGAATCCTGGGGAGATTGTACTAATTGCTGCAGTTGCAAAGTTAGCATGTGGTAGAGCTAGGATTTGAACCCAGGAAATCAGTCTCGAAAGCCTACTGTCCCAACCATTATGCCAATTGTGCAAAGCTTATTGGGAGCTCTTCTAATAAGAGTAGCAATTTTTTTTTTTAAAGATTGGCACCTGAGCTAACAACTGTTGCCAATCTTTTTCTGCTTTTTCTCCCCAAGTCTCCCCAGTACATAGTTGTAATTTTAGTTGTGGGTCCTTCTAGTTGTGGCATGTGGGATGCCGCCTCAGTGTGGCCTGAGAAGTGGTACCATGTCCTCGCCCAGGAGCCGAACCAGCGAAACCCTGGGCCACTGAAGTGGAACGCACAAACTTAACCACTCGGCCACGGGGCTGGCCCCAAGAGTAGCAATTCTTATCAGAGGAGGAGTCTGAGGATCTGGATTATAGTTTCACTGTGATTATAATCTCTCTGAACTTCAGTTCTCAAGGGGAAAGATTTGGATTCTGCCAGTTGTACTAGCCTTTGTAAGTCCTTCAGCTTTAAAACTGAATTATTCTGGTATTAAGAAGATAGGATTCTTTCAACAAATTTTTGAATGCCTAGTATGATATTGGCAGTGTCTAGGTGCTTGGGAAACAAAGGAAAGATATTATTCTATGTGAAATAAAAAATAATAAGATAAGTTTCCTGGACTTAAAGATTTTACATACTCAACAACAGTATAAATTTCATAAGGGGAGTTCACATAAACTTGTGTGTACATATAGGAAAATCGCTATAACCAGTTAGGCTGTGGCATCCCGGAGCATTTGAACGATATCATCAATGATATAGATCAGATTTTAGTCTTACGTATTACGTTTTAAATAGTTTTAAAAGAAATCGTACGTGTAGAAATACAAAATTCTTTGTATTGTAGAGTCATATTATAACTGCTGTGAAGGAGTAGTTTTAAGTTGGTGTCTAAGGTGAAAATAATGCCAAATTGTGTCTACTTCAATTTACCCTTGAAAACTCTTATATTTGCCGTAAAACATGGGGTACTTGGTGCAATAGTTTCCTTAAGGCTGCTTAACAAAGTGCCACAAACTGGCTGGCTTAAAACAACAGAAATTTATATTTTTTTTCTTTTTTTTTTAAATTTTTTTTAAAGATTGGCACCTGGGCTAACAACTGTTGCCAATCTTTTTCTTTTTTTTTCTGCTTTATCTCCCCATATTCTCCTTGTACATAGTTGTATATCTTAGTTGCAGGTCCGTCTAGTTGGGGGATGTGGGATGCCGCCTCAACGTGGCCTGACGAGCGGTGCCATGTCCGCACCCAGGATCCGAACCCTGGGCCGCCGCAGAGGAGCGCGCGAACTTAACCACTCGGCCACGGAGCCGGCCCCAGAAATTTATTTTTTCAGAGTTCTGCGGCTAGAAGACCAAAATCAAGATGTTCTGGGTCCATGTTCCCCCTGAATGTTCCAGGGTAGAATCTTTCCTTGCCTTTCTCTTATTTCTAGTGGCTCCCAACAATCTGTGGCGTTTCTTGGCTTGTAGCTGCAGCACTCCGAAATCTGCCTCCATCTTCATATGGCCTTCTTGTCTGTGTGTGTCTCTGTGAGTCCTCTCCTCTTCCTAGGAGGACACCAATCCTTGGATGTAGGGTCCACCCTAATCTCGTATGACTTCATCTTAACTAATTACACCTGCAAAGACTCTATTTCCGAAGAAGTTCACATTCTGAGGTTCCTGATGGACATGACTTTTGGGGGGACCCTGTTCAACTCACCACACCTGGTATCATGTGTATAATTCTATATGGGCAAAGGAATGGTTACATGCAGAATGTGTACAAAGAAAAAAATGATCTTGCAAAATGGAGGTTTCAGCACTATGTCGTTAAACACTAGGATCAGATGTAGCATAATGAGACACTGAAACTGTTAGTAGCTATAAGACCTGAACCAACTCACATCAATATCCCCAACTCATGCATGAGAACAGAATTGCCTGCACTATTATTTTTCTCTCTCTTTGGCGCATGGTTAATTCCATTTAACTAAAATGGCATTTGATGTGTATTCCCCCAAGAAAAAATGATGAATCATGTAATTATTTCACCTTTTTGTGATTCTTCTATGTATCTAAATATTCCTATTAAAATGAATATTACTATTTTGGATAGATCAGAATGTCCTAACCTTTATTTTGCAAATTTCCAAATTATTTACCCTGTTGTCATTATTCTATTGTGAAGTTCTTTTTTGGATCTTTAGTATCATCACTGTAAAAAATCTGTTTATTATAAACTCAACTAGAGTCGTATAAAATCTCATGATATTCATATACGAGGCAATTTTTTTTTAGATTGAATTCATTAACTTTTATATCTAGTGATGGTGAAAGTATTAGTTAAATAAGGTGCTTAAGAAAGCCATATGCTGAAAGCAATGAAAAAGATTAATCTGGTACAAAAATGAAAAGGCAAACCAGAAGAAGTGCTTTGAAATGGCACAGTAAGGCCCTCCTAAAATCTGCTCCTCCAAAAGTGCAATAAAAATACTTGCAAAAATAGTAAAGACCGACCTTTTCAGAATCAGGAAATTAATCAAAGCCTTGCAACAATAGGAGAAATGTTTATTCAACAAAAATAACTGACGCTTGGTAAGAGCAGCACACTTTCTGCTCTATTTATATCCCCCATTCCCCAGGTCTGTTGTAGCCTTGAAAATCAGCAGCCTCACAAACACAGCATATGTAGAAATTAGTGGTTTAACAGTAACTGGAGGGGCAGAATGGGGTTTGGAGCTCTCCACAAAATCACAAAGCCAGAGAATTGTCACTATTTGACTTGTCTGACAGCTCCATAGAAAAGCTCCATTTTCAGTGTCTGTCTTTATTAAACTGACTCAGATCTTACTCAATGGGAAAATCCTTATCTGCAGGGTGTTTGTTGAAAATAATCAGGAGCAATTGTTTAACCTTAAAGCTTCTGGAGGCAGTGATACCAGTTAGGGCAAATAAGAAGCTGGCTAAGAAAACCAGAAAAGAAAAACTGAGGAATGAGATGTTAAAGGGGCCTTGGAAAAGCTCAGACATATTCTGGATGATCCAGGCCATGCACAGATGCAAGGCTGTGTACATGCCCAGGAACAACCAGAGAAGGCCCTGATCTATCACCTCTGTCTGACATTGAAGCTCTGCACAGGGAGGAAGTGAACACAAAGGTAGAGGTGTGAACTGCCAGGCTTGGACGGTTTGTCCCAGCACACAGAGTCCCTTAGCAGAGGATGGGAGACTTATTTGTGTAAGGTAGTTAAGAAAATCTCTGTCTAATGACTAGCTGATCACAAAGCTAATTAAGCTGACACTTCAGTGGCATATGATAAAGAATACAGACTTTACATCCATGGTACAGGGAAGTCATTAAACAACAGGAACAAAAGACCTGCAGTAATGGTAACAGCAACAACAAACCCTGCAGGAAGAGTTGGATATAATTTCCAGAGTGTCCCGTTAAATTATTTAAATTGCCCATTGTTCAATAAAAGATTACAAAACATGTAAATAAACAGGAAAATATGCCCCATAAACAGGAAAAGAAGCATCAATAGAAAATATCCCTAAGGAAGGGCAGACATTGGCCTTACTAGTCAAAGAGATTAATGAGCTATTATAAATATGTTCAAAGAACTAAAGGAAGCTATGTCTAAAGATTTCAAAGTATAATGTCTCAGCAAATAAGAGATTAAAATTATTAAAAAAAGAAACAAATAGGATATCTAGAATTGAAAATTACAATAACTGAAATGAAAAATTCACAGCAGAGGCTCAGCAGCAGATCTGAATTGGCAAGTTCTGAATCAGCAAACTTGAGGATACGTGAATTTAGATTCTCTAGTCTGAAAACAAAAGAAACAGAAACGAAGAAAAATGAACAGTCTTAGAGACCTGTGGGAAACCACCAAGTGGTCCATCATACGAGTAATTGGAGTTCCAGAAGTAGATGAGTGAGAAAGAAGCAGAAAAAATATTTGAAGAAATGATGACCAAAACATCCTAAATCTGATGAAAAACATTAATCTGCTCATACGTAAATCTCGACAAATTCCAAGTAGAAGAAACTCAAAGAAAGCCACAACTAAACACTTCATAGTTGAAATGTCAGAAGTCAAAAGCAAAGAAAGTCCACGCAAAAACCTGCACATGAATGTTTGTAGCTGCTTTATTCATAATTGCCAAAATTGGAAGCAACCAAAGAGCCCTTCAGTAGATGAATCGATACATAAACAGTGGCACAGCCAGACAATGGACTGTTATTCAGCGCTAACAGAGAAATGAGCTATCAAGCCATAAAAAAAATGAAGGAACCTTCAGTGCACATAACTAAGTGAAAGGAGCCAATGTGAAAAGGCTACACACTGTATGATTCTAACTATAAAATACATTCTGGAAACTATGGCAATGGTAAAAAGATCACTGACTGTGAGGGGTGGAGGGTGTGAGGAGGGTTGAATATGCAGAGCACAGAGGGTATGTAGGGCAGGGAAAACACTCTGGATGATATTGTAATAAGAGCTACTGTCATTATACACTTGTCCAAATCCATCGAATGTACAACACCAAGAGTGAACGCTAAGGTAAACGATGGGCTTTCAGTGATTATGATGTGTCAGTGTCGTTTCATCAATTGTAACAAATAAAGCACTCTGGGGGGTGATGTTGATAAGGAGGAGGGGGGCTATGCATGTATAAAAATATATGGGAAATCTCTGTACCTTCCTCTTAATTCTGCTGTGAACCTAAAACTGCTCTAAAAAATAGTCTTTAAAAGAAAACAAAACAAAAACAAAGAGAGAGTCTTCAAAAGCAAGGAGAAGTGACTCATGAAGTAGAAGGAATTCTCAATAAGTTTTCTAGTGGACTTCTCATCAGAAATCAAAGAAGCCAAAATAACTTCTATCATTAAAAAGTATGGAAATAAAAAGGGAGTAAAGTCAGGTTTCTGGCTGAAATTGAGAACAAGAATTGGCTTTCACCATCAGCTTCTGATTGGAATTGCAAGTAGCGATGAGAATGAGATTAATGTACCATCTAAAGAATAAAATGATCTACAAGAATATTTCATTTCTGGCTTTTATCATTTCATGAATTATTTCCTCAATGTCTCTATAGATTGAAATTAAGCCTAATCTCTCATATCACATGCTTACTCTTACTAGAACAAGTCAAATTAAGACAAATAGGTTACAAATATATGACAGATGCCGACTGTGTGGGAATATATGTGTATTAAGCATTTGATAGAGGCTTTATAGATTATTACAGCTATAAAGTTTTGTAATTGAACTCTCAGGCTCCAAATTCTTTTAATTGATAATTTGTTCAAGTACATTGTTGATATGAGTGACAAAAGAAAATGAACAGCCTGAATATCACAAAAAAAAAAAAAAAAAGGAAAAAAGATCTTTAGAACCTGAGAAGTCCTTTGACAAAAGAACTTTTCTGAGGTTAAGGATGGAGAATAAATGTAAATTGTAATGAGTCAAGCTAGACCAATTGAAAACCTTGCTTGACTTGAATTAATTCATTCCATCCTCATGAGCGAGGAATAACCTTCATTTTGTACATATATGGTCAACCACACTCTGTTTATGAGGCCATAAAGCATGAATAGTTGTCTTATCAATATGAAGTCTTTTTTATAAATCCTGATCTGGGTCTCATAATGGCAGCCATCCTCTCAGCTGTTCTGCAGTTCAGAAGGGCGTCTGTCACATTTCATTTTGTAATCTGATTCCAACATTGTGACCTCCATTTGGGCCTTGGCCCACTTTTCTCTTTTATAATTGCCAGTTTATAATTTTGGATCATGTCCACTAAGGCACTTACATGAGCAGATGAGTGGTCCTTCATCCCCATACTGTTTCTTCTTATTTTATTGCGAATTTTTCTGTTCTTCTGAGCATGATTGACAGCCGTTTGAGGCCAGGGGCTGTCCTTCATCTCTTAATTCCTCCCGGCTCCCAGCGCAGTTCTTGGTACACAAAAGGTGCTCAAAATCTAAGTAAATGAAGAGCTACACTTTGTATATAAAGAAAAGCTAATCAGTTTTAGGAAATTTGGCTCCCTCTTTCCTGGGCTATGGTTTCTTGTTTTCCATATATATGTTAGAGTTAATTTCTAGTAACCAGTCGATATCCACTCTGTAGTTTGAAAGCAAGTGCATCACTCCCCCATCTGTAAAATAGAAGAAAAATGTTACTTAACTCTTAGGGCTATTAAACGGATTAAATACTTTAGTGTATGGAAGGTGCTTGTCACGTTAATCCAGTCATTCTACAGGTTCAAGTGAGGGGTTACTGCTAGAGATACATCAGAGAACACAGCAGCTCAGAAATCCCGACTCTTGTGCAGCTCCCAGTCTCTTAACAACATGAAACCACAGTACTGGGCCTCCAAGTAAACTCACCATCAGGCCACATAAAATCCAAAATAATGCTGTCTAAGGTTGACTTGTAAGCACCTAGAATCGGTAATAGTGATTGCTTAAAGTGACTGTAGATTCAGCAAAAAATTTCACTGCAGCCTCAACTCATTCCTGTTATATTTTGAGGCCAGTAAACTATAAAACTGACAAATATAATAACCTGTTCTCGAGTCTAAATATTCCAGCTGTGCAGTTACAGGACTAGCACTGTGGCTTAAAAATACCTTGTGTAGGGAGCCTTAAGGAGTCTAACTGACCACAAGATAAATATGAGGAAATAGTATGATATGGATACAAAAAAAAATGACGCAATTTCTTTTTACTTCTAAGGCTACTGTAGAAGTGTATATTCCAAAACAAGTGACGTGATTCTCTGACTCAGTATACTATCACGCGTCACAACTCTGGAAAAAGTATGAATAAGCAAGAATGCTTCTAGAGAAGAGCAATCAGTACGTGAATGTATGAAAAGTAATATTATATGGTGCAAGAGGAATTCTTGAAGAAACTCTAGATCTGAGACGCAGAGAAGATTTGAGGAAGAAATAAGAGCTGAAGGATCCCATGGAGGAGAGGAATTGGACAGAATTCAGATCAAATGAGCAAAGCTAGAGAAAAGCAGATTTAAGCTAAATGTGAATATGAGCAGAAAGAAAATAAAGTCCATGCACTTGTGAAACTTATGAATTGAGTCCCTATAGAAGAATTCCCTTGGAGGCTGGATGAAGGCAGTGTCCTGGTCCCTCCCAGTCTGTTTTCTTTTGAAAGCATGGCCGCTTTTGACATTTATCCCATTGTCAAGATCTAATGGCTAATTTTTTTTAGCAAGTTCACATAGACTTGAAGAATGTAAGCTTAGAACAAATAAAAATAAGGGTAGAGAATCTTTGAAAGAGTAGGTTTTATTATTACTATTGCTAATAAAATACTTTCTCTTGGGAATGTACCAAGCATGCATTCATAAGTTGGTTGGTGAACCTTGAAATTCATTTCTCCTTTAAAAAGCAATATCTTAAATCTTGATTAATTATCCCCACAGCCTCTTTAAATCATGAAATCAATTGAGATCAGGAGAATAAGGGAGGCCTATGAAAGGGCACCCCTTTCTTTTTTAAAGATTTTATTTTTCCTTTTTCTCCCAAAGCACCCCGGTATATAGGTACGTATTTTCAGTTGTGGGTCCTTTTAGTTGTGGCATGTTGGATGCTGCCTCAGCATGGCTTGATGAGCCGTGCCATGTCTGTGCCCAGGATTCAAACTGGCGAAACCCTGGGCTGCCGAGGCAGAGCGTGCTAACTTAACTGCTCGGCCATGGGGCCAGTCCCCCCACTTTTTTTTTTAAAGATTTTAAGGGTACCCCTTTCTTAAATGTTGTGTTGACACTAGAGATGGCAAATAGCTCGCTTCTCTTCAACGAACTCCACTTAATTGGAAATGACTTCCTAGATATCTTGTGTTTAGAAGAATTTTCAGGCAGAGTCTATGATCACTGGGAAAAAAGTACAATGATCAGCATTGTCTACCATTGACAGAGGACCTGCACTTTGTTATACACATGTCACATAGCAGACATTCCTGATGAAATTAAGAGTCATTCATCTTGGTGGGTTTTAAGTTCGTTCTTTCAGGTTTCTGTTTGCCCGTGACACCCCACTTGATATCCAGCTTTCCCTGCCAGAGGCGGGCCTGGCTGACCTACATCAAGTGAGGCTCAAAACCAGATGCAGACCATAGCCTTGCATCGACCTCTCCCCAGCTCCCACATTTGCATAAAGTCCTAGCCTTATACATGAGTCACAGTTGTCCTACTCTGATCAAACCCTCACTGATAAACTTGATTAAAATTGTGCACGAGATGGGAACAGAGGTGAAAGGTTGAACAAAGTGAACAGTATTTTCTATTTGCTAATAGTCCTTATTGAGAACAAACACAGAATGGTTTTGTACATCAAATAAACCATTAAGGCAACACAAAGGCCTCTGTAGGCTCTTGCTTCAGTCAAATGTTGAGTCAAATCTTAACGCAGATGACTATTGTGTTGCTAGGAACAGGAAATACCGACGCTGCGCTTCACGTGTTCTGGGTGGCTATTCATTGGATTAAGTGGAAATGAAATGCTCTGTGCAGCTCTATTTCCAAGGACTGATTTGGAAATTCATTTTAAGGATAATGTATGTACCTTGTAGTGTTAAGATAAAATGCCTTTATTTTGGGGAAAAAAAGTGATTGAATCCTTTTGTCTTGTTGCTACATGTCAGAATTTTTTTGAAATGCACAAGTATTAACTTTTAAAACTTCCATGAAAAGAAATGGAAGCATTATATTAAATTTTTCTCTTCAGATTTATTCATTAAAAGAAATAGATACCATTATAATATATAATGTGTATTTTTCTTATGGTTTCCTAATAGATATAGGCAACTGATTAAGCAAATCTCTCTCTTCCCCCCTACTCTCTAATCCATCTGTATCTTCTACATGGGAAAAATAAGGGAAAGCCCTTGAATTAACAAATTTAAGGCAATTCTGCCCATTTGGTAGAATGAAATTTTTTCATAAGTGCGGTTCCCTCTCTTCCTAATAGTGGACAGTTTACAACGTAGGAAAAGTTCTCATTTCTACCTGAAGCCATTGTAAAAAATTTCATAAGAAACTGCAACATTTCTGCTCACCCACATGCAGCTCAATTTCTACAGCTAGTTTGAAAAAGATGCCAAAACCCATATCTGAAAAGAGATAAATAATAGTTTCCCTGTTCCTGAAATGTGTGCATAACTCAAACTCAATTTGACTGAGGGACACACATGGCATTCGGAGCTCACAGTGAGTTTACTTGATGAATGCAGTAGCACTTTCGCATTTTCAATTGTATGCTCAATTTCCTACTTTGGAAATATCCTAAAATTCATCAAGCATTAAGCCCTGCTAGGTAGTGACAAGATGTGGGCACAGCGGTGCCCATAAGAGGACCTGAGTCTTTTCCTTAGGGATATTCCTAATGAAAAACTGGTTGATGCCTGCAAGTGCCTTGAATTGTTCTATATAAAGAGCACAGTGAATTCTAAACCTCTATAAGTGTGAGGATGTGGTGTGCTGAAAAGAGGAAAAGCCTACAGCAACTAGAGAAAACTGAAGATGTCTCCTGGATTGATCAAGGAAAAAAGGGAATTCAAAGATTTCAGATTTAATATTCTTTCTACTCTGCTTAGACTTCAGCTTTTTCTTGATCTCCCCAGTTCAATGGTTCTTAAACAACAGGATGCATCAGAATTACCTGGGAAACTTGGTTTTTAAAAAAAAGGCAGATTTTTTCAGGGCTCCCTCCATTCATTCTTAACTGAGTCCAGAACAAGTCCTGGGGATGGATTTTTGTACCAAGGTCTTCAGAAATTATGGCATATGGTACTGCTTGCGCACAAGTCACAGTGCAAAACATCCAATCGTTAATATAAAATTTTAAAGTAAAAAGTGCAAAATCATCTAGTGAAGAATTAGCACAGTACAGTACCAGAAACCCTCATGACATAACTCTCTGCAGCCTTAGTGACCATGAAGGAAGAAGGTTCTCAGACCCCTCTGTGCGTGAACATCACCAGGTGTCTGAGCAAAATACAGATTTGGAGTTAATACATTTGGCCTTGAACCCAGAAATCGCTACTGTTAGCCTACACCCCCCTTGATCCTGCTGCACGTGGTTCGTGGCGTACACTTGACAAAATTCTGCTTAAGGAATATCGTCAGCACAGTATGGGCACTAAAGATGTGATCATAACAGCTGTAACTTTGTACAATCACAAATTAATTGAGAAAAATTGAATCCACTTTATGCCGTGAACTACAGAGAGTTTTCTCACAAGTACATGAGCATTGGGTATTTTTGTTAGGATCCTTTCTTTCTAGTAATAAAAATTTTAAATCACTCCGTAAGTTTATTTTTATTAATAAAAAAAGAAAAGCATTTGGCTTATGAATTTAAAGTTCAGTGTTAGCTATATCTTCAGGGATCAAATGGTGTCACCAGAACTGTTTCTTCCCATTTCTTGTCTCTGCTGTCTACATGCTAACTTCTTCTTCTGATGCCAGACTCTCCACTTTGGTGGCAAAATTGATTGCAAGAGCTCTAGTCTCAGTCCCTTGTTCAAATCCAGTGGAAACAACTAGAATCTTGTCAGTGACTTCCTGCAAAATCTTGAGAGTTACTCTGATTAGACAGACTTAGGTGATGTGATTGGTAGAATGTGGTATGATGATTGCTTCAGCCTTGATCTATGTATTGGGCTGCGGGGTAAAAATCCCCAAGACCATGCTTACTGAGAGAGGGTAAGGGGTGCATCCCCCAACTGGTTGACATTGTTTGCTTTTTCTGGAAGAAGGGGGGATGGATCTGGGGAGACAGCTCCAGTAAACATCCACTATGATATTGTGTACTTACAGAAGCAACCAGAAATAATGTCAGGGTTAGTGCCTGCAAGGTTGCCAGATGACTGGTGTCGAAAGAGAGAATCTAATATTTTGAGCTTTCTTGCTGGAAAACACAGTAAAGAAAAGTACCAGAGCTATCAGTATTTGGAGCTTCTAATTAAGCCAGTTTAATTATTACCTTGTTGGCATTTGAAATTTGTTCTTGAGCTCTTGGCCATTCCCCTGCACGTGCCATGAAGAGCCTTGCAGAGTCCGTGTATGTCTGTGTGTAACCCTTCCTCTGGGGGTCTTAAACTTTTTCTGTTCCCTAGACCCCTTTGGCAGTCTGAGGAAGCCTATGCACCCCCTCTCAGAATAATGTTTCTAAAAGCATAGAATAAAATAAAATAAAATATACATATGATTACAGAGAAAACCAATTATATTGAAAGTTTCAATATGTTATAAACAAATTTGTGATATAGAATTATGTGCTTCTTTAGTAACACATTACATTGTTTAATAGAAGTAAATATGTTATTTTTTCTCCTTTTGCTGTCCCAGTTCACAGACTCACTGAACTATGGACTCCAGATTAAGAAGTCCTATCACATAGATGCTGGTAGCCTCTTAGCAGAGAGGACCACGTAATTCCCCAGTTTAAAGCCCTCCTCTTGCTCCCAACTTCAGGGTAAAGTCTGAAATCCTGAACATGACGCACAGGCTCTATTCTAACTTGATTGAGTTCAGTCTCTCAAGCTCCCCCATCTTGTACTTATGCTCAGACCATACTAGACAATATGCTGTTCCACGAATGAGCAGCATTTTCTCACCTCTGGTCATTTTCAGACAATGGGCACCTGCCATGACGAGCTCTACCTCTCTCTTTGCCATTGCACCTGGCAGACTCTTCCTCATCCTTTAGGATTCAGACTCACTTCCATCCAAGACTGAGCTAGCCGCTCCTTCCTCCTACATCCAGTGCCCCCTCCTCATGCCTATGTAGCGCTTCCAACCTGGTGTAAGTTAATGAACTGGAGAATCAGCATGGGCAAATATCAGAACGGTCTCAAGAGTAATAGAACATTTACTCCCTTAGCTCCTCTAGCCACCGCAAGTTTTCAGGTAAGGGTCTCCTCTAGATACTAAGTGCCTGTATTATTAAAACTATTTCAATTTTTGCATCAAATGCTGGTGTGAAAGTAATTTTAGTATTCTGTTTAATATGTAAACCTATGATTGAAACAGATTAACTATGGTGTCAAATAAGAGTGAAACTTCTGTGTGTCTGAGTTTATTTTAAATTGTACCATCAAATGGATACTAATAACAATGTCATAGTTATTTATCATTTATGATGTTCAGGCACAGCTTTTAGCACGCTTTGTATATTACCTCATTTAATCCTCACAGCAACTCTACAAGATAGCTGAAATTATTATTCCTGTTTTGAGTAAACTGAAGCTTAAAGAAGTTGAAAAACTTGCCCAAAGTCACATAGCTGGTAGGGGATTTGAATCCAGAAGTTTCAGATTTCTCATCCTTAACCACTACCGCATAATATAATATTGATTTTTATTGACAAACTCCCATGTCACTTATGCATATAATGAAAGCTTATGTATGTATGCATTCATATGCATAATGTATACATGTATATGTATATATATGATTTTTGCATGCATTATTCTTATCATATTTTTCTGGTTGAACATCCTGACTACTGTATGGATTTGCTGTTAACAACTCTCTTCTAGGAAATGGTAAAGTTCTAACCAGGAAAAGCTAATAAAGTAAATATTCCAGTTGTGCCTGAGACTTTTACCATCTTCCTGCCCATACTGATTCTCTGCCTTAACAATTTTGACCAAAATGTCATCTTGAACTAGTGCTAGAGTAAGGGTTATCATGGAATTTGGAGAGACTAGACCTCTGTTCAAATCTTAATTTGGCGTCTTGCACCTGGGGAATTAACCGCTTACTCCACACCTCACACTCCTCATAGGTAAAAATGGGATATGATACCTGCTCATATTTAAAAGTAAAGAACTTATCTGCCTTTTGGGTTTTCTAACTATTTCCATTTCTATTTGATAATATTTTAGGAATTTGAGATATGGGTCTCTGATGTGAAATGTGTTCTGTCTCTTGTAATCTTTTGCAAAATGACCTCTTCTCTAGTCTAAGAAGGGAGAGGCTTATATATAACTTTATTTTCCAGGCTTCATTATTCTCATTCCATCTTTATGATTCTTATCACATCTAAGTATTATCTAATCAAAATAATATTCATTATTCTTTTCTTCTAAATTGACCCAACCTTTTCTTTTTATGTAATTAATTTTAAAAGGGAACTGCGTAGCTTCTCTAAACTCACTGAGTAGATATACTTCTTCTTTACCGCATTAAGGTAAATAGAATGCAAAATGAAAGCATTCAATAGAAATGGCCCCTCAACTCATATCATCTCTCATACCAGTGGTAGTATTTGCACTTCCTTTTGGGAAATACAGGCATAAAATTGTCACCTGAAAGAGCATTCTATTGTAGGGGAGGAAGACATTTCCTCTACCTTTTCTGGGTTCGTCTGGCCGGGGAACGAATTAAATTCACATGAGACAGAATAGCAGGAAAAATTAAACAAAGCTTTATAACATGTATACATGGGAGAGGCTCAGACAAGCTGAGCAACTTACCAAAATAGCCGAAACCACCACCTTAAATCATATCCAGCTAACGACAAAGGAGGATGTTGGGGGTGGGGGGAGTCAGTTACAGGAGATTACCAGAAACAGGAATAAGATTATTATGCAGATTTAAGTCCTTGCTTTGGCATTGATTAAGAGTTTCTAGAGAGAAGTTCATCCCCTTTCTTCTTCCTGGTACAGAGAGGGAGGCACCTTTACAGATAGAGATTTCCTTTACAATGTAAATGTCTCCTAACAAAGGGCAAGCAAGCTCCACCCCTCAGAGCCTCCTTCCCTGTCTCAGTTTATCAAAAGCAATCAGCCTCAAATAATCCTCATGCCAAAGACACATATCTTGGCGTGGCCAAGACCAGTCCCCCACACTATCAAATGTCCCCTAACTGATGGGCCTGGCATGAAAAGGGTCGTCTGCTCATTCACTGGAATTTACCATTCACCTCTCCAGCTACACACGCAGCTTTGACCCCTTAGCATTATAGACGCAGCCTTGGTCATGGTCAGGAGCTAAGGGCAAAGCACGCCCTTGGCAACAATATACAATAAAAAAGTTATTTAACTGTAGTGTCATTCTACTTCCTCCCTCTTCATTTTTCTTATTTCTTCAGAATTCTAGCTGTCCATGTGCTTCACTTGCCCACCCTCACTGAAAGACCAAGTGTGGCTTGTTCTCCAGAAGCAGAACCCCTTCCTGGAAGAGAGCATTTTCTTCCATCTGTATTCGTTACCTCTATTCTGCCTCAAAACTTCAGAACGTAGCTTTCTCAGATATTCCCTCAGATATATGGTTGGTGACTCTCTGATCTAATATACTGATTCTCCACAAGTTTTCTAACTGATAATACTGTGGCCAAATTTCTTGGTCTCTGCCAGAGAAGGATTTGAATTTTAATGGGGGAGTGGCCTTGAATCATTATCTTTTATTCTAAAATGATGAGTGCCTGGGAAAGAAGTTTAATACTCTTCCTGGGGAGACTTTTCTTGAGCAGAGACTCCTCCCACATCACCTTTCAGATGGTACCAGAGAGCCTAGAAATTCTAAATCCTTTGGAAGTGAAGTCCCATTAATCTTTCTATGAGAGAGTCTGGGATCTTCAAAGAAATAAACAAGCAAAATTTTCTCTTAAATATTTTTAAGTATCTGTTATTCTTCTCATTTTTGGTAAGTTTTTACAGGTATAAAGTAGAAGCAGAGTAGTTGGAAGTAAATTATATTGCAACTTCCTAATAATTTTTATGACAATCTAGCGTCTGGCTGTTTTGTGTGAGTCTCAGCCTATGGATAGTGACACTATAGGCTAGGCATGCCTGAGGCACTCACGTGGGCCCATGCTACTTGTGAAAGCCTCCACAGATATTTCCTCCACCAGAACCAATGTTGTGGCTGGACAGGCCCTTATGATTCTTACTATGAGTGCAAGACTCACCTAGCAACAACCATCAGGGAACTTCAAGGGACAAGATTTATCACTCACAGGTCCTGGAGGATACACAGCCTGCTGGAGGGCCACACACACACAGAGAGAGAGAGAGAGGGAATGCAGACCTGAGAAACTGCCTTTATTGGGGTCCAATGGTGGGGTCCCTAGGGTTTTGCAGGTTCACTCTTTATTGGTGAATTTAAAACAAAAGAGAGGAAATGAGGGTATGGGAAGGAAAAAGCAGGTCGCTCATGTGGTCAGCTATCTAGATTACCTGGGGAACTTCATGGGCAGGGCTGGCCTGGTTCCTTGTCTGGTTGTTTTACTAGGAGCTGTGTCATAGAGCTGGCAATACGTTTATTCATTCAAGATGGATAGCTTTGAAACGGATGCCTCAGCAATCAAAAGCTTAATATCATGCATTTGCATTATAATGAGAAAGCTTGAGGTCAGGCACCTGCGCTAGACTGGTCCACACTATTTTTGTCCCCTGTCGGTGGAAGGACCAGAGGATGTGCAGAAGCAAACTTGCTATGAAACTGATGAAGCTGAGCTAAGCTGGAAGACTCCTGGATTGTGTGGACCCCTTGAGAGCTTCTGGGAGGAGTTCAGCAAAGTGTTCACAATGTGTCCACCATAATGTATTTTTGAAAACTTTGAAAAAATAAGACATTTTGATTTTAATCATTTAAGACCACTGTCTGACTTGCCTTCTATTACATTCTCCCTCGTTGAGTGACTTTGGCCATGACTGTATGTGGGATGTGCTAAAGGAGATTTGGGGGTTACATTTAGCTTGGGTGTATGTGGCTCAAAGTCACTTCCGTGTATCTATCTTATGAAATTATGGCTAGCCATCTTGGCTTAGGAATGGCTCCCTGGTTTTTTTTACTGCCAATTTCCCTGTCGTCTTGACAAAAAGGTGCAGAGTCAGACTTATGTCAAAATATTAATTAAATATTGTGAGTTTTTTCTGGATTGTGTGATGTTTGTGTCATTTGTCGCCTTTAAACACTTATATTTGGTTGTGACTTCTTTTCTCATTCCAAATAAGCATCCCCTCTTAATACTTAGTTTTGAATTCGTAATTTTTTTTTAATTTTCCTTAGTGAGAAGCCTCACACTGTATGTGCTTCGAGCCCTACAATTCTACCTTCAGGCACTAGCTGCATCTTTCCCCACAACTGGTACTAGTGAGACCCCTTCAGCAGACTCTGTCCCTCAGGAGATAAGTTTTGTAACTGTATTTGGCTTCACAAATTTTATTTCTGGAGTATAAATGGCTTAGTCATTACATTGGTGATTAGCAGAAATGCCCCACATTACTCACGACTTCTACCACCACTCACTTCAGCAACAGTGCGTCCCACAGTGATGGCTGTTTTCCATTTTTTTCCCCCAAGAAGTTTTCATTTTGGTTTATTTCCGTCCTCCTTAGGGCACTCCTCTTAAACTAGTCCCCTTGATATTTGCTCTCTATCTTCCATGCCTTGGAACAATTTCCCAAAGATTTAATTAGCTCCCGCATCAGTGAAGCAGTTCTTTGCAATGGTACCTCTGTTTGTAAACAGGAAAGTCTTTTATCTTTGGCTGCCCAAAGAATTTGCTGCTCAAAATCCATTTCCCCATCCAGTTTATTATTTCTCAAGTTGAGAATTGCGCATACCTATATTTTTGCTCATAGCTGCTTACCTCAGGGCCTAAGACTCAATGACATATATGGCACCTTCCACTTCAATATTGGATTCATTGTTGGAAGAAAATACCCAAAAGGCTCCATTTCATCTCCAGCTTTCATTACTTTTGGATTCCATAACTAAAGTGTCCTTAACGGAGTGAGGAATGTTTTCATCCTTTCTAGATGGTTCAAATGTAATTACAAAGTACGCAATATAACAATTTCTAATCAATGTTTGTTCACATTTCACAATGCCAAAGTGCTATACTATTATTTTTTATACACAGTGAGTGCTTTATTTCATTACATTGATTCATTTGTCTTCATGTCTTTTAAAATGTTTGCATCTCTTACTTATCCATTCCAGTGATGTGGACAATGGCTAGAGATGATATAACCCAAAAATCTTTTATATTTGCCTCTGAAATAAATCTCAATAAATTCATGTTTCATGAAAATAGATTGTTTAGTTTAATTCGTTTAACCTGAAATTTCTTTTAGTTTTAAGATTTATTATTGAAAATGATTTTAAAATACATTTTTCTATTTTCTTGCTTTACCATATTTGACATGATTTAATTAAACCTTACTTAGTGTTTGAGGATTTCATCTTGCCTGAGGTCATTGTTCTCATCCTGATCAATTCCAATTGTACAACATTTACAGAGACTGTAAATGTCAACAGGACAGGGTCGAAGGTTAGTGGACTTCAGAATTGACTTAAAAGGTAAAAAAAGATAAAAGGAAAACACATTCCTTAACTTGTTTTTTTTCTAGTAAATTATGTAGATTTAAGAAAACAATACTATGAATTATTAAAAGTGTGGATCCCAGTTAGAACTTTGATTTCTACCTACCAGTGTTCAATATGCCAGATTTGCTGTCTAAATTACATTGAGCCTAGTATTGATTTGGAATTGGCTGCTATTTGAACACACAGGTGATAAGAAGGAAAGGTGACAGAAAATGTTCTGGTTGGACTTCAACCGTCTGGCTCAGATGCCTGTGCTCTTAGCTGCTAAGCTGTCATACTTTCTCGAAAGCAACAGTTAGAAAACAGTGAAAATAGCAGTGCACATTTAATTGGTACTTTAGGTTTACATAAAGCACGTTTATATCCTCTGCTTGATTTTGTTTCCACAATGGCCCAGTGGAAGAAAGAGAGAAGATGTTATATTCTCTTTGCACAGAAGATAAAATGGAGGCCTCGGGAAGTTAATTGCTCCATGGGAATGATCATTATTTTCAAAGGTCACTTCATTTAATATTTAAATGTGGTCCACTGTATAGAAATCAGGATTATAAAAAGGTGTATGATGAAAAGTGAATCTCTGCCTCCTGTCCTTCACTCATCTAGTTTCTCTTTCCCGGAGACAGCAGTGGCTGGGGACTTGTGTGGCTTTCCAGAGATGTGGAAGATGCTTTCCAGAGCCTGCCTTTACCAGGGGTTGGCTAGCAGCAGCCCTCAGGCTAAATCTGGCCTGCTGTATTTTTGTACTAAAGCGTTATTGGCATACAGCCACAGCAATCCATTTACGCATTGTCTGTGGCCGCCTTGTGCTACAACAGAGTTGCAACAGAAGACATCTGCTCCGCAAAGCCTAAAATACTGGTTATCTGACCCTCTGCAAAAAAAGTTTGTCAAATTTAACTTTCAAAAGTAAGTATAAAGTGAGGTGTTTGATCCCATGCCTCTTATTCCGAGGTTTGCACACTAGTTGTGGGTAATCTGTATGCTGTTTGCTGCCATGGACTGAACCAAAGAATAATGCTCATTTTGATCTGTGCACCCCTGTCCATGGAGAGGGGAATGTGTCTTGTAAGTGGATTGCTGACTTGCTTTGCTAGGAAGGTGGCTAAATCTTGACCATTATGGGGTTTAAACCCACTCAGTCAGTTGGTTTTGGCCTTTTCAGTGCTAATGTCTAGATTAGTAATTCTCACACTTTTGGCCATCATCCTCCGGAGAAATTCTCAGAAGGTCTGCAAGGTGTCCACACAACCTTTTGCCCACTGAGAGTGAATAACGATGTGGATATGGTTCCTATTGTGATAATTACGTGGTATCAACTAAAGGGTCTCAGATCCTAAAATTCTTAAATCAGACAATAAAGTGAAAATTATGCATCGATAAAATTACCTTTGAAAATCCATTATATTTCCCATAAAGTTTAGTATATGGTCATGTTATTCCTCAGTAGGCCCAACAGAGGGAATTTTTTTGTCCAGTGCTCTTGTGTTGGTTGAGGAAGAGAGAAAGATGTCGGTAGGTGCTCAGGAGACTCGTTGTATGTAAGTACTTAACCTTCTTTGCTAGAATCATTGTCGAGGTGACACGATGTTCACACTATGAGAGGCCACTGGAAACTGAGACCAAGGAAGAGCATCTTCATTTCTTCAATCTCAGGATCATTTAGGGACATGATTTACTCAGTGGGAAGAGCAAGAAGAATTGCCAATTCTGCAAAATTATTTTTCTCCTTTACTTTCTCATGCTTTCAATTCTTCAATTTGTCTTAGTAAACTGTGCCTAGGATTCAACTTTACTGACAACTCTCTTTTATAATATTTCATATTTGAAAAATTTGCCATTATATATTTTTGCAGCCCATAAATACTAAATGTCTACCTACTAACATTTAGGGCTTCAAGTCGAGAGGGTTTTCCATGCCAAAGGCTACGTGCCATGGACTGCTTCGAACAGACTTATCTTTTCAGTGGAATTCTGCTCATTTTTCTAGCTTGCTCCAAACAAACAGACTGAGTCCTCTTTACGCGTAAATAAAACACAAGAAAACAAAATTCCTGAAACCTCTCCTTAATGTTTCTAGGGAATACAGCCTTCAAATAATATATAAATGGAAGTATTTTTGAGATCATTCTGTGAATATCATCTGGTATTTGAAAGTCAGGAAAAACAAACATTAGTTAAGGCATAGGGTAATATCATTCTAATAAAATTCCTGATAAAATTATTTCACAGTAAGGAATGCTTGCAATAATTTGGTCTAGGTGAGTGATTACAATATGTTCTCCAGAACCCACGATCAAGGACTAGTTAAAATAACTTCTCTTGTCTGCTAGTACATATGAGTAATAGACTGTATTTCATTGTAATGAAAAGGGGTTAACGTATGAGAGCATTTGGAAGAGTTTCAAAACTCCCTTAGGCACATCTTTACTCATCAATGCGAGCAGAGTTTGAGGAAATCTATTTGCTTTGCAAAAATAGTAATTTGCCGGGCAGGCCCAGTGGCCAAGTGGCTGAGTTGGCGTGCTCTGCTTCGGTGGCCCAGGGTTTCGCTGGTTCAAGTCCTGGGTGCAGACATGGCACTGCTGGTCTGGCCATGCGGAAGTGGCATCCCACATGCCACAACTAAAAGCACCCACAACTAAAAATACACAACTATGTACAGCGGGGCCTTGGGAGAAAAAAAAATAGTAAGTTGCTTATAAAGTATTTAGATATCAATGATGAATAATAAGTCTGAATTATTATGAAATAGGATACCATTTCAATTTTCTCAGGAAGACGACCCGAAAATACCATTCTACCTTGCATGCTATTAATTTTAAAAACTTTTAAAACTAGAAAAATTTCCCTTTGGTATTTTATTATAATTCATTCTCTATGATCCATATTATCAAAGAAAAGAAAAGAAAAATAAGTGGCTATGTTATCACTTTTGTTGTGTATCGGTTTCAGTTAGTGTTTTAAAAAAAACAAACCTGCCGTGTATACAGGCAGAAAGCTTTTGAGGCAAGCTGCTTTGGTTTTGTTGTAGAACCTGAGAAACAGAATTCATATTCAAAGAGAAAAAAATATCATTCTTTATGAGAAGAACTCTACTAAATCATTCATGCTCCTCCTAACATACATGCCTACTTCTACTACTCTACACGCCTACTAAATCAAGCTCCAGGTAACCCGGTTTCAGCTGTGAGTCATTTGAAGCCTATAAAATAAATTTCCTGGGTCAACATCAAGAAATTCAAACTCAGAGTCACGAGATTGAGGATGTTACGATAATGTCTGCCACCACAATGCTGTCAGAATTGTCTTTTTATTTCAGTGAAAACCATGATGAACACAGCTGAGAAAGGCCAAAGATAACTTATTTTAAGTTCAATATGTACACTTTGCAGGGGCATTAGGATCCAAGGAAAAGTCTCTAGACCAGCTCGCAGGAAAGTTGGCTGCCTGTTTTTGCTGTGAATGAATCAGAAACAGGGCTCATCAAATAGTCCTGTGCTCCCCTATATTTTCCAGTCTTCCTTGTAGCTAGGTTGGGGTCACATGACTAGTCTGGCCAGTGGACTATAAGCAGAAGAGATGTGTCAGCTGGGGGCCAGGACAGTTAAGAGGAGGTGCTTCCTGCCTATCTCTCTTTCTCCGTCTTTGCAGCCTTAGAAGCCACAGATAGCATAGCTACAAGATGGAAGAGGGCCACCCAACACTCACTAGGCTTCATGTAAGAGAGAAAGGATCTAGAAGCCACTATGGTGTCTTTGTCTGATGTGGCAGCTAACATTAACTATCCACTGATACAGTGAACATAAATCATGGATTCTATTTTTATTCAATTTCTATATGAAGGCAAACTACCTGTTTTATCTGAAAAACACAATCATTCTTGTGAAAATATCTGGTAAAACGGAATGTTAATAAATTGCCAGCCCAAGAACTGTAGAATAAGTTGATTTAAACTGTCATAGCTAAAGGATCACATCTACTCTAACTTGATCTCACAAAGAATTTAACGTTGCATTTTCACAAATATTTTGTTACTCACTCTGGATTTCTCCAGCCACAATTTGAGGCCTTCACAATTTATTCAGTTTTTGGTGAAAGATGGGAAAATCCGATTGCTACCTTCAACATAGAAAGCATTTAGATGCTTGTAATAAATGCTTTTAACTCAATAAAGATAATAACTTAGCACTATTTTTCTTTTTTTATCAAAATACCACATAGATTTTCCTTTTATATAGAGATATCATATGTCTTAAGGATGTAGCTGAACTCTCACTGTTTGCTCTACTAACTGCTGGGGCTCAGAACTACCCACACAACTTATTGGTGACGGTCCCAAGCAGTACCTGGGGTTTTGATGTTTAAGGTAGATCTTCGGATTATAATTAAGCCTGCTCCATGTTAATGGTTCATTGTCAGCTTGTAGCCATGGAACACTTGGGTCTGTTTGTTTCTGAAAATTAGAACAGAAATCTTATCTCAATTTACATTTTCTATTTTGTTTTCTAAACCTTAATTTGAAACCAGACTATACAACAGGAAAATGGGTAAGAATTTGATTTGCTTTAACAGAATTTACTTACTGTTATTTATACTATTATACATACATACTGTTATATGTTATACATAAATTATGTATATGTTATATATTTTATATATACGTTATACATATTTGTACTGTTATATATACTTCAGTTAGACTAAAATAGACTGATTTTGCAACATGGAAGGAATGGTTCAACTGTATTTTTCTATGTTTCAATATAGGTTGTTATAAGACTAAATTTATGCTAGCTCTCGGGGAGGAGGGCAGTGCAAGAAAGAAAAAAATCACTAAAGTCTTACATTATCTCCTCCGCTAACTTGCAATAACTAGCAAAGAGAAGTCCATACATGTTGAATCTTACATTGCAAATCAGCATGCAATTGGGCTAAAACTGTGAAGGTGCCATAAATGCCTTTAAAAGTAACAGTTGTGGAGTCAGACAGACTTAGGCTTGGATCCTGATTTCAACACCTAATAGCTCCACGACCTTGGGCAAGTTACTTAACTACCAGTAACCTCAGTTTCCTCATCTGCAAAACAGGGATACTGTAGTACCTATCTCACAGAACTAGTTAATGAGCTTAGCTATTGGCATGGAGCAATTATTCAATGAGAGCCATTAAACATAATAATAGCTGTATCAGCACTTCAGGACAAAGATGGGCACACGAGGCCAGATAGTTCATTGTTTCAATTATTCTACTAATATATGCATTGAGCACTTGCTACATGAAAGATCAGTGCAGGTCAACCTGGGCAAAGCACGGTTATACCAGCATGGCAGGGATGGCTAGTCATCCACATAAAATTCATCCTCCTACTTCCATTGAGCAAAGTTGTTACTAACAGGCAACTGTAGGCCTGGAACTACATATCCTAGCCTCCTTTGCACCTCTATGCATCCATGTGACTAGTTCTTGACAATGGAATATGAGAGAAAGTGGGACTTCTGGGCTGGGCCTTCTAAGAAGCAAGTGTATTTTCTTCATTGTTTCTTTCCTGTGCATTGGCTGGTTGCAGAGGACCATCGGGACCTAGGAAAGGGTGGAATCACAGGATGGATAAAGCCTGGATTCTTAAAGAACGACAAGGACAAAAGTTTCCCACATTGGAGTGTTACGTAAACAGTAACTATTCACTGTTTTAAGCCATTAAAATTTGGGGATTATTATGTTATGGTAGACAATACTACTCCTAACGAAAAGAGTCAGATGGGACTTGCCTTCCACGACTTTAGAGTCTATAAGCAAATGCCTACTGCAGCAGGTTGCCTTATTATTTTCAGCTGTAGGTATGTCTGAGGGGTCAAGCCCTTTGGGAATTTGAGAATGCATGGCCATAATAGGAAAGCTCTTGCTTCCTTTTTCCCATGTCTTGCCTTCATCTTCCCCTTGGATAGAGAGACATGAACTGAGATGAAAGTATGGATTCCGGCGTTCCACTTTTATTTCTGCTCCCACTGCTTGCCCTCCTATCGGTGAAACTCAAGGCCAGTTTGGGAATTCTTCACCACACTGTAATGTAATTATTTACCACCCTTTCTGTTTCTGTTAACTCTGCCATGCTGGTGTCTTGTATACTAAAACTTGTTCCAGATTTAAATACAAATTTAAAGATAAGAACAGAGTATAACCAGGAAGTCAAGATTTCTGTAGACTATGAATATAAAATGACATCAAATTAACTTAAATGCCCAACTTAGAATGGCAAGGCCTATCTTAAAATGGCCCTCGGAAAATATTTCGTATGTTTTAGTTTTAACTGATCTGATAAAAATCCTTTAAAACCTAAATACCGTTTCCAGGACATGCCTGGCGTCTGCCTCCACTCAGCTGTAAGTGCTCAGTATTATTACAAACTCTCCTCATTGCGACTTGGCAAAACATACCCTATAATTTGCCTCCGTGACTTTTACATGACTTTTATTAACAGTCAGGTGGCATACAAAAATAAACATTTATTTCTCATGTGTCAGTGCAATTCAGCTGATCCAGGCCAGGCTCAGCTTGGAGGATCTGCTAATCTTGGCTTGGCTCACTCAGACATGTGGGAGTTGGCAGGGGGTCGGCTGCTCCAGACAGGCCTTGGACGGGGACACTCAGCGCTGCTCCACATATCTCTCATCCTTCTGGGAGCAGTGGGCTGGTCCAGGCCCATCCTTCTCTTGGCAATGACAGATGCCTGAGAGCATAAACCCAATTTCACAAATTATTTTCCAGCTTCTACTTGCATCATGACTGATGACATCCTGTTCACCAAAGCAAGTCATGTGATCAAACTTAGTTTCCAGAGGTGAAACAACATGTTCATCCTCTTGATGGGAAGAGTGGCATAATTACATGGCAAAGTCATATCCTTGGCTAAGAGAAGTATTGGTACCATTAAGGCAGTTTACCATAATCATCCTATTTTCCCATCAGAAGACAGTAATTTCCAAATTCAAGCTCCCTTCTTAAACATACACAGTTTCCATTTGAAGCTAAGACTCATTTTTATTATTTCATTAAGAAAAAAATCTATGTCTTTAATCAGAACAAGTTACCTAGAAGGCAGCAAAGCAATATTTTTAAAGGAATTTTGAGTATTAAAATTTCAGCCAATGGCAAAATTTATCTTTCAAAGAGTGTATGTAAATATGTGTTCCTAAATCTATTCATTTATTCAACAAATATTTGGGGCATTGATAATTTACAGAAAGTCTAAAAGCTTCAACGGACAAAATATTAATAAGATAATGTCTCTGCCTTTTAAAATGAGTCAAAATTGGAAAAATGGCCCCTCCCAGGACCTCCACCAAAATAATTCATAAGACTAGAGAAGTCCAATAAGGAAATGGACTTTTTATATTTGTTTTACGCCATCTAATATGGTTCTCATTGCAAATTCTACCAAAGAGAGATGCATATTACTAGTTATGTTACTTAGTGTCAAAATACATTTACTAACCATTAATGGTATTAGATATATATGGGATTTCCCACAGGACTCTGTTAAAATGGAAGGAGGGGATCCAATAAAAAAGTTGAGAAGCACTATATTTGCCTGATGAATTGAAAGGAGCTCTGTGTAGAAAACAGTAGCATTCCAGTCCTGGGACTACTCTCCATAGAAAGGGCTGCTTGCAATGTTGGCCCTTGGCCGGCATCTGAGGACTGGGATATTGAAAGGGTTCCCACCTGCCTAGAGCTGATGACAATGTCTCACCGTGCCGAAACTCTTTATGCAAACAATGGGATTTATGCTGAACACTGACTACCCTTCAAGGAGTCCACAATTTGGGCACATGCTAGGCAGAGGGGGCCCGTGTGACCAGCCCCTAGTAAAGACTCTGGGCTGTGAGTCTGGTGAGCTTCGTTAGTGGAAACCTTTTACATGTGTTCTCACAGCTCGCTGCTGGGGAACTAAGCAAGTCCTGTGTGGCTCCTCTGGGAGAAGGCTCTTAGAAGCTTGTGCCCACTTTCCTGAGGACTTCACCCCATGAGTGTTTCCCTTTGCTGGCTGTTCTCTGTACCCTTTCACTGCAACAAATCATAGCTGTCAGTATGACTGTATGCTGAGTCCTTAAGTCCTCCTAGTGAGTCATTGAAACTGGGGGTGGGCTTGGGGACCTTTGACCTAAGTATTATTTTCTATTTCTTTGTTCCTAGTTTTGAAAGATGGCATTGTGTGGCAAATTCATTCATCCATTCAACGGAAATTTACTGAGCACCTATCATGCAATAAGCACTGGGCTAGAATCTGGGAATAAATTTGTGAATAAGACCTACATGGCACTTGTCTTCGTTGAGCTTGGGTTCAACAGGGGTTGAAATAATAGACCAAGATAAAGACAAACATTTTTGGCATGTCCTTGCCTTTTTTTGTCTGGCTAATGTGGAAAACATGCCAACTAGTTATATAGCAGTAAATAAACGAGCCACTCCTTTAACAAAACACTTCACTGAAATTCAGCACTTGGCTTTCTGTTTTCCCTGGAAAAAAAATTGATTATATTGTTAAGGGTAGCATGTGACTTTAAAACTCAATAAAGATGTAAAGGCAATTGCTAGATAAGCATTGTCCAGTTATGTTAGATGATGCTAAAGTGGTTACCGTATATTTTCATAACCAAGTTTGCCAAAGTACTCCGCGACTCCACTCACAAGAGAAAATAAGAGATGCCATACATGTATTATAACTGGGAACTCCACTGCTATGAATTCTGACAGCAAGTTCCAGGAATGAATTTGTAAGTGGAAACAAAACATACCGGGTATTGTAATTGATTTTTTGAAGTAACTTCAACATTCTTGAAATAATTCGGTTAGACATAATATTCGAAATGTAAGTGTGGGTTTCAAAAGGCATCAAATGATGAAGTGAAAATGGTAGCATTATTACCTCTTTGGAATTAAGAAAAATTGCAATGACATATTTGAAATTTAAAATGCCTGCCTACTTCTGCAGTTTTATGCACAGTTTTTCTGGGAGCAAATCAGCCTCCACTTTTTATTTTAAGATGTGCTTAGAACATACAAACTAGATTAAGTTAGCTTCCATCTGCACAAAAGTGGAAAGATTTCACTGCCTTGTGTATTGACCAGCAAATATTTTCTCTTCTCATATCAACTTCTGCTGGGAGTTGGGAAAAACTAGATGGAACAGAAAGAAGTGGCACCACGATCTAATTTCTTTCAATTCCTTTGGGTCTTACTAGAGCATACATCTTATGTTTTATGGACACCCATTCACCTCATGTGCTTTGCTGTTTTTGTAATCTCATCGGTAACTATCTATGAGGAGAGTAGTTCTTCCGAATTAGCCCTGACTGTGATTGGTTCATGGCTGCCAGCAGGCTGGAGGTGGACTGACTTGTGATATGAATCATTTGTGCACATGATTTAATATATCTTTGGGCCGTAAGTCTGGCTTTGATTTTTAAACATTTGACAGGTTGAGTCAATCTTGCATGAATGTAAGTAAATGCAGTGTGCCCTCAATATTATCTCCCTAAGTGTGAGTTTTTCAGGCATGTAATCATTTGAGGTCATGGCTGTTGTGAATTCACAGTCATTTTGAATTATAGTTTAACCTGTGCTTGTTGCCCAAAATCTTGAACAGAAAGAACTGTCAAGAGAGCTTGAAAAGAACATTGAATTACGAAGCAATGAAAACATTAAATTTAGTGATAGGGAATGTGAAGTTAACATCAGAAGGAGCTTGGTTCAAACTTCTGGATTCTTTATGCTGTATATACTTGGACAGGTTAATCAACCTTCAAGAACTGATTTCTTTACTTGTAAAAGGAGGCTAAAAAAGAGGATCTGCCTCCTGAAATTGTTTGCAATATTAAATGGCATAATCCTTGAAAGATGATTATCACAGCAGCTCAATAAATATTGCCTATAATATATAATATAAATTTTTTGTGGTTTAAAATACATAAAGAAAAGTGTACAAAAGCTAACCGTATAAGTCAGTAAATTTTCAATAAGTGACCACATCAGTGTAGATAGTGCTGAGATCAAGAAATGGGACATTATTATATGTTCCTTTCAGGAACCATTCCCATCACCACTCATGAATAATCATTAATCTACTTTCATCATAGACGGATTTTGCTTATTTTGAGCTGCATCTATTGATTCTTTCAGATTGTCCACAGGTGATCTCATGTTGTCTGTGAATAAAGATGTATTCTTCCTTTCCATCTATCTTCTTTCCCTATTTCCTCGTTGCATTGGTTAGGACTTCCAAAACACTGTGGACTAGAAATGGTAATAGCAGTCATCTTTGTCTCATTCTCTATCTCAAGCGGAAAGCATGGAATAATTCATCATTATGTATGATCTTTGTTATATTTTGAAAAAGATTTTATCAGATTAAGAAAATTCCTGTCTATTCTGCTTTGGCTGAGAATTTTTGTTTTATCTTTTTACAATTTTTATTCTTTTGTTTGCTGAGGAAGATTTGTCCTAAGCTGACATCTATTGCCAATCTTCCTCTTTTCACTTGAGGAAGATTTTCCCTGAGCTAACATCTGTGCCAATCTTCCCGTATTTTGTATGTGGATCACCGCCACAGCATGGCTGCTGAGGAGTAGTGTAGGTCTGGGCCCAGGATCCGAACCCATGAACCTGGACCACTGAGGTGGAGTATACTAAACTTAACCACTACGCCACAAAGCTGACCCATGTTTGTTTGTTTTTTTTTTTAGTAAAGAGTGTTGAATTCTATGACAAGCTTTATCTGCATCCATGGGTATGATTTGCCTCTCTTTTTGTGGTTAGTGTGTCAAATTACGTTTTCTTCCAAATGTTAACCAACTTTGCAGTCACAGAATAAAACTCACTTCATTGTGATGTATTATCCTTTCTATATATCCCTGGATTTGATGTCAGAATATTTTGTTGGGGATTTTACATCTAGTTTGATGAAAAAGATTGGCCTATAATTTTTCTTTCTTGTAATGTCCTTATCAGGTTTTGTGTCGTGGTTATGCTGGTCTCATCAAACAAGGGAAGAAGTGTCCCTTCTTTTTTGAAATTCACATTTTCTTCCTAAAATGTTTGGAAATGCTCACTGCTGGAACCATCTGGACATAGTGTTTCTTGTGTCACGTTTGATAATCAGTGGTTTTCAAGAAACATGTACTTTTCATCTAAATTGTCAAATTCATCTTTTGTTCTTTTTTATTTCCTTCCTTTACTTTCTTGGGATTAATATGCACTTTTTCTAATTTCTTAAGATGGATACTTAGTTCATTTTCAATCTTTCTTATTTTCTAATTTATGCGTTTTAAAGCTACAGATAATGCCTTTAAGCACTGTAGCAAAAATATATTAGAAGATTTGATCAATTGTACCTTTATCATCATTTAGTTCCAAAGATTTCCTAAGTTTCTTTGTGATTTAATTCTTGACCCACATTTTATTTAAAGATGTATTGTTTGATTTCCAAGAAGTTGGGGAATATTCTAGTTATTTTTTATTGGACTAATTAATTAATTATCCCATGTTCCAAAACCATAATTTGAATAAATTAAATTCTTTGCAATTTGTGTAGGTTTATTTGATGACTTATCATGTGGTTTATTTTGGTCAATGTTCTCTGTGAACTCACAAAGAACATATATTCTTTCGCCACTGAGTGCAGTGTTCTATGAATGTCAGTTGGGTCTATAAATGTCAGATTAGGTTAAACGTGTTGTTCAGATCTTCTATGACATTACTGATTCTAGTTGTTTGCAGTGGGAGCTCTGGTATCCTGCCAGTGATTCCATCCCACTTTTGAGTAGAAGTCACTAATCTATAATTCATCTTATTAATTCTGCTACTTAATTTTGGCCAAAAAATTAGTCTTAATTTTGACAAAAATTGTCTTCACATGCAAATTGATTATTGACTATTGAATCTTAACATCATTTAATGTTATTTAGAATTCACATTCAGGACATTGCTTTATTTAGTTGAAAAGCCATCTGAATTCTTATTTATTTACTCATTATTTAGTTTTTCTAGAAGTCATTGTTGTCATAAGTCATGACATATTTTCTTCTTGGATACCTAAAGGTTGTTCAGAGTGAAACGATACATCTTATTTTATAGTTCAATGAGTCAGTGGGTAATACTAATGTTGCCTAATTGTCCCAAAGTTGGCAAAGTTAAGCAGACCAGCTTATGCCATAACAATTATGGCTTCATTAACTCCAGGTAATTAGGCATCCAGTTCTCCCAGGTGGGAGCCTCAGAGGATTTTGAAATGGTAAATGAGTGAACTGTCAGCCCAGGATTTCCAATTGGTAACAATTTTTCATACCAATAAGCTAAATATTTTGGCCAAAATATTAAGATATTTGTTGTCAATCAGGGAACTATATTGTGTCTGATATGTTAATACTCTAATCATGAAGCTATGGTTCAACTTCAAATATAGTGATGAAATTCTGAAGGTAGTATTGATGAATGAGTCAATAGGACACATTTTCAGTATAAGATATTTACTTATCATCCAAGAAATTGCTTTGCTGATAAATTTGGTCTGATCCATTGTATTAGCAAATATATGGGACTAAAGCAATTGGCTTAGTGCTGGGAATTCATTTTTAACTTTCTATTGCATGTATTGGATACAGTGGTAGTTTGGGAGTTTAAAATTTGTAATCGTGTATTTTAAGACTATCCATACTGAAAGAATATAAGCCATCCCAAAATGTTGCAATATTTCTTTGCCAATCTTTCTTTTTTTGTAATTGCCTTGCCTTTGAAAGTCAAGAGCTAGAATGAATGAAATGTGTTTTTATCAGAGCATTCTAAACAATCCCTGATAAATATTGATTGTACCCAAAGCCAGTGGTCCAACACTCTTCAAAAAATAAAAGATTCCTGGGGCTGGCCCTGTGGCCGAGTGGTTAAGTTGCACGCTCTGCAGCAGGCGGCCCAGTGTTTCGTTGGTTCGAATCCTGGGCGGGGACATGGCACTGCTCGTCAGGCCACGCTGAGGCGGCATCCCACATGCTACAACTAGAAGGACCCACAACTAAAATATACAACTATGTACCGGGGGGCTTTGGGGAGAAAAAGCAAAAAAAAAAAAATAAATAAATAAATAAAAAAATAAAAGATTCCTATTTTTCTCTAATCCAAAAAGCAGAGAGATGCTAGGGCCAAAGTGACATGTTTTTATGTTCACAAATTTGTAAAATGTAAAGTTTCACTTTTAACTTGTCCTCTAACAGCTGAAGGTGATGCTGCTTAAGATGGGTTAGTCTTGAGCGCTGCAGTCATAAAGAGACAGATGAGAAAGGAGCATTGTATATATTTTCTAGTGACTCGGTTTTTAATATTTGGAACTTTGTGTTAAGAATGGCAGAACTGATATCGATTATAAAGAGAATTCAGAACCTTGAAATAATTCAGAACCAAATAATTTGGGGAGTATATTCTTATTTTTATTTTTATGCACTTTGTGATTGAATGTCTTGTTTTATTTTCTGTCTCATCATATGTTACTGTTAAAAACATTTGTCATCCATTTTTGTCCCAAAGCAAGATGTGCTTTGATATTCACAAACTACAAGATTTCCGTTAAACAAAAGAAGCTTAACATTCAAAGGCGTCAGAGTACAGTGAGCGCATTCCTGATCTTAAAAGAATTATTTTCAATACACATCATAGAATTAGCCACACTCTACATTTTCACTTCCTTTGTTCTGGAAATGCTATGACTGATATTCCTCCTACAAATATTAGAAAAAGTGAATTAAACCGAATGCTCTTTAGAATTCTTTATAACGTGGCTAAAGCTTGTGTTTTAAGCTAAGCTACTCTGCTTTTTCTCTCTTGTAAAGTAAAACTCATAAACAAAACCAAGCAAATCTTTTAAATTTAGAAAAAAATTCCGATATGGGTTATTTTATTTTATTTTCAAAATAAATTTTGTATTAAATCACAATTACAAGGCTAATATCATAATTGGTATGTAGAATTCTTATCTAATGTTTCCATCTTATGTGTTACATACTTGGAATTATGGCAGATGACAAGAAACTAATTTGTTTTAGATTGAAATCTCTCATCTACAATTATTAGATTTGCCCAAGTTAGTTTAACTATAGAATATCTACGGCTTTAGATTCTTTATTTCATATTAAAAATGTATAAGGATAAATGACATAATAAGATTTGATATTCTTTCATAACAATCTTGTTTTTTTAATTCTTGGTAACACATTACTATAGTATTTTATGACATTTTAGTTTCTTTTCCCTGATTAATACAAGAAATAATATGTATTTAAATTTTTAAAATTATTTTAAATTTATTTTAAATTAATTACACAATGAAAAGTAAGATATGGGATCCTTTCAGTACCTTTTTAAAAATTATGTTAAAATACACACAGCATAAAATTTACCATTTTAACGATTTTTAAGTGTACAAATTAGAGACCTTAAGTATATTCACAATTCTGTGCAATCATCACCACTATTCATTTCTGGGACTTTTTCATCATACCAAACAGAAACTGTATTTTTATAATTCCCCATTCTCTCCCCCCCTCAGCCTCTAGTAACCTCTATTTTATTTTCTGTCTCTATGAATTTACCTTTTCTAGATACGTAATATAGGTGGAGTCATATAATATTTGTCCTTTTGTGTCTGGTTTATTTCATATTTTCAAGGTTCATCCACATTTAGCATGTGTCGGAATTCCCTTTCCATTTAGGTTGAATAATATTCCATTGTATGTATATCTTGCATTTTGTTTATTCATTCATCTGTTGATAGACTTTCGGGTTACTTCTACCTTTTGACTATTTGAACGATGCTAGACACTGGTATACAAATATCAATTTGAGTCCCTGGTTTCAGTGTTTCAGGATATATACCTAGAAGAGGAATTGCTAGATCATATGATAATTCTGTTTAACTGTTTCGGGAACCATCAAACTGTTTCCATAGAGGCTGCACCATTTTATACCCCTACCAGCAACTTACAAGTGTTCCAGTTTCTCCACATCCTCACTAATATTTGCTATTTTCTCTTTTGGTGATAATAACTATCCTAATGGATGTGAAGTGGTACCTCATCGTGCACGTGATTCACGTTTCTCTACTGACTAGTGATATTAGGCATCTTTTCATGTGCTTGTTGGTCATTTGTATGTCTTTGCAGAAATGTCTATTCAAGTCCTATGCCCATTTTTGAATTGGGTTATTTCTGTTCTTGAGATATAGGAGTTCTTTATATATTCTGGATATTAATCCCTTATCAGGTACATGATTTGCAAATATTTTCTCCAATTCTGTGGGTTGTCTTTTCACTCTCTTGATAGTTTCCTTTGATGAGCAAAAGTTTCTAAATTTTGATGAAGTCCAATGTATCAGTGTTTTCTTTTGTTGCCTGTGCTTCTGGTGTCATATCCAAGTAATCATTGCCAATCCAATCTCATGAACACTTTCTCGTATATGCTTTTCTAAGAGTTCTATAGTTTTAACTCTTAAATTTAGGTCCTTGATTCATTTTAAATTAGTTTTTGTGCATGGTGTAAGGTAAGGATATAACTTCATTTTTTCCCAGTACCATTTGTTGAAAAAAGACTGTCTTTTCCATTGAATGTTCTTGGCTCTGTTGTTGAAAATCAAATTGCCGATGTACGTGGAAGTTTATTTCTGGGCTCTCTTTTCTAGTCCCTTGGTTTATGTGTCTGTCCTTATGCCAGTACCACACTGTTTCGATTACTGTAGATTTGTAGTAAGTTTTGAAGTTAGGAAGTGTGAGTCCTTCAACTTCTTTCCAAGACTATTTGGCTATATGCGATCTCTTAAGCTTCCATGAGAATTTTTGGATTGTTTTTTCTATTTCTGCAAAAAAGTGTGATTGGGATTTTGATAGGAATTGCATTGAATCTATAGATTTTGGGGGGTTGTAGAGCCATCTTAACAATATTAAGTCTTCTACTTCATGAACACTAGACATCTGTATTTATTTGTATCTTTAATTTCTTTTAGCAATATTTTATAGTTTCCATTGTACGTCTTTCACCTCTGTAGTTAAATTTGTTACTAATCTTTTTATTCTTTTTGATGCTAATGTAAATGGAGTTATTTTCTTAATTTCCTTTTTGCATTGGTCGCCTTTAGTGTATAAAAATGCAACTGATTTTTTTGTGTTGATATTTTACCCTGCTACTTTGCTGAATTTGTTTATGAGTTTAATTATGTGTGTGTGTGTAGTCTTTAGGGTTTTCTGCAAACAAAATTATGCCATCTGTGAACAGAGATAATTTTACCTTTTGCTTTTCAATTTAGATGTCTTTTATTACTTCTTCTTGCCTAAATGCTCTAGCTAAAGCTTGCAACACTATGTTGAATAGAAGTGGCAAAAACAAGCATCTTTGTCCTGTTCATAATCTTAGGGGAAAAGCTTTTAGTGTTTAATTATCGAGTATGATGTTGGCTCTGGGATTTTTCACATATGCAGCATGTTTTTAAGATCTTACACTCCCTACTGAATTTATAGAACATAAATAACTTGTAAAATTAATTAATAAAGTGAAGTTGTGAATGCAGGTTCTCAAATCTCAGTTATAGAACGACTTTAGGTGTTCATAACAGAAAACCCAAATAAGAATAGCTTAAACAAGATTTAGGCTTATTTTTTCTTATGTGTAAAGTCCAGAAGCTGAAGTCTGATACAGTGGTTCCACCAAAGCATTAGGAGACAAGGCTCTTGATAGTTGCTGTTCTGTATCTTTAGGATAGAGCCGTGTTCGTTATGCTTGTGGAGTGTAGGTAGCAAGACTGTGTGGGACAAGGGGCAAAGGCTCTTGCTTACTGAATTCTTTCTCTCTTTACAAAGAGCTTTTCTATAAACTCCATTCAATTACTTCCACGTACATGTCATAGGCTAGAATCTATTTGCATGATCACCCCTATGTGCAATGGATGCAAGGCAACACAGTTTTTAAGATGAGCATATCACTTAAATCAAAGAAGAAGGAAAAACTGGTATTGTAAAGCTAACTATCTATTCTACATCATTGTGCTTCACAGAAAAATAAGCGAGGAAATATCGATATCTTAAATACGTCTGTGCATATGCCTGACATACAATAAATATTTTAATAAATATGCAACAAAATGAATGACTGAATCTGCAAAAGATTCTTGTAGTGAAGATATCAGAAAGTTGCTTTCAGATATACTTTCCATTTTGCTTTAAGGGGAATGGTAAAAAATAACAAACTTCTTACATTATTTGCATTCTTCAAATGTAAATATTGTTTGCCTGATTTAAGTGAGTGGCAAAAATTAATAAACCTTCTAGCATTACTCTATGATCCCATTATTCTTTCATTCAACATTACACAGTTAAATCTAATAGTAAAAGATAATTTGAGGAAGCTCGATGTAAAAATTGAAAATCCTTGTCCTTATTATGGTTATTTGCTGAGGAAGATTTGCACTGAGCTAATATCTGTTGCCAATCTCCTCTTTTTTTGCTTGAGGGAGAGTAGCTCTGAGCTAACATTTGTGCCAATCTTCCTCTATTTTTTGTATGTAGGATGCTGCTACAGCATGGCTGACGAGTGGCATAGGTCTGCACCCGGGATCTGAACCTGTGAACCTGGGCTGCCAAAGTAGAGTGCGCTGAACTTAACCACCATGCCATGGGGCCAGCCTCCCATTATTTTATAGAACATATGTACAAATATTCATTGAAGGCATAAATACCTCAGAGTTGTTTGTCTTATACAATCTGTTGCCAATTGACCCCAATTTCTCATTTCCCCTAACAATCTCATTAATATACTCTAAGCCAAGAAGATTCTTGGGAAACATTACCTCACAAGAGCCAATCATATTTTTCACATCAAAAATTAAAATGTTCTCTATTTACTTTTGCTTTCTACATGCATTCATTAAGGAATGCAAATTACACAATTAGATGCATTTTGTTGCTCAAATGAAAATTCCATATGCCAAAATCTCAGCTCAAGAGTGCCAATTGGTAAAACTCAACCTCAGACCCTGCATTGCATACTGATTTGTATTTTTGCTTAAATCTTTCTTACTTAAAGGCTTAAAGTATCACTCTTCATCGTTAAGTGTTGTTTTCTGAGAATGCTTTTGATTTTTAACTAAGAGTGGTGAGTGATGGATTGAGATTACATAGTTAGACAGATTCACTGAATGTTGAAATGTTATTTACCACTGTTTTCCTTCTACATCACAAGATAAAAATGAAGCAGAATGAGAAATACAGTAGAATGCGGGAAATAGCGCCACTTTAAACGGACCTCTCAGTATGAATCAGAAAATCTCTTCATGAGTACATCAATATTTTTTCAAACGCTATAGAATAACAAGAGATGAAAATCTTCACCTTTCATCAAAATTATTTCTAAAGTTCTGTGATAATAGGCCCAAATATTTTATGATTATATTGCAACGGCTGATATTTATTAAGCACATACTCTGCTAAAAGTTTGTCTTACCACATTTAACCTTTACAGAAACTTTGTAAGATGTGTGATTTTATTATCCCCATTTCACAAGTGAATTTACTAGATCACAGAACCACATAGCTAACAGGTAGTAGAACCAGGATTAGAGTACAGATAATCTTCATTTAGAGCTCATGATCTTAATCATCAGGCTATATGACTTCCAATGAATATTTGTTGGAATACATGTTGCATTAATTGAAATATACATATACATATCTACACACGTAGATGTGTATGTATGTGTGAACATATACCAAACTTAGGAACACTCTTAGCATCTATTGAAAAGAATAATTAGTTAGAGAAATGTTCAAAACAGTAATTAATTGCCATTTACGTCACTTAAAATGGTGTATAAATGATGTCATTCAAGAGAGACAAGGTACTTTTATTGAAAATTAACTATTATTTAGAAACCTAAAAGATATTAATTAAGATTATTTTGACACAAATTGAATCTAAAAACATATTTGCCTTCATTCTCTAGTAATATGGGAAGTATTGCTCCAAATAAATGTAAGAAGAAGATTTAGTAGAGGGTAATTCTATCTACAAAATTCTAGGTTTACGTAGATTTGGCAAAAAAAACAACATAATTGAGAAAGTAAAAGTTATTTCACGGTACTATATCAAAAATAAAATTGTGTCTTACCGTAATATTCTTTACTAAAAAAAGTTAAATCTATTTCAAGCAGCTTTATTTTACACTAAGATCCATCTGATGTAGTCACTAAACTACCAATCGATATTTTCCCCTCTAAAGTGCTGCCATAGTTTTGGGTCCCCAATCCTGCTGTGTAGGGTAAAAACATGATATAATTTTACAAGAAACATTAATGCTTTCAAAAGTTCAAAATTCGCTAACAGAGCTTTTAAAAAAAAACAATGCTTGGCGATCTCAAAGAATTAACACAATAGGTAGATTTTACGTTTTTACATGTAAACCATACTTTGTGGGCCTTATTTTATTTCTTATATTATTCAAAGTCCATAACTTTGTTTCTTACTATTAATTAATCATATTTTCACTACAGTAAAGGAAACATTACTTACGGCAGTAAAAATCTAAAATTTCAGAGGAACTGCTATCAACTTAATATATTATGTTAATGGACAATCGAACTAACCAAGAAGCAGTATGACCAAGAACCACTCTCTGAGGACTCCAGTCTTTGCCATCTCAACAGCTGGGCAAGCGGGAGGAAGTCATCTCATGGCTCTGTGCATCACTCTCCCTGTCTAGAAAATGTGGATAGTAATAGTCACCATTGTGTGGGGCATAAATTAGTCAATATATAATTTATTTAGACGATGCTTGAAATACGTACTTTGATTGTTATCTATAATTATTATATTTTTATCTTTTTTATCAGCAGTGCAATCTTAAAAATCCACATTTTCAATTACCTTTCTGAATTTCATTTACTTTTTCCCTCATAAACCGTTAACACAAATGTGGTTGTTTCAATGTGTTCTGACACATTGTGAAGATAAAACATCAGGAGGCTTTAAAAATAACGCTGTTGCAGGCTTGATGAAAGTCCTTGATTATTTACTCATTCATTCATGTATTTATTCATTTATTCAATAAATATCTTTCGAGTGTCAGTCACTGAGGACAAGGGACTTAAGATTAGCGTGATCTCTACTCTCATGGAATTTAACAGCCATACTGGACACAAACATTAGACAATGCTCACACATGTTACAAACTGGATACATCTTACGAAAGAGTAAGGGAAGAGTGAGAGGTTTTAACAAGGTAACCCAACTGAGACTGGAGAGGACTGTTTTCTGACGAAGCGACACCTAAGATGGGACCTAACAGATGAGAGAGAATTTGCCCGATGAAATTGTTTCTAGAGGTGGGAACAGAATGATCAGAGGTTCTACAGCAGGAAATGAAGGTGGATCAGTGTAGATGGAGCATTACGAGCAGAGGTGAGATTGGGACGGATTTGATTGGAGTATAGACAGGGCCAAGTCTTGGAGGACTCATAGGTTGAGTTACAAATGGAAGATTTTTCTCCTATTCATGTTAGGAAGCTGTTGAAAGGTTTTAAGCCAGAAAGAGATCAGATAGAGTGTGCATTTTAAAACGAAGTCTGGCTGTCATGTGGAAAATGGATTGTAAGGATCAGAGTGGAATCCAACCGGAGGCCATGACAGTTACTGGATAAAAGATGACAGTCTTGGATGCTTAGCTTGAGGTGCTGGCACTGTCGATAGAGAATGAGGCAGAAAAGAGACAGAATTTGGGGGCATAATTAACAGAATTTGTTAGTGGGATAAATATATGACAAACCTTGTATAGAGCTCAACAACTGTGTCTGTTTCCCCAATATTTTCTCAAATATGGTGTTGCTGTCGCATAGTCTTGCCTTTCCTTTCCACCAACAATGATTCTTAAAATCTTGGCTTCCTTCAAGAGATTTTTTTAAATGCCATCTTTCCCGTGATATCCGTTCTCATTTGGAAAGATGTCAGTCCAGTGAGCTGCGCTTCTCGCTACCTGTCAGTATGAGCATGATGTTACAGGGTCGCATTGTCACCTGTGTACCAGCGTAGCTCCTCCTCCCACCCTATTTCATAAACATCTCAAATGTCACAGCTCTATCTTGGTCACACTATATAATAGATCTTATTACTTAGTATTCAGCAAATGTTTCACCAATTGATTTTTGTTGAAAGGTAAGAATAAGGACTTTTGTGACAGAAACACAGAATCCATATTTTGGAGAATGTTATGGACTTTTAAAATAACCACATTAATCCAGTGCATAATACAAGGATTAGTATATATTTGATTGGTGTTTTCTCTGAACACTTTAAAAAAATCTAGTAGCCAGAGACACTGTTTAAAAATCTCATAAGTATTGCTGATTTTAGTACTTAATCATGTGCCCTCAACATTGTCTAATTCTTTCACCTATATTAACACTGTGACCACCAATGAGACCGTAATTTTTTTAAGAACAGAAAACATATTTTTCTTGGCATCTTCCAAGATGTCCGTCCAATATCTGCTGTTTTCTCTGTTTTCCAGGGCCGCGCTGTGTTCTCACAGCTCAAGGCATTCTTTTGGGAATGCCCCCTTCCCTTCTTCTTCAGCGCTCCACACCCTGGGTGACTGTAGGAGTATACATTCTCCATCCTATATCCTCATTCTGGGTTTCGCTCACTGCCCATACTCCCTGAATCAACAATCGTCTGCTTAGTTGTTGCATATTCACTAATTTCTATTGGAACCATTCAATGGTTAATTTTTTTATTGCAACCTTGCCATATACCTCGGAAGGTGAGTCCATCTGCCTTTGGCTGTCCTCATGGGGATTTTACATCTTAACTATCTCATGTGTGATACAGTTCTCAGCATATGCATGTAATTTTATGGCTCAGTGATCTAGAAAGAAAGATAATGGAGAAATATCAAACAGTCAATTGGTGCAAAATTCACATTTTCACCTAGGCTAATATTCGTGGCAGAAAATGCTGGTTACCTCTCATATCCATTCTGCCTTCTTCTTTAGAAATAGTGTTCCCAAATTGTTGTTGGACACATGGCCGCCCAGTTAAAGATTATATTTGCTAGCTGCTCTTTCAAATAGATGCTGTACAAAGAAATGCTGGTGATGGTGTGCGAAGGAAA
Organism: Equus quagga; assembly: GCF_021613505.1. NCBI lineage: Eukaryota > Metazoa > Chordata > Mammalia > Perissodactyla > Equidae > Equus > Equus quagga. The sequence goes on from NC_060267.1 coordinate 115,295,485, forward strand.
GTGCTATGGTCTGAATGTTTGTGTCCCCCTAAAATGTGTATGTTGAAATCCTAAGACCCAAAGATGATGGTGTTAGGAGGCAGAGCCTTTGGGAGGTGATTAGAACATGAGGGTGGAGGCTTCGTGAATGGGCTTAGTGCTCTCATGAAAGAAACCCTGAAGAAATCCATTTCACCATGTGAGGATCCAGCTCTTAATCAGGAGGAGGGCTCTCACCAGAAGACAACCACGCTGGCTCAGGGATCTTGAACGTCCAGCCTCCAGAACTGTGAGAAATAAACTTCTATTGTTTATAAGCTACCCAGTCTGTGGTATTTTGTTAAAGCAGGCTGAATAGACTAAGACAGAAGGTGATGTGTGCAACTTCTGGGTCATGACCTTAAAGCACAGAAACATGGCCACTTCTTTGCTTGCTGGAAAAGTGAACATGGCAATCACTGGGATTGGGGCAGCCATTTCAGAGTACAAACAAGCCATCTGTCGAGGCTGACAGCACACAAAGAAGCCAATAGGACCCTAAACACTAGAGAGCTCCCACCGCAGCCCTCCATTACTTCTGTGATGACACTTGATTGTTGTCTTGTTGGGGGTAGAGCAGCCAAACTTGAATACAACCACAGTGTTTCCAGCGACTTCTGAAGAAGCCCCTACTTTCGTTAGGTATTTTGTGTTCTCTCACTTCCGCTGGCACTAATCTAGAAAGGTTGATAATGACTATCCCTGTGACAATTCAAAACACATAGGTAGTAGGGGTAGAGCTTGGACTTGAACCCGTCCTTTCCTGTCTCCTGTTTGCACTGAATAACTGCATATTCCAAGGAGTAGGTGGTAAGAATTCTTTCTCAAATTCTAAAATTTTATCATATATGGATTAAAAACACGCCCATGCTCATTCATGTAATGCCCAGCCGTATTATATTACTGTCATGAGTCCAGACTTATTGTCACCAAACTTTACAGAAAAGTTTTCTTTTAACCAGGTCAATTCAACACACACTCACAATTTAGCAAGAGATATAGTCAAGTAAACAAATATTTATAATACAGTGTGATGTGTGTGTCAATACGTCTACACACCACACACACAACCTGTCACTGCAACAGCAGAAGGCTTTATGCTAAATTCAGCCCTGGGTCTTAAAGACTTTTCCCCCAAATCCCATGCATCACTTTTGCTGATATTTTATTGGTCAAAAACTCCCATGGGCTCACCTTAATACAAGAGGATGGGCAAGTACAATCTTACTATAATCTTAAGGAGACAGCTGTGAATATTCAGAAATGCTAATGTCACCTATGTTTTTTAAGAACTCTGAGACAAAGGTGCAGGAGCAGCCAGAAGCCTGGTGACTAGAATTCATAGAAGGTGAACAATAGGGGAATTGTGTTCTATTCTGTATGAAACTATAGAATGTGCTTCAAGAGGAGCCATCCAACGTAGGCACCACTGTCTAACAGCTGGGAGGATCGACTGGAACAGGGAAAGATGGAAAAAAAAAGACCAGAGAAGAGACTTAAAGTGGCTGCAGTGAGAAGAGACAGAAGGCAGATGTGACAAAAAATTTTTTTCCAAAGGTCGAATGGGTATTACTGGTAACAATTTAGAATATGAGGGTGAGGGCAAGAAAAGTCAAGGATGTTCACAGATCTATACCTGTGATAAAATAACATAGAAACACACACACACAAGGGCATATAAAAACTGGTGAAAGTTAAATAAGGTTTCTAGGCTGTACTAATGTACAACCATTGTACTAACATATGCTATATGTTAATATAAAAACAAAAATAATTGAAGCATAATATAAGAGGAGCTTTTAAAATCTAACCCTCGGGGCCGGCCCGGTGGCACAGTGGTTAAGTTCGCATGTTCTGCTTCTCGGCGGCCCGGGGTTCGCTGGTTCGGCTGGTTCGGCCGGTTCGGATCCAGGGCGCGGACATGGCACTGCTTGGCACGCCGTGCTGTGGTGGGCGTCCCACATATAAAGTAGAGGAAGGTGGGCACGGATGTTAGCTCAGGGCCAGGCTTCCTCAGCAAAAAGAGGACTGGCAGTAGTTAGCTCAGGGCTAATCTTCCTCCAAAAATAAAAAAAATAAATTAAAAAATAAAATCTAACCCTCTAGGGCTGGCCCTGTGGTATAGTGGTTGAGTTCTCAAACTCCACTTCAGTGGCTTGGGGATTGCCAGTTTGGATCCTGAGCATGGACCTACACACCACTCATCAAGCCATGCTGTGGTGGCATCCCATATAGACGAACCAGAAGGACTTACGACTGGGATATGCAACTAGATACTGGGGCTTTGGGGAGAAAAAAATAAAAAAGAGGAAGATTGGCAACAGATGTTAGCTCAATCTTCCTTACCAAAAAAAGGAATACATTTAAAAAATAAATAAGTAAATAAATAAAATAAAACCTAACTCTCCTTTAACATATCTTCAAACAGGATATTGTTCCTGGGGACTGCCACTCCTGGCATCTAAAATGAACTATCATGGAGCAATATATTTATAAGGCAATGCACTCAATTACATATTGTTATATGATGAGACTGAAATTGAAATATTTCTTAGTTAACCACAGCAACAATAATCCAAATGCCAAATAAAAAAGTGATGCTCATTCGTCTTTTCTTTTCTTAAAATATAGAGTGGAAAAAGAGTGGACCCTAAAAATCATTTAAAAACTTTTCAAGTAGCAAATGGTTAACAGCTGTTGCCAACAGTAAACTGAAATCAATACAGATTCTTGCTTTATTTAAAAATGTGATATTGGCTCCGCCATGGATTTTTTGTATTCATTTTGATTTTTAAAAACATTGCATTAAAGCCTCATTTATCTTGATTACTGATAATTTTGACATCTCCTTAAACTTTCTGCTTGAGGTAAGCGCCTCACTAGCCTCCCCACGAGTGGGAGAGAAGAGGACACTTCCTGACTTCACCATGAGCAAAAGTCATTTATCTACAGATAAACATCAAATATCCTTTCACCTATTAGTTTCAACCTGAGCATCATGCCAGACCCTGTACATCAATATCAAAATGGTTCTTCATTTTATCAGAGAAAATAAATTAGCTAATCTCTGGTTGAAAACACTTCTTTCCTACAAATGATGCAATGGTTTTCTCTCAGGAATTTTGCAACGAGGTTTTTTTGCCTGACATACAGTTTTGTTTATGAAATAAATGTCTGTCTGCATACACTGGCACACTAATTTCACTTGTTTTCAAAATAATTTGTTTCAACCTTAAATGCTTTTTAGGACTCTGGATTTTTTTTTTTATGGTTTACTTATTTACTTACTTTTTCATTTTAAGCTGTTGAACACCTGCTAAATCCTTAAGAGATATGCGTCTAAGCCAGTTGTCAGCTTTTAGATTTATTGCAGTTTCCAAAGTTAACCTAAAGTTAATGGGGGGCCAAATAGACATTTTTAAAAATTCATCTAAATATATGTCCTCTGTAATTTGACAAAAAGTATAATTTTCCATGTAATTTAATGTTCAAAAGTTTTATTGTCCACATGACTGAATTTTATATAAAAGAGGAGATGTTAGCAAACTCAAGCACTCTTCCATTTCTCTCAATTTTCTTATTCTGAACATGAAGGGAGAAATTAATTTGAAGTTCCTATAAATTTGTCTGTACAAGGCCCTCATGGGAAAAACTTCAAATCCACTGTCCTGTGGTACATGCCGTAAGCTATGTTACTCTTCGATCAAAGAGCATTCTTTACTATCTTATTGTTCAATGTAATTATTCATCATCACACTTAGACCTAAGAATCTGGACTCTAGCCAATTTCCTGCCTCATTTTTTGTCTTGGGCCTAGAGTGGCTTGTCATTTTTATCACATATAAAGGGTAACTAACTTGCTATTTATCTGAGTGTACATGGAGACGGTTTAGGGTAAAATTAGGCGTTAGGATTCCGGAGGATCTAAGCTCATTAAAGAAGTAGTCATGGTCTCTCATTGCTTAGACCCAGGTTAATCTTTTATCTGTAAGTAACATAATATCAAGATTACATGAAGAGGAATTTAAAAGGTTCTGTTTGCTTTGCATTTTATTAAACTCTGTATTCATTTTTGGTAATCCTCATTTACAAAGTTACACTGAACCAAAAGAGAGATCTCAAATTGGTTAAGAAATTAAAACTTAGAACCCATTCTAAGTAATGCTCTTAGAATTACAAGAACTAACTGGGAGAAGGGGAAACAGAAATATAACTCTAATATATCTCAGCAATGTTTGAAGGGTAACCACACAGGCAGGCAGAGTTACAAACTCCATCATTTGCTTGGAAGGGTTCAAGTGAAAATGGTCTTTAGATGCATTATGAGGGATTAAATTGGGTAGAAAAATAAACTTCCTTCTTGAAGGGAATGAGTGAGTTATAAATGTTGTCTTATTTTTTTCTAGAAGAATTTTTGAAATTATAGAGTCACTTGTGTAAAATAGCTTAAATTTGGTCCTATACAAAGACTAACCCATAGTTAGATGTATTGAAGTCACCTTTAGGCCTTTGAGTTATGAAAGTGAGAAATTCAATTCCCCAGCTCTTTAAACTGAGGTGTAGCTATAGCAAAGTCTAGGAAAAGAAAGCTGTAGGCATCATTTTCTTTAATAGTCTGCAATGATAAAAATCAGGAAATAATATATCCCAAATAATGACTTTTAATCCCACTAGGAAACAACTCGTTGCTTCTGTTTTGTACTTTGTGATTTCAATTTTGAAATATATCTCTGGCTCGAAACATAATTCTAACTGTATATTTAAAACTTTGATAAGTTAAAAAGAAAAATATCCCATTAGAGAATACAGATATCTTTTCCTTTTTCTTTCTTTTTTTTTAACAGTAATATTATGCTGGAAGTAAGGATATTGCTTACTTGGAACATATGAGTATTCCAGCCTATATTTAAATATTCAAAATTCTGCTCACGATCATTTGAGACATTCATCACTCTACCTTATGGGCAGAAAAAATCTCCAAGTGCTAAGAAAGGACACTATATTCAGTTGCTTGAGATTCGAGACATCCAAAATTCCCAGGAGGGATTGGCAAAGTGATGCCTTAATGAAAATATTTGAATTTTTCCCTCTCTTGACGATCCCAAGAGTTTTTTTTAACTGAGTGTCCCTTTTGGAACGCCATCACAAAGCACGTGGTTCTTCCGACGGTGGACATGTACTCATTAGGTTTCACAGAGGTTTTTTTTTGTTGTGTTGCTGATCCAGATTTAAATTGAAGTCATCGTGCTGGAGTGCATGTGTCCTGGTTCTGAATCCTTCCTGTTCTCGTTGCCATAGTGACCAGCAGAAATCAGAAGGGAAGTGGAAAGAGGAGTCTTCAATTAAACAAGCACATCCATCTGGCACGGCTTTAAGCAGTGGGTCTCTTTTGCCTTTGAAGGCTGATGGAGCAAAGGGAGCTCTCCGATTTTGCAGCTTCAGATTTTATTCTCACAACTTTTAAAAAATAGGTTTAGGGTTCATTCCAAAGAAAGAGTTGTAACAAGGCCAGAAGTTAAGGGGCAAGAAGAGACAAGATATTTATATTCTGGATGACAGCTTTCACATTATAGTGATAAAAAGTACTCTACGTATTGCACTGTTTTCATTTTAGATTTTCAAGCAGTGGTTCTCAACCCGAAACAATCTCGCACCCCAGGGGACATTTGGCAATATCTGAGACATTTTTGATTGTCGCAAAAATGGGGGGCTGCTACTGGCATCTAGTGGGTAGAAACTAGGAATATCACTCAACATCCTACAGTGCATAAAAGAATCCTCCACAACAGGGAATTGCCTGGCTCAAAATGATAACAGTACCGAGGTTGTGAGATCCTACTTTAAAGCAAGTGTGGTTCCTTAAAATGATACTAGACTGTGAATCTCATAGGTTGACACTTTGACAAGTCTTAATAAGGGCTGATCTTCTAATTCTTGGTGTGGAGTGGGCAGAAGAAAGACAAAATATTTAGACATCTATCTAGTATATTACTCTGTACACCCATAAATCATTGACAGACCTAGTTTTCACATAGAAATATTTCTGTTTCTTAACAATTTAATTCATCAGTCTTATTTCTATAACTCACTTAGTCTTATAAACCTTTTCCTTTCTTTGCTTGTCTTAAAAAAATCACACACCATATAAGACTGAGAAGTAGATAAGATTTGAGTTTCGGTCATGGGACTACTGTTGCTACTGAACCAGGTTCGTTTTTGCCCACAGCCCAGAAAGCCAAACAGCAAGACGAGTAGATTGCAGCAGAGAGAGAGTTTACTCACAAGGCAGCCATGGGAGGAAGCAAGAGCATGAGCTTCAAATTCACTTCCCAGAAAATAGGGGCTCAGGGATATTTATGGGATAGGGGCAAGGTGGTCTGAAATGTGGAGGTGGGTGATTGGAGGTGAGGAGAGGTGAGGTAATTGATGATCTGCACAAGTATAGTCAGACTCCATGCCCCTTCATAGGACCCATGTTCACAAAATGGCGGCCTTAGCATGATCTGAGGGTGGAATTTTTAGCTTCTTGATCTCAAAGTGTCGCTTATCAGACATCTGCACGGCCCGGTTGATGACTTGGCGGTCTCAACCGGCCTGAAGTGGACAGGAGTTCTAATTCCTGAAAAACAGCTCACACACCCATTATCATAGTGACCCAGGCTCCAGGGAGCTGTTATCTATAGAACCTAGTGGGAGTCAGATAGCGTATTGCCTAAGCAGCACGGTTAACAACGGGTGGGTTAAACAGCTGAAAGCTATAATCAGTAATTGCAAAAAGGAAAAAACTTTAGTGCCTAGCTACTTAATCATCAATGGCTGATTTTTTGCCTGTTTCACTGTCTTAGGATCCACTTTGAATTTCTGGGATCTAGTGTTTATGTTTATAAAGGGCAGATACCTGTTAATTCTTAGGGATCCACCTTGAACCCTGGTCTGCCTACTCCTGAATGTATTGCATTTTGGAAGATAGAGTCTTGGTCCACAGAAGAGTTGATTTTCTTTGTTCAAATTACTTAAAATTCCTGAGTGTAAGCATTTTCATATCAACAACAGATGGATAAAGGAGAGAGTACATGTAAAATGGTAGTAGCACTTGGACATGCTCAGAAGAGAGGAATTTCACAAGGCAGCAACACACCGAAGAAAATTAAAAGAAACACCTAGTCAGTAAGGCTTGCCACAGTGTGCCTGATTGTCCCTCCCTGTGGACTGTGGTACTTCTGGTATTCTTGACTGGGAACATAAGACACTATATCTTTCCTAAAATGGAGTTCATACAATATCTATGTGTTGAAAGACATGCCACAGGATACAAACAAAACTGAATAAACTGATTATTCTCTAAGCGTATTTCTCCTTGACTTCTCAAAGGTATTCTTATATCACGCATCCGCTTTAAGGGCAAATAATGTAGGAGCCTTTGTAGAGTGTTATTTGTGCCTCCCTGGCATCCATATTCCATTTTTTGACATCAATCCTTTGATTATCTTTTGGGGCACTACCACTCCCCTCTTCTCAGTTTATGTAGTTTAAACAGGGTTGGCCCTATCTTTAGCTCCATAGAATGAGCACGGAATCTAGATATTGCCAAGAAGTATCTCCTTCATCAAGGAATCAGATTCAGTGATGGGCAACTGAAACAAGACAAGCCAATGAAATATATACTGGGAGTTTATTGAACATAAAGGCCCAGTATACAGTGCAAAGTTAGTTAAAAATTAAGGCAACTCAGAAAAAGCTCAGCCTGGAGGCAAAAGAAGACCAACTCTGGCATAATCTGAGCACCTGGATCCAGCAGCCTGAAGCCAGATACCCCTGAATATTTTTTGTTGTATACCCCAATAAATTCATCTTTTCTTTTTAAGTTAATTTGATTTCATTTTCTGCTGCTCATAACCAAGAGAGCTAAAAACGTAAGAAGGGAGAAAAACTGAAATATGAAATAGCTGAAAATCAGAAAATATTTGTATCTTAGAAAACGATGCACTTATTCCTTTTATCTTCCCTTTAATATCTAAACTTAATTTTAGAAAGATGTTTCAACCAATTTAGCCAATTTGTTTCTCATCTAACACTCTTTATTCTCCTAATGGATGTGTTACATTTTGGAAGATTGACTTTGTTTCCATGGAGAGTTCATTTCCTTTGTTCTTAATATCACAAAATAGCCTTCCAATGAATGAGAGCAAGTTATCTTTCAATGTTATCCATTGTGTAGTGAAAATGATTGTCTCACTAAATGCCAACCGTGAGACCAGTCAATCTTGTTGACTCAACAAAAGTGTCACCTGTCACCGAGAAATCTTTCAGCTCCTGAAGCTAACTTGCAAAACATTTGTAATAATTTTGTCTGGAAGTATTGCTCATAGTTAAGATTCTTTATCTTCTTTACTAAGTAATGATTTGAGAAATAAGGAAGAGGAAATCATCCAATAAAAAAAAACCTTAAACTATAAAGAGTATTTAAAAACAAGGAATTGTAAATATTTCTGGGTGGAGAGACTCAGCAGTCTTTCTGGATCTCTCTGACCACTTGTCAGTTATGGATCTATTGCAAATTAAAATAAACATTAGCAAAGTTTTAGAAATTTCGTATCATCAGAATTTGGAAATTTAAGGATTAATTTTATATGATAGGATGTATTGATATTTTTAATATCCAAGTCACCAGTAAACCTAAGCGGTAATCAGTCACACAAAGTTTGGGGCACGTTTCCATTTGAACACAAGCGCTGTTATCTTTAAGGCACTGATCCTCAAACTCGTCTGCACATAGGAATCACTCGGGCATTTAAAAAAAATACTGATAATTGAAGTTTGTGACATTTAGGTACCACCTGCACATAAGGATGTTTGAAAACTTCTCTAGATGATTCTAATGTGCAAAGTTTGAGAATAATTGCTCTAAGACACTACTTCTATAATTATCATGTTCATGTAAGTCACCTGGGGATGGTGTTCAAATCAGATTCTGATTCAGTAGGCTTGGGATGCAGGCCAAGAGTCCATACTTCGAACTTTTCAGGTGATGCTGATGTTGCTTATGTGAATTCCACACTGAGTAGCAGAGCTCTAACGCGTAGATTGTATTTTTGGAGTAAATGTAAATAAGAGAATTTTCTAGCGTCACCCACTGGCCATCTCAAATTAAGACTGGCAATCTCTTGTAATGTAGATGTTTATGGTGATCCAGTTTGATCTGTGGAGAACATTCTACTGTAATAAAGCCTTGTTGAGATTTGTTATTCCTGCTGAGAGTACCACCTTTGCAAAAAGTGGGAGAAAGAAGAACTGGGTACCACTGAGTCTGATGATTTTCACAGCCTCTGGCTTTATTCAAATGGTTAAGCCTTGGGCAAAAATAGCAAAGCTTGACTTTGTACCTCCGCCCACTCTTTCAACACCTCCCCTCTCTTTCTGGTCTGGTCTGCTGGCCCAGCCAACCTCCCCCTTACAGGCTGTCTCTTTACTTCTGTGGCCTTTGCTTTAACTAACGAAGAATACAGTTTTGAATAAATTGGGTCTCAACATCTTACTCCTTCCAGTCACACCAGTGTGAGCCTCCTAATCAACCCTTGGTTGGCAGGCCTGTTTGTGGATAATTCGGGAATGTTATGATCTTCATTTTGGAAGTGGAAATGAAACCTCCTTTTCTTCACCTTCTGTTTGGTGTCCTCCTGATATTTCACCACTTCCCACAATGGCATCCTCTTCTGAAATAAAGTATGAATGCAAACACATCATAGTCCACGTGCTAAGGAACTAACTTCAAGAAAGACCCCAATCTCTAAGCTTCAAAAAGCCTAATTTCAAATCCCATTTAGTGTATTTAAAGAACACTTAGTGTAAGAGCAATCTTATGGACAAAATTTTCTTAGCAGCAAAATTATCCTTAAGAAAGACCTGGTTTTCTTGAGTGAATATTTTGATAAGTTTGGGTAGAGTAAGGAGCAGAGCCTTTCAAGGGGCATGCTTGAGAAAAAAATAGAAGTTTGCTTTAGACTTAAATAGATCATTTATTTTGCCAAGCGAGTTATAGAAATTGAAAACGAGCTGAGCAGAGTAGGAAAGAGTTTGGGCAGCTGTGCCAGGAAGAGGGGCAGGCAAGAGATGGTGTTACTAACAGAGAGAAGAATTTTTTTAGGGCAAGTGGAGATTAGCTGCCTGAAGGGAATTTTAATACATTTCTTCAACGTGATACACAATAGGAATCCTCTTCATGGTCTCCTTGTGGAATCTAACTCTAGTAGACTATCCATTTCTCATGAACGTGTTGACAAATTGAAATGGTAAGCAATAGGATATATTGGAGTATATGAGGAAACCATTTGGTATAAAACTAACTCGGCCTGACTTTGTTTTTTCCAAAAAGGCCTGACTGTGGCCATTGAGCATGCATTGTATATCTGCTTAGACATTTTGAGATAAAGGTGCAACTTCCCTCCCCCTCCCAACATTGGCATCTCCTTAAAGATTAAACATCTTTCCTTAGGCTGGGAACTGATTGCAGCGCTCATCTGTGACGGCCCAGCTCGAGGCAACAGACCTGCCACCCTGCGCGGTTCACCGAGACAGCAGACCTATCTGCTGTTTCCATCAATCGCTGTACCGACAGAGCAACCTCATGACTATTGTAAAAGGGACATTTCAATCATATGTGAAACATCCTCTATGAGGGTATATAACCATCCTGTATACCCCCACTTCTTTGGGCTGCTCTGTTCCTTTGTGGAAAGACTCTCCTGGGTTATAATCCTCAGATTTCAGCTCAGAATAAACTCACCCAAATTTTCATTTATAGATTGGTTATGGATTATTTTCGTGACAGTGTTGAGGTTCTTTGGTATCAATTTTATAATTTTAAAATGTAGTTAGATCATGCCACTCCTACACTCAGAAGTTTCTAGTAGTTCTCCATTGCATGCAGAGTAAAAGCTAATGGCTTTACAATGCTCCACAAGGTTCTACATGAGCTCGCTTCCTGCTTCTCCTTGAGCTCATCTCTTTTTCCTCCCTTCCACACCTCACTGTTCTTGGGACATATGGCCATGTTTCCTTCCTTGTGGTCTTTGCCTTGGCTATTTCTCTCTCTAGAATGATCTGTCCTGAAATAGCTGCACAGCTCCTTGCTCCTCAGGCTGCAAGCCTTTGCTCAAATGCCTCTTTCTCAGCCCCTAGATTTAAAGTTGAAAGCTCCTTTACAACCTCCCAACCTGTTGGCCACGCTCTGTTTCTTTTTTCCATAGCATTTCTCTCAGTATGCTGCAGAATTTATTTATACATTACTGTTCTCCTCCACTCCCAAGTGTAAGCTCCATGAGGATAGGGGTTTACGTCTTTCTTTCAGTGATGGGGATTCAGCACCTAAAACATACTCATTGAAGAGATGGATATATAGAAATGCCCGCTAAAACTTCCAAGTCACCCATAAGAAGTCAGTCACAATGAAATTATTTGGATACTACTCATCATAGTGCTTCTGGCCAGTGGCTAGTAAATTTAGTTGATTGAAAATACATGACTTATTCCCCGGTGACCCCCCCACTCCAGCTCTAATCTCTTTCGAGACGTCTAATTTCTCGAATTAGATGTCTGATTCATCTAAGATGAAGTCCAGCCTAAAACTGGATATACTTGAGGCAGTAACATTAAGTCCTTACTGCAAACATGAACCCCTCCTGGCAGGGGTTTGTGCTGTGTTAATACCTTCCCTAATGTCTCCCCCTCCTGAACCCCCATTCCCACTGACTGCTAGCCCTTGCCCAAAGGCACACTTTGCAGCTAGTGTCTCCTCAGCCAAGGATTGCTCTGGGTTCTGACTTTTACTTATTTCTTTGAACTTGTCCTACACTTGGTCTTGACAAAGATTCTTTGCTTGACTTAACTTTAGTAAGATTCCTGTACTTTCTCTTAGGCCCATCTGTGCAATTCTTATAAAATCCAGTTTTAGGAATAACCCTCATGAGTCAGTTTAATCAAAACCCTCCACACTTGATATCTGATCAGGTTCCTCATCCTCCACCATTCGTCCTCCATCCTCAGACACAGTCTAATCACCCTGGCCTGTCATCAGCACGGATCCATTTAGGTCAGTTTAGCTGGGATCCTTTACCCCTGGTGTTTCCTCTTGGTAAGTTTCCATCCACTGACCTCCACTCTTGCTCCTTGGCTGTAAATTCCCGCTTGCCCATGCTATATTCGGTATTGAGCTCAATCTCTCTCCTCCACTGTAAGATCGCACTGCAGTGGTCTCTAAACCCATCACAATCATCTTGAATAAAGTCTGCTTTACCACCTGTAAAAAATATCATTGACTATATTTTTTCTCCAACAGTCTCTGTGTCTCTCTTCTAGTAATTCTGTGCTCACTGTTTTTTCAATTACTCAGAACATTTGCTTAGAATCAAAAAGATCAGAGGTTCAATCCAGACTTTGTCATTATAGAGCTGTGCGGTGTTGGACATATTATTTATATACTCTAAGCCTCAGTTTTCATGTCTGTGAGATGGGCATATTATTTCAGTTCTTTCTTGTATGTAACATGGAAGTAATGATTTTGACCTCATGGACAACCTTGACCTCATGGTGAGTATTAAGTAAGATGATGCATAAATAGTGTACTTAAGTAAGTGGTCAATAAATGTTTCCTCACCCTTTCTTCTGCTTCCTTCTGTTATCAGCTTCTCTTGAATCAGAGAATTGTGGCATCTTTAGTTTGAAAGGTACATTAATGCTATTTGGCGCAGCTATTCACCTATAAATCTATTCTTTACATCTTTGCAAGCAATCATTGTGCCTCTGATTGAAGCTTTCATTTCCTGCAAAAACAGCCTGTAATCTATTCGGTTTTGATATTACCAGTGTTTCTCATATGTTGAGATTGAATTGCTCACCCTAAAACTGCCATTCTTAATCCTAACATCTAATACTGGGTGTTCTACAGAAAAATCTAAAGGAATTTTTACTGCATGATAGCCTTTCAGAGTGTCGAAAATAGTGATCCTTTCTTTTTACGTTTTTAATCATCCAAACTAATTTCTCAGAGGAATATTGATTACTCAAAAATGATGTTTTGGTTGCCCTCCCATCCCAGTCATTTCTTTGGGAAACTGTCTCACGAGGCAGGGTGGTTAAAGATGCAGCTGGGGTTTCCGTCTAACCTCAGGTTTCAGTCTGAGCTCTGTATTTGTTAGCTGTGAACCTGGGATAAACTTCTCTAAATGGCTGTGTCTCCCTATGTAAAATGGATAATATTAATGAAAGGTATTCCATGTGGGCCACTGGGAATAAAGTGGACGACGTGTTTAGCTCACTTAGCACGGGGCGTGGAAGGGTGAGTCAGCGGTTGTGGAGCCCTGCCCGCCAGAGGCAGCCTGGGTGCTGCAAAACTAAAGCAGCGCTGTCCCCCTTTGCTCTGGAAATGGTAGTTTTCCCTGTGTAGTCTCAGATGGAAGGGGGTTCTTGTTGGCAACCACATCAGTCAACTCACACTCATTCCATTTGGAGTCAATAATACTAAGGATGAAACATGTCCTCAGTGAAGCATTACCAATGCAAAGAAAATGAATAGAAAAGCCTATAGAAGGTTTAAAAGGATAAAAATAGAAAAATGTGTTCTATGGCCAGGGAGATTACATGTTGAGAAAATAGTTTAGTGGGACAGTAAGAGCTCATTCGTTCATTCATTTTTTCCGACAAGTATTTATTTAGCCCCAGCTATATTCCAGGCCCTGTGCTAGGAACGAGTTTGTTTTCTCACTCCCCTCACTATTGCATTCTCGGTAGTGGTAAGTACAACAAAGAACTATACTTTATTTTATTGAGATTTATTTGTCTCCATAAACTTAGGTGACAAAATAAAATACAGTATGGTTTTATTTGTTCTAATTTGGATTATAAAATTTAAAAGCATACAAGATGAAAATATTAATCAAGTTCATCTTCTAAAAAATGATGCCATCAATGTGAGGCTAAACATTTTTAGATTTCTCGGAATTGCAGAATGTCCATGTTGAGCGACCTCTTGACTGTACCGGGGTTATTGCCATGTGGGAGTACCACTTAAGCTGGGAGGCACAAGAACCAGCCAGCAGTTGTCCGAATGTGACTTGGATTATATGAGTTTTGAATTGTGAAAGGACTTTAAAATGCATCCTCTGCAAAAACTCTTGCAATATGTGATTATCAATCCTATTATCACCTAAAGGATTCTTAAAATAAGGGATTTGTGACAGCAACAAAATATCCTACAAAGTATCAGTAAGGCATCAAAAGATGACATAGGATGTCAGCCTTGTGGCAGCAAAGAGTTGCCAACATGCATTAAAATGGTTACAACTGTGACAGTGATAAGGTTTTGGAAGCATTCTATAGACCAGGGAAAATAAATTTACAGAGAGATACTTTCAATTGAACCAAACTGGAATAACAAAAAGATATTTAAGGATTTGTCTCTATGATTTGAATGTTGACTAAGCTACTTATGAAATGCTTTTCTCTTCCCTTTGAACTGAATACTTTGACAGCACACACGTGGCAGGGAAAGGAATCCAGGCATAAGCACATGGAGAAGGATATAATTAAAATATAAAATCAGTACACGTAATTGCTAAATATTAAAAAGAAATTTAACACGAAGACTGACAATTTCCACTCATTATGATGCTAGCTGTGATTTTCTGGAGGAGGAAAACTATTGGGTTCTAAACCAGTGAAGTTAAAGAAAGAGAATTTCTTTATTGGGTTAAAGAAAGGGAAATCACTCCAAATGAGAAATTTAATTTTTAGAGTAGAAATTTTATATATTGTCTGATAAAGCTCCTGGGTCTAGCCTTCTCTTCCCTAAATATAACTGATATGCAGATATCAAAGCACTGCATATCTGTAAGTTTCATTTCATGATGCACAATTGTAAATTTCATTCTTGCGATGTGCAAAGCAGAAGACACTCAGCAGGCATGATTCAGAAACGTGAAGTCTCTTTAACTGCAACATTGGGGAGAAGATTGGTTAGAGGAGTTTTTCTTTTATTTTTATTTAACTTGATATTCGAATGGACAGAATAAAGACAACAAAGAATTATTAATTTATTTTTAGCACAAAGGATCTGATTAGGCTTCCCCCAGTATAATAGGAGGCAGTACATTTTAGTGACAAGAGCAAGGACTCAAGAATCAAATTTCTTGGGTGCGTATCCCAGCTATAAAATTGGGATAATAATAATACCTACTTTACAAAGTTATTTTAAGTTACACTAACACAGGTATAGAGCTTGGAACACTGCCTGACACAAAATAAGCGCTCAATAAATATTACCCATGATTATTACATCCCCAAAGAAAGTAGAACCAGCTCACAATCTCTGAAAACACTATCTTGCCTTCCAGTTTCTGTCTAACAGTTAAAAGAGAAATAAAACATGTAATAGAACAGAATCAATTTCAAATAATCAAAATAAGCTGCATTTCTGGATAAAGATGGTAAAATGAACACAGCAGTTTAAACCTTTTCCTACCCACTCTTTCTCTCTTGGCACCATCTCAAGCTGTCAATGAAAGGGCTAAAAGAATAGAGAAAGGATGAGAGAAAGTAAGTAAAGGGATTTCAGCCTATCCCTCCAGTTTTATGGATTGTCTCAAAGTTAAAGCATCAAAGAAAGGGCTGATCCATTTTAAATAAAGTGTGTCCAGAAGGAAGACTATACAATTGCAATACTACAGAGACACTCTCTAAATAAGAGGTGTAGGGGCTAGCGTAGTTATCGTCCATAGAATTGGTGGGAAGCATCAGACACCGAGCACCCGCCACCCAGTGTAGAAACACTTCCTCATTACTTAAGGGCAAGGAAGCCCACCCTGAATGGCGGGCTAGATGAAGACCAGCCTCCCAGCAAGAGCAGTCATGTTGCTTTCAATGGAATTTGCTAAAACAACATGGAAAACAACTCCCTCCAGTTCAGAGAAGGAGCTTGCCGGTGTTGCTCGTCTTGCCTCCTTTCAGTAAATGATGATTATTTCTATGCTGTTTCTCTCTCACTAGGCCTGCTTCTCCTTCTCTTCTCTGCACTAGAAGTTACTCTTCCGCACCTTTCAGGTCTCAGCATTCCTTCTGAAATCTCTTACCCGCTCGGGCCAGCTCCCCTTGTAGCCCTCAAGGGAGAGTATTTGATAAACTATCTTTTCTAGGAATGTTTGAATGTAGCAGGGGAAACGTTAAAAATGCAGTCCTTGGGCAGCTTAATGAGACTTTACAGTGCGTAACAGCACTCATCTAGTTTCTGGGTGCGGGAGATATTATGGAGACCCAAACCTTACAGCTCTAGACTCAATGAGGATTCTAGATAGATGGCAAATACTATGTTTCTCCCTACTTCTACAGTGATTTCCAAGCTGTTCATTTTCTTTCTTTTCTGCTCCCATCTACCTAAGGAATTGTGTTTTTTTCTGAGTAGATCATTTCTAATGGTGGCCCTTCTCATCGGTCTGACTCAGATCAGGGTTCCGAAATATTTTGAAACAGTCCTTTAAGAAGGAGATAGGACTGCTGTTATCTCTTGTTCAGCGTTATTTTTGTTTGTTTCAGCAGCTGTGAGTGGGTCTCTGGCTTTGGCCATTTTTGAAACTCCTCACCATGGTATTCGAGTTTGGGTGGGTCAGGGAGGTGCTTAAGAAGGTAGGACAGGTGGTAGAGAGCTTAACTTGCCTGGGTTAGCCTGTGTACCCAAATGGATATTCTAGCCATGTAAAATTTTTAAAGTTTTATTGGCAATTGGCTGTAATGGGGTTCAGGACATGCTACCCAAAAATATGGGACCTTGGCCTATTCAATGTCTTAAGCTGAAGGAGTTTGAGAAAACAGCAGATGCAGGAAGGTCACTGTGACCTCCTCCACCTCGTCCTTCTTCCCTGAAATAGGTGGTAAAACTCCCTTGTGAGAGTTCCCCTCCCCAGACCAGGAGGAAGGAAGACGTTCTTAACACAAAGATGGGGAATTTGGGGCTGAGAAATCTGTACAAACCAACCTTGTCCATCTACCCCTTCCCTGCCTAGTTACCTCTTCACCACTTACTACCCCTAGCCCAAACCCCTTGGTTTTGTCAATTCTTCACAAATTTATTGTTTCCTTGTCTAAAAGATAAAAACAATTTCCTGCTCTAGTCACTTCTTTGGGTCTTCATTCTGTTTGTGAAGGCTCCCATGGACATGTAAAAATTCAACCAAATGTGTATGCTTCTCTCTTGCTAATCTATCTTTGTCACCTTAATTTTCAGACCCAGCCAGGGACTTAAGAGGGGTCGAGGAAAACTTTTTCCTCCTCTACAGCTAAAAATTATGTGCTCGTTATAATACAATGAAATTGCAACCATAAAATGATTTTCTTAAAATCTTTGCGTGGTAAAATCTTAGTTTAAAAAAAAAATCCGAATCCGCATGCACACATACAAACGGTCACAGAACTTAATATCAGTTTGAAGTTATTTAAGCCTAATAGGGTAGCTTTTTGCTTCAACATTCATTTGAACTTGAAAGTAACAATAAAGTGTGCCATGTGAGAAGAATGATTTTTCGTCTCTCTCTCTTTTTAACTAGTTATCCTGGTTTTAAAACATGAGATACAAGTCATCAATTTCAGTGTGACTTAGCAACTTATTTACACAGTTTTACTGCTTTGGACAGAACACAGCTGAGTTTTGAGCTTGATGAAATATTGTTATCCACATAATTCATTTTCTGCTGCTTCAACAAGGTGTCTGGATTTGTGGGAGCTCCCATTTGAGGTTGAAATTGAATTGAAAATTCATGTGGAGGCTATACAGATGAGGCAAGTCTGAATATCAGGGAATGTCAATTAAATTTACTCCCTGGTCTTGGGCATAAAAACCTGCTCCTAAGGCCTTCAAAACAGTTTTCATTATCATATTGATTGAAGTCAACAAATATAATTGAAATCTAAGGTGAGCATAAGTTGATTCCTAGATATTTGTAATAAATTCCCAACATATTTTTTATATTTTTGTCACATTGAGTTTAGTGTAAGCTATTAATATTTACCATAAGGATTTATTGGTTCCTTATGGGCAATCCTCACTTATTAAAGATGTTATTGATTGAGCTGAAATTAAAAATTCTCTATTAATTCACAATTCATCTTTTAATGGTAGTCATAAAAGAAAACAAAGGCTGCATTGGTCATAAATTATTTTAGAAACAGATGCAAAGGTAGAAATAAGACAGAAACAGCTATTTTCTCATGGGGTTTCAAGTAACTTCACAGTAGAAAAAAAACTCGAAAAGAAAAAAATTCTTCTTCTTCCCTCAAGCAGTTTCCTTTTACTTAGAGAAATAAAAGACAATTTGCTCAAGTCTGAGGAAAAAACACTCTCACAATCTGTGAAAGCCCAATGTCAAATTCTTTAGAAGATTTTTAGATTTTAGATAGTATTTCAATGTTACAAATAGAAATATATATATATTTTTCAGAAAATATCATTGAATGAGAAGTCCCCAAAAAGGAATTTTTAGAGGTCTTCATTGGAAAATCTTTCTGTAGATCGCAGCTCTGAATTCAAAATGCCATCTTCTTACATCTTTCAGAAAGGAAAGTGGCCAGCGGAGGGAAGGTTTTTAATCCAAGCTCTGCTCAAAATGCGCTTTTGACCGAAGGCTGTGGAATTTACTCTGCTTTGGGGTGAATGCTCTCGATTCCAGTCAATTAACGTATCCAAGGGCCCCAAACACAATTCCGCAGAACGAAGAGGAAGGCCATGAAGAAAAGAGGTTAATTTGGGTCGGTGGAAATGACAGAGATGAAGGATGATGCGGGGACGGCGAGCCGAAGAGTCGAAAGAAAGATTTCTTGGACTCTCAAGGTCTGGCAGTAGTGCTCTTTTATTTAGAGAATAGTATGGAATAGCATGGGAACAGGACCCATGGGCAGTCAGAGCTCCTGCTGCTGCCCTGAGTTGAGAGTTAGGGCTAAATTTATAAGGCATGGGTACGTGACTTATTTTTACTGGAAAAAGAAAAGATGATGTAAAAAGTCATTAAATGATCTCACTGCAGATGGGGTCTGGTTATTGTGCAGTTGTATAACTTTAGATATGAATCTGGTCATATAGATTGGCATGTAGGCGAGGATGGCCTGGGCTTCTCTCCCTGGGGCAGCCCTAATTCATACCATAAAAATCCACCGGGTCATATAGATTGGCATGTAGGCCCAGATCACCTTGGGCTTCTCTACCTGGGGCAGCCTTAATCCACATCAAAGGAGACACAGTCTGTGCTCCAAAGAAACATGTTTTAGGGCTTGCCTTCTCAATGGACGAATTCCAGCCCCAAGAGCAACTTAGGGAGGTGATAATTGAAGTATGCTTGAGAAACGCAGCCCTGGCCTGAAGAATGGGAAAATCATTGAATTACATGGAGTAGAGCATAGTATTTAAAAGCAAGAATTCCTGACGTCTGACCGGAATGGACTCCTAACTGAATCACTTACTGTGTGATCTGGAGCAAGAGCCTTAACCTCTCTGTGCTATAGTTGCCTCATCCTTAAAATAGAGAGAAACACAGTATCTACCTCATAGGGTTGTTAGGTCATGTTTACATACCTAACATGTGCTTAAAACAGTAAGTTTAAGTGTTTTTATAATTGCTGTTTCTATTATTATTTATTATCATTTTTATTATTAGCAAATGAATATGAGTTACCAGCACAGGAAACCTGGGCTCCAATTTCCGTTTCGATAATTCTGTGCTTTGACCTTGGGCAAGTTGCTTAAACTTGACACAGTCTCCACTTACACAAGCTTTGAAAAGTAGATAAATTTGAGGCTGGTCCTGTAGCTGAGTGGTTAAGTTCGTGTGCTCCACTTCAGCGGTCCAGGGTTTTGATGGTTCGGATCCTGGGCCTGGACATGGCACCATTTGTCAGACCACACTGAAGTGGCGTCTAACACGCCACAACTAGAAGGACCCACAATTAAAATATACAACTATGTTCTAGGGGGCTTTGGGGAGAAAAAGCAGAAAAAAAAGATTGGCAACAACTGTTAGCTCAAGTGCCAATCTTTAAAAAAAAAAAGTGGATAAATTTACCTTTTCAGGCTTTTTATGAGTACAAAGTGACACGACATACATAAAGTGTGCGACCCTTAGTGAGCGCTCCAAAAGTAATTCCTCTCCCTTAAGACACAGGCAAAAAGTGAAAGAAAAAAAAACTGGAATGAAAGTCTGTGAAGGCTCATAAAAGAAAACAAACAGAGGTCGGCCGGGGGCGCAGCAGTTAAGTGCACACGTTCTGCTTCTCAGCAGCCCGGGGTTCGCTGGTTCGGATCCCGGGTGCGGACATGGCACTGCTTGTCAAGCCATGCTGTGGTAGGCGTCCTGCATATAAAGTAGAGGAAGATGGGCACGGATGTTAGCTCAGGGCCAGTCTTCCTCAGCAAAAAGAGGAGGATTGCCAGCAGTTAGCTCAGGGCTAATCTTCCTCAAAAAAAAAGAAATTAAACAAACAATTCAGTGACCTCTACATGTCAACTGCAAACCTGAATCAGTCATGTTAAACATAAGTGTAGAGAATGAAAATGGCTAATAGAGAAAGGTAACTATGGCAACTGTGAGCTAAAAGAAAAATGTGAATGAAATATCTTCATTTTCCAGTCATAGTTTAAAGGTCTTCAAATAAGATCCATTCTTTTGAGTTTTTATGGATAGATGTTCCTACCTACATAGCTAACCTAAAAATTTCCCTCTTTTTCTTGGCATTTTCAGTTCATTCTTTTCAGCAGTTTGAAGTTGTATGTTCATGCAAGTGGGTCAAGTGTCATTATTCATACTAACTAGTTGATGACAACAACAATCTTCATGAGGTTTAAATGTCAGACATATTAGTCAAATGCCAAAAACTTAAATTTAAGCTGGCTGTATACCAAAGGCAAGGTTAATGGGAGTACCACAGCTTCAGGCATGGCGGCATCCAGGAGATCCACACACAGTCGGAATGCTCCCTCTCTTTCTTGACTCAGAAGATAAAGATTGATGATATAAAGTGCTGGTGAGTCTTTCAGGCCTTCTTATGTATTACATGGGAGAGAAATCTCAGAAATGTCTCGGGGAAAGCTTCTCTTCCTACCCAGTTCTAGTGAAAGTTTCCCAGCTACATCCAGGTAACTAATGAAGGTTCTGCATCCATTTCTGAACCAGTCAGTGTAGTCAGAGGGCCAGAATTACACTGAATTATAGATTAAAGGTGTCTAGTTAAAGACTGATTCTGGAAAGGCTTCTGAGCATGACTCGCTTCCCCAGATGGCTGCCTTTTGAATGAAGTGTTGGCACTTTGTACAATAATTGAATGTTATTGGAGTTAATAGGAGAGTAGGACATGTTACTTTTAGAGAAGAAATTGTAATCATCTAACTGTTGTGCTGAGAAGCTCTTTTGAAACTTAGTTTGCATTGTTGTCATACTTTCTTGTGGAGAGAGCAAATAGTGTTTAAAGATGAAAGCAAGAGAGTACAAAAGAAATGAAAATCTGTTAAGGTCAGTAGACCAGAGAAAGAAAGAAGCAGAATTTCCTTGAATGCTAATCTGCAAAAGGAAGTTTGCTTTTCTAAGGACAAAAGTTATCCATTAAAATATCATGTAGGGGCTGTCCCCACAGCTGAGTGGTTAAGTTCGCGCACTCCACTTCGGGGGCCCAGGGTTTCGCTGGTTCGGATCCTGGGTGTGGACGTGGCACTGCTCATCATGCCATGCGGAGGTGGGTGAGAGGTAGGCTCAGTCTTAGAATACTTTGTAAATGGGGCAGATTTTGTACCATTCTACCAGTTTCATCTGAGTCCAGGTCTCAGACCTTTTGCAATCTTCCCTCTTCTCGTCCCTCCCCATCAAAGCAGGGCTAGCTTCTGATTGGTCCAACTTTCACAAGGACTTTCCATTAGCAGCTGGGACCCACTCTGAGAAGTAGAGGTCTAATGACTATTGGCCCAACTGATTGAAAATACAAATTCGGAAAATCTAAACATTTTCTGATGAAGTTGTTCCAACCTATATACATGTGACAGAAGCTGAGTATATAAGGATGAGCAGGATCTAAAATGATATCCACCTGAATGGAACTTGAAATACAAGCTTATATTTATAGGACTTAACTTAGACTCATGGTAGAGTGTATACCAAAAAATATTTCACTTGAATGTAGGCAGTATAGCTTTTCTCTTTTTCCAGGGGGAGATAATCATGACAATCCGTGAAAAATTCTTTAGTATTGCTGACAATTTGCTCTCCTTTTTTCCCCCAAAAAATGTCAGAGCAAGAAAGTTGTACAAAGAACTTTAAATTTCATGAAACAATAAATCATTTATTCATCCAAATTATTTATTAAATGCTTAGACTATGACAGGTGCTGTTTTAGGTGCTGAGGAGACAGCAATGAACAAAAAATCCTATGGTAGAGTGATACAGATAAATGAATGGATGAATAAACAAAGGAATGAAGGTGGTGAGCGCTATGGAGAAAAGTAAAGCACAGTAAGAGGATGCTAAGGGATGAGGAGGCAGCTGTTTTATAGAGGATGGACATGAAAGACCTCTCCAATATGGTAACATTTGAGTCAAGAAGTAAAGATGTGGAAAGAGAGCCATGATGGGGGAAGTGCTTTCCGGGCAGAGAGAGTAGACAGGGCAGGAGCCCTAAAGGAGGAACATGATTGGCATGATGGAGATGATTGGGCAATTCCGGCTGATGCTCTTGGACCAGGCTGGTAGTGGAGGAGGTAGGAAGAGGTCAGATCATGCATTTATTTAGAGGGGATTTGTGGGTGGATTCAATACGTGGTGTGAACAAAAGATAGGAGTAAGGATGGCCCCAGATTTGGAGCCTAAGGAACTAAAAATGTGAATCTGCCATTCGCTAAGAGTGAGGAACCATGTAAAAGTAGTTAGTTTGTTCATGAGATTCATCATATATAAAAAATACGAATCTCTGTAAATAGCAGGATCACAGTTAGTACCATAAAACAAAAGAAGAATCTAGTCACATTTCCCATCTCCCACTCATTTGGGGCATATGCTCATGGAGAGGAATGGCAGACAGAATTTTGTGCAATATTTCCACCTTTGTTGTCTTTGTAGTTAGCATGTGTGATAAATGTGTGAATGAAGCAACATTCTTTGTTCATTTAGTAAACGTTCTACTAAAATGTCACAGCCGGAACTGGGAAAAAATATAACAGGATGGACTTGATGCATGGGGTGTACAACACAATTTCTATATGTGTCATTTCATGTTTGATTGCCTTTTGTACTTAGAACCTTTTTTCATTTGATGATGGCATAGAAATACACCCTTTGATAATGTTGAACTTTACCCAAGCCCTATGTTTCTGGAAAATAACAGTAGTCAAGAAACCTCTCCACCATTTTCTTATGGGTAATGGCTTACTGCAAAGAACCACACTTCCCCGTATGACTGAGATGAGATTTACAGATGACCCCCTCACCTCATTTACAAGGCCAGACCCACACCTTCCAAATTCCCATTCTTTGTCTCATTAATGATTAGCTGACCTATTTGCCCCTACTGTCCAAACTGGACAAAATACCTGCTAACGTGACTTGACCAAACTTTAGTCAGACATTCCCCTCTCACGGGCCCCAGGACATCGATCCACCCTTGAGCAAGCACTGGAAAGCAGAAGACACTTCTGTGATGGTCCCTGTGGAGAGCTGGCTGACCTCAGGGGAAAACGTTCCTGACGAACTCTCCAGTCACCACCTACTTATCCCCCTCCCCCACACCCAGTTCTTTCTAACCTAGTTTACCCCTCCCTATAAGAGATGAGCCTTTCTGCCCATTCTTTGAGACGTTTCCAGATCTTATGATAGGGGTGTTGTCTCTACTGCAATAGCCCCCGTTCCCTAACTTTAGTCCTTTCCTTCTCCACATTGCAATAATATTTTTGGATGAAATCTCTCTTTAAGTCTAGATTTGTTTTTCTCTTGACAATCTTTATTAATTGGTAGCTTATTACTGTATGTTTATATATTCATTCATTTATTTATTTACTTATTTATTTTTTTTTTGAGGAAGATTAGCCCTGAGCTAACTACTGCCAATCCTCCTCTTTTTGCTGAGGAAGACTGGCCCTGAGCTAACATCCATGCCCATCTTCCTCTGTTTGTATGTGAGATACCTACCACAGCATGGCTTGCCATGCAGTGCCATGTCCGCACCTGGGATCTGAACCGGTGAACCCCGGGCTGCGGAGAAGGGCAATGTGCACACTTAACTGCTGCGCCACCAGGCTGGCCCCTATTCGTTCATTTATATTCAACAACTATTAACTAGGTCTGTCTACTGTGTGCATTCTGAGGATAAAGCAGTAAACAAAACAGACTAAATCCCTTTCATGTTGGGGTTTACATTCTAGTTTTGGAAGACAGAAAAGTAAGTGAAATATTTAATAGCTCAGATGGTTCTTCTTGCTATTCGTGCTGGCTCTGATATCACTTCCCCTACATTAAACCCAGCATCTATGGGGTTAAAACCAAAGCACTCTTTCCCTGCTTACTCCCTGGCTCCCTGGATCCAGAATCCACCATCCGCCATGGGGGCAAACAGCCAAGGATAACTACTTGGATTCCTTATCTCCTCTCTTCCTCCTCTCTGCAAGCAGTGTCTCAAGGCCAAATGCAGACTGGTGGGAAACTTCCGACCAGCCAGGCCACAGGCTCTGCACACGGCCCCCCGGCCCCGCCCCCCAGCTCTCTACAAGCAGCCACATTCCTCACAAACCTTTAAAACCCCTCGCCTCCCCTCTTTTGGGGAGACAAGATGAAATAAAACAAATTTGATGGCTCACTCTTGTCTCCCAGCTGACATCATCTGAAGTAAAAACCCTTTCCTTGGCATAAGCCTGGCTTTCCAGTTTTTATTTGGCCCCTCTTGTGTGACAGATAGAGAACCTATGTTTGTAAGCTGTAACACTATGGAGAAAATTAAATCCAGCAAGAGAAAGATGGGAGGGTTACACTTTTAAGTAAAGTAGTTAGGGACACATTTAGGTTGTTTCTACATGTTAGAGCTGAAAGGAAGTGAAGACTGCAGGTTTCTAATCCTGAATCTATAAATGGTAATTATTGAGGTTTCTGAACACAAATGATGCTCAAAATCAACTAAAGGGGCCCCCTGACCATTTGGAGAAATATATTTACATTTGATTGCTTTGTTTCAAATCAAGCTCATGGAAGTGAGGAAAGTTAAGATTTCCAAACTTGATTTCTTTAGGATATGGGGCTGTTCTCCAGCTGGCACATCCAAAAGAAATTTCCATTCCAGATAATTCAGGCCAGTGCTGCACTAGCAATAAAAGTGGCTGCTAAATGGATTGTCTCCAGCCAGTTTTTGGTCATTTTCTTTTGGATTTTATCACTCCGAAAGAATCCCATGTCCTAAGGCAATTACTAACACAACCAAAATAAAGTTTAGTTGATTTTATGAAGTTCCGTATTCTAGGATTTTCTTTAAAGAGTCAATGATTTGAAGTGAAGTGTTTTCCAGTGTTTTGACAGTGTTTTGTAGCATTGTAACTTACTTAGGTAAAACATTTCTCTTCTAAATGCTTTGTGTTGTGCATCTGTCAGACTCTGAGACAGTTTAAATGCTTAAAAAAATGACACTGTGACTCAGTGCAGGTTGAAAGCCTTTTGTTTCATAGAAGCAACATGGCTGAAAATTTGAAGTCTCAGAGGTCATATTTATGAATTAATTGAGATTATTCATAATTAGTATTTGATATTTTCTCAATAGACCCATCCATCTGTGAGCAGACAATATAAATCAAATTAAGATAAAAGGATCGATTACATCCAGGGTTCCCAGAATGAGAACTAAATACCAAGGCGCTATTAACTCTTCGATATTTCTTTTCTAAAGCCCAAGAAAATAGTCCAGGTGAAACCTAGGTATTTTTTTCCCATTATATCTGGCCCAACATATTCTATCAGTGTCTAATAAATTTCTCATAACAGCTTGAAAATAACACTGCAGAGCTTTCAAATGGGTAGCACTCAGAACAAAATGGATAAATTGGAAAGCTTATATCAAATCTAGTAGCTTGATCCTCTTTGGTACAAATACTCAGAGTTACAGCTACTTCAACTCCCCAGGCATTTTAAAGGTAGCTAGCTGATATTTAAACTCACTCTGGCATTGTATCCCAGATCACTCAAGAAACAATAATATGACATAGTCACTAATCTAGTGCATCTTTCCCCCCGAATAATAGTAAATTATGAAAACTACTGAAATTGCTCAGTATTTTCTAAGCTGTCCATAAATCATGGTTACATTTGTAACACTTATCCCTAAACTAGAGCAATATAGGATAACTTCTGACTCTTGGAGTACTTCTAACCTGTATGTGTAATACTTGAACATGTCCTGGTATACTAAGCTATTAATAATTGGGGGGAGGGATGACATTCTTTTATTTTAAAAAGAGAGTTTGAAATTACTTTTTTGATTTTCCCATTTTGTTCTCATCAAAATCAGATTCAAACAAATATTGGGCCCTTCTAATTTTCTGTTCTACTTTCTTTTCCTATTTGGAAGCACACATAAATCATCAAATTTTTCATCTTAGTTCACCACCATTGTCTGAATTTGTATGGTTACTTAAGGCAGATGTTGGCAAGTTGATTGTCAAGCAAATGAGCAGATTTTAATTGGTTTATTTGATTCAGCCTTCAAAAGACTGAAAAAAAATCTAGACTATAACTTCAATTATTTAAATTATTGAGATAGTCAATGGGATTATCTTCTGGATAATTGATCAATTGAATAGTTATCAACCTGGAAAACAATTTAAGCTTCAGATGGTCAAATATTGACGATGTAGCCATGGTCTTTGTTGGAGTATAACTTGAAATTAAAAATGGACTGAGTCATTCACTGATTGATGTATTGCATAGAGATCTGAGCCATCCACATGGCTTCCCAAAGGGCAGGATTTAAGCGCGGGTAGTGTCACTCATATTCACTAAAGGTAGAGACTAATACAGTTTCAAAGATGTGACGTGTGACGCAGGATTTGAGCACAGTTGGCTACATCTAAAGTGAACCACTTTTCTACAAGTATTTTTTAAAGAGAACTGATTGTACTAAAAGCAGATGCCTGGATTCCACCTGTTTTTGATAATTGCAGCAATTTTCAGTGGTTTCTAGTTGGAATGGCTGTTTGCATTGCTGATACAACCTGTTTGCCATTGGAAAATCTGCCATAGCAAATTAAACTCCTAGCAGCACAAACATTTGTTTGTTTACTCATTCAAAAACAATTATTGAGGACCATCCGTGAGAAGGCTGTGCTAGGTCCTGGGGATAAAGTTATATATAAGGCTCAATCCTACAGGAACTTTCTGTCCAGTAGGTCATATAAAGAAGTAAACATTTACAATTGAGTGTAATAATTGCTATGGTTAATATGGGGTCAGTATGCACGGGAGCTAATTACAAGGTTACCCAATCAATTTTGGTTAAGGAGGACTTCTCAGAAAAAGTGAGTTTAAGCTGAGACACAGAAAGTAAGTCAGAGTTGGTCAGGTAGGGGTGGGAACGTGGAGAAGAGCATTTTCCACCCAGAAGGACCACCATATGCAAAGTTCCTTAACTGAGAGGGAACAGGGGATCATCTCAGGGAAGTTGCCCATCATGCTGAGATCATGAGTTTGGGGCTGGAGAGGATAATAGGAGTCAAATGACAAAGGGCCTTGTCAGGCATAAAAAAACACTGGGACCTCTCCAAAGTTCTGTGAAGGGCTGTTGAAGGTTTGTAAGCAAAATATTGGAGTAATTGTAGGACCTTTAAGGGCTGGGAGAGAAACTCATGAGCAAAACTTAACAAGAAAAAGAGAAAATCTTTGAACTTTCATTTTTAATCAGTTATCTGTTTACTAGAATAATAACATATAGACAGCTGAGGCTGACAGCTTATAGTATACATATTTTACATTTTCTAGTGCTGTGAAAAAAAGTTACTGTGACTAATTATAGTGCCTATTTGAATGTAGTCATGCCCTACATTGCATGAAGACTTCTATCTCTCTTCTGCATACTCAGAGACAGCCAAATAATAGCTTTGTGTATATAATTTCTTCCCCAAATTTAAATTTTAAAATAAGTTAAGTGAAATTGCAAGAGCACAATTCTTCTCTCTTCTGCTGTAGGAATGAACTTTGTTTTTAAAAATTCCAGCCAAATATAAGATAGGAAATATTTATACTAAAGCTGACCTTACTGTATACATCTGGTTCTTTCTATGATTGTTTTGATTATGAGATAAAATCCCTACAAACATAGAATAATTTTTATTGGAAAAGATCACTACATTTTATAAAGTTTTGGGGTTTTATTAAATTATTATTGTTCTCTAGTTCATGCTTAAATACTCAGATCTTTCACTGCCAAGGGTTTATTGCAGCAAATTCAAGGTATTTAAGACTCAGATTCCACCCAAGTTTCAGGAAGTTCCCAAGACATCGCCCTAATGCCTATTGCAGGAAATGTGACAGGTTAAAGCCTGGATCCACCTGATCCTATCCCCAAATAGGGCCATATCAGAGACATTTAGTCCAACAGCTGAAGTCGTTCTTAAAAAATCCGCCCCTTAGTGGAAAGTGTTGACGATTTATGGGGTAGGCTCTGACAGACTTAAACAAAAAAGTGTTTCTTTGGGGTTTGAAGGGAGAGGGAAGGTTTTGGAGTTGTGGCTAACAAAGACAAAGGAAAAAAGGGAAAGGGATGTCTTTCATTTTGTAAATTTTATTTTAGGTCATATGGGCTTTTAACATTGTGTAAATTCCAGGTGTACATTATTATATTTCAGTTTCTGTATAGACAGCATCGTGTTCACCACCAATAGTTTAGTTTTTATCTGTCACCATACATATGTGCCCTTTTTTTTTTTTTAAGATTTTATTTTTTTCCTTTTTCTCCCCAAAGCCCCCAGGTACATAGTTGCATATTCTTAGTTGTGGGTCCTTCTAGTTGTGGCATGTGGGAGGCTGCCTCAGCGTGGTTTGATGAGCAGTGCCATGTCCACGCCCGGGATTCGAACTGATGAAACACTGGGCCGCCTGCAGCGGAGCGCTCGAACTTAACCACTCGGCCACGGGGCCAGCCCCCATATGTGCCCTTTTATCCCTTTTGCCCTCCCCGCACCCCCATCCCCTCTGGTAATCACTAACCTGTCCTCCTTCTCCATATGTTTACCTTCCACATGAGTGAAATCATACAGTGTTTGTCTTTCTCTGTCTGAATGTCTTTTAACAAAATCCAGGCATAAGGCAGTCATGAGATGAGGGTCAGTTGAAACAAGCCATTACAATTTAGGAACGTAGAAGGTGACCTGGACAGGAATGAGGTCTCTGTCCCAATAATCTTATCTTCCTTGAGAAGACTTGCAGAAGCATTTCAGGCATATAATGAGTTCAAGAGTTCAGTCTGAAGCAGGAATTTGTTTCTCTCCTCTTCACCTGGCTCCACTTTAGTGCCTTAACATGAGAGACTCCATCCTTTTTCAATTCCACAAAAATGTAAAGCAAGGCTGCCTGATGAAGGAAGGAATGGAGGAAGGAAGGAAGGGAGAAAGGGAGGGAGGGAGTAAGGTGACCTAACATTTGGGATATACGTATACTAAAAAATTATTTGTTGTTTATCTGAGATTCAAATTTAATGGGACATCAGTACTAGGAAAGACTCAGTCTTCTCTCTTGTGTGTCTCCTTAACTTTCACACAGAACACTTCACTTCTGACACTTCTGTTCAGTGAATGTGTGTGGGTTTTCCCCCAACAAGCAATTCTCCATGACAACAGCTGGGTGTCCCACAATTTAACTCAATTCTGAAACTATCTACCTGGAGGTGGCATCAGATCCCACAAGTTAAGGGCTCAGTCCCCCAAGACTGCTCCCACCTCACTTTAGATATCAATCTCAGGTCCAGGCTGTCACCTGTTCCTCTGACCATTTGTCTATAAATCTGAAGTTCCCATGACCTTCTCCTAGGGTTCGATTAATTCGCTAGAGCAGCTCAGAGAACTTACGGAAACTTAAGTTTACCGGTTTATTAAAGGACATGAGAAAGGAGACAGATGAACAGCCAGATGAAAAGATACATAGGGCAAAGTCTAGGAGGGTCCCGAGCACAGGAGCTTCTGTTCCCGTGGAGTTGAGGTGTTTCACCTTCCAAGTTCATGGATGTGTTCACCCACTTGGAAGATCTCTGGACCTCTTTAGGATTTTATGGAGGCTTCCTCATGCAGCCATGTTCAATTATCAACACCATTTCCAGCCCCTCTCCTCTCTCTGGAGGATAAGGAGTGGGGCCGAAAATTTTAAGCTTCTCACCATGGCTTGGTCTTTCTGCTGACCAGCCCCGATCCAGGAGTCATCCAGGAGCCCACCCGATGTTGCCTCATTAGAACAAAAGATGCTCCTACTGCTCTTATCACTTAGAAATTTACAGGGTTTCAGAAGCTCTCTACCAGGAACCAGGGGCAGAGACCAATGTGTATATTTTCTGTTATCTCACACATCCCATATATATATGTATATATTTGGCAATCCTACAAAAGGAGGATCTAGGAATATTTTCCATGGAAAATCTAACATTTACTTTTCTCTTGTACCCACTTTCATCACATGTGCTGTAAAGTTTCTTTCCACCAATTCTTCATAATTTCTCCCAGCCCTGTAACATCCAGTCCTTTCTAGGTGTCTCCCGTGCTCCCTCTCAATCCATTGCTGTATCTTGTAGATTGACCAAGATTCTCTAAAGTGGCATGGGATATCCACTCTAGGAAGGAAAGGAAAGGAGAAGACAGTTGTGTAAATTATAAGAACCTCTGCGGAGGACTTGGGGAGGGTGGAAAGACAGTGAACATTCCCCAATTAATTTGTGTCCCATGACATTTACAAAAGCTCTAATATCTTGTCAGTGGGACTAGACTTCTCATTTCCAAGGTGCCAAGCACATTTTTTTGCAAATATGTCAGTGAAATTTAAAAGTAAAATAAGTTTGGTCAAAATGAGAAGCTAGTTCTATGATTATTAGACAACTAATTTAACTCTTTGAGCTTAAATTGTTCTCCAGTCTGCTCTAGATTTTATCACATTGTTCTTCTTCACTTCATTATGCATGTGCTGTTCTAAATCTCAGTATAGCTCCTTTTCTTAGAAATCAAAGCTAAGCTTTGAAATTACAGTTAATTATAATTCTAATTGTCAAACCAAAGAATTCACCTATAAATTAAAACACAAGAAAAATGTGATCATTCAGTAATAATCAGAGTTGGGAATTACAGACAATATTCATTAAAAGATTGAAATGAGGAACAAAGCTATCACAATACCATTTTTTGTTCTTGAGAAAAATCCAAGAATACTTTTTTCTAACTCTTTGTGAATTAAAAAGGGCTTTGACAGCTGATTGTGTTTATCTTTCATGGAAAATTTCAGACTTATCATTAGAAAATTGTAATACTATTAGCAGTCATGGCAAAGCCAAATGTTTACCATATAATTACCATTCTCCCTAAAAATTTGTGATTGGGGAGAAAGAAAATTAGACCAAGAACCTCTCAAAAAATTGTATGTGTCTAGGACCTTTGCGCAAAGGGGAAATAATAGTATCATTTCAGAATAATCATTATGATTTAAAAAATACTTTAGGATCTTTGGCCCCTCCTAGTTACATTAAAGGTGGTTTTGAATTTTGGACATTTTGTAGGGAGATAGTTTTATGAATCAGTATAAAAAGTATCAAAGGATAGAGGTCACTGTTCTAAGATCTAAAACATCTGCCACAAAATATACATTGATTTCTCTGGAGACCCCTCCTTCAGTTGTGCCAGATGTTCTTTCGGTCCGTTCCAACTACCCAAGGGAGAGATTTCCTTATATTCTTGGATTTTTGTGATACTGTGATCACCCCACTCAACCTTCCCCCCCTCCAGCTTTTATTCTACTAGATGATTAATTTCTTAAACGATTACTTTCATTATATGGAATAATGAACTTTTACATACTTGCTTACTTGCTTCTTCAGATGTGCACCCCTCATTCTCTCCGCTCACATGAAACCTACCCCTTTTTCAGGAGTAGCCATCTGTCAACAAGAGTCTATGGCTGTAGACTCCATGGAAACCACTGACTGACAGAGAGAGCTTTGGACCAGGAGTTGGAAGCCTGGCCCTGATGTTTCTTGGTGTATGAACTTGAGTAACTTATTGTCTTTAAGCCTCAGCTTCCTTATCTGTGAAATAGGGACAATAATACCTGGATTGTAGAGTAGCTGTGAAGAGCAGCAAATGGAAGAGTTTCAGCAGGTCAATAACTGTTTCAATCTATCTATCTATATCTTTTTTGGTAAGGAAGATTGTTCCTGAGCTAACATCTGTGCCAATCTTCCTCTCTTTTGTATGTGGGCTGCCTCCACAGCGTGGCTTGATGACCAGTGTGTAGGTCTGCACCTGGGATCCAAACATGCGAACGCTGGACCGCCACAGTGGAGTGCATGAACTTAAACAGTATGCCACCAGTCTAGTCCCCAATCAATGTATTTTATTTAATGTATTGTAAACCCTTTTGAAAAACTTTCCATGGCTCCTCATTGCCTCCTGGACCTAGCAAATTGAGACTCCTGACCCTGAAAATTTAAACCTCTAATTATCTGGCTCAATCATACCTCTGCAACTTTTAAATTTTCCTTAACAATTATCATGTGCAAGTTATATGCTAGGCACTGTGATGAACCCTTTGTACCCATTTTCACGTTTGGACATCACGGCCATCCTATAAAGAAATGCTATTTTCATGCCATTTTATGGATAATGAAATGATACTTAGAGAGGTTAGATAACTTGCCCAAAGTTAAATGGCCAGCTAGGGGGCAAAAATCAATGTATGAACCTAGACAATTCAATAACAGAACGTGATGTCTTAGCTGCTGAGCTATGCTGTGCAAAGAAATTTCTGTTTTGGCTCTTGTTGCTGAACACACTATATTTGTGCACCTTTTGTTGTATCTATATTTACCTCAGAGTCTATTCTTTTCACTTTCTCTCTGCATTTTCAAGTTCTATTATTATGACTGTGCATTTTCCACTCCCTGCTGCATAAGTACACCCAAACCTAAACTTTCTCTCCCTCGGGGAGCACTTTTGTGTTGTACTGACCAGAACCACACTGGGTTACTTTACCTCGTGTTTTCTCTGACGCATTCAGAGGTTTAAAAACTACTGGGGCCGGCTCTGTGGCCGAGTGGTTAAGTTCACCTGCTCCGCTGCGGTGGCCCAGTGTTCAGATCCTGGGCGCGGACATGGCACCGCGCGTCAGGCCACGTTGAGGCGGCGTCCCACATCCCACAACTAGAAGGACCTGCAACTAAGATGTGCAACTTAGGGATTTGGGGAGATAAAGCAGAAAAAAAAAAAAAGATTGGCAACAGTTGTTAGCCCAGGTGCCAATCTTTAAAAAAAAAAAAAACACTACTGAGCAGGACCTTTCTCAGGAGCAAGGACCATGTCTTCTACCTATTTTGCACATCCTAAATTGTGTGTAAAAAACAACAGATAGTAGACGGTATACAAATACGTAAAAAGAATAATTGTTAAATTCTGTAATAGTCTTTTGAGATTTCCCATCTTGCATTGTTTTGGAGGCTGTCTATTTGAGTTCTACCAATCTTTTCATAACCAACTCATCTCTTTCTGGAATAAGTCCAGGTAATTGCAAATACTTCCTCCTCTTTTAAGCTACCATTCTGCTGACTGTGTGCTCTGCCCAGTTTCCTCCAGTGGTAATATCTTGCAAAACTGTAGTACAACATCACAACCAGGTTATTAGTATTGATGCAGTCGAGATACAGAACATTTCCTTTGCCATAAGGATCTGTGGTATAGGGCCTAAAATTTAAGCCCAATATTATGTTGTTTTCGTATCGGGAAAACAGAGAGTACCTCAAGTGGCTTAACCGTAAGATCCCCTCCCTATTCTGCTCCTGCAGATAAGGTCTCCAGCCATACAACCCTCCTTATCATGGAGACCAGACACTTTTTGTGCTTATCCCCTAGTGGCGAGCTTCAATTCCACGGTGGCCTACAGACTTATTCAAATAAGCCAATCACATCCTTCCATGGGAACCAAGGGTCACCCCATCCTCTTGATACTACAAAGCCTCCCTCCAACAAGCTCTAATTGTTCACCCTGTTTCCAAGTGCAATTCCCATGTGGTCCCACATGGTGCAGTGTCCTCCTCCGTCTCCAGGTGTGAGTATGTGACCGATAAACTACAGTCAATCTCATGTGCCCAGTATTGGGTGTTGGGTGTTTTTCCAGTCTCATAACCCTAAAGCAGCAATCTGTCCCTCATTAATGGGGTGAAGAGGAGGTGATTAAAATGGAATTCTTCCTGTTGCCTTTTATAACAACATTACTTCCTTCCCATGTCCACCCCCTTCTTAATCCCTGACCACCACTAATTTGTTTCCCATATCTATGATTTTTTCCAAGAACGTTAAATGAAAGTATACAGTTTCTAATATTTAGAGATTGGCCTCTTTCACTCAGCATAATTCTCTGGAAGTTCATCCAGGTCGCTCCATGTATCAATACTTCATTCCTTTTTACTGCTGAGTAGAATTTCAAGGTACAGAAATGGTTAAACTGTTCTTTTAACCGTTCACCATTGAAGAGTATTTGGATTGTTTCCAGGTTTTGGCTATTATGAATAAAGCTGCTATAAACATTCATGTACAGGATTTGTGTGAACATAAGTTTTAATTTCCCCGAGACAAATGCGCAAGAGTGCGATTGCTGAGTCCTGTGGCACTTGTATGTTTTGTTTTTTAAGAAAGTGCCGAACTGTTTTCCACAGTGGCCATACCATCTTACACGCCCACAGCAACGTAGTGATTCAGTTCTTCCTCATCTTCAGCAGACTTTGTTGTTCTCACTGCTATTTTAGCCTTCCTGACAGGTGTAGGGTTATATCTCTTTACGGTTTGAATTTGAATTTCACTAATGGCTAATGCTCTTGAACATCTTTTCATGTGCTTATTTACCATCTCTATATCCTCTTTGGTGAAATTTCTCTTCACATCTTTTGCCTATTTTTGAATTAGATTGTGTGTTCTTTTACTATTGCGTTTTGAGAGTTCTTTACATATTCTAGGTACTAGTCTCTAACCGGATTTGTGGTTTGCTAGTATTTTCTCCTGTTCTGTGTATCAGATGACTTTTTGAGTCACCTTTTTGAATCTCTGGAGTCAGATATAGGATTCCTTGCTATTAGTAAATTGAAAAGGGGTACCTTCAGTTTGAGAGTCATCTGGCAGGGTTAAAATGAAATGCTAAAAATCCTATAACTAATCACATCAGTGTGCTAGAGCGGAATGAACCCGAGTTGAAGACCTTGGTTCTGGTCCTGGCTCAGTCAATAAATGGGAGCCACTTGGCTTCTCTGGGCCTCAGTTTCTTTATTTGTACGGCAGGGTTGGGCACTTCCAACACTCTCCTGTTCCACCATTGTATGAGTTTAAGTTTAGAAATTAACCTGACCAAAATGAAGCAAATTTTCCTTTCAAGACAAAGATACTAACTTCTAGTAGTTAACTAACTAACTTGATAACTAACTTCTAGAGAACTGAGAGCCTTATATGGAATGTCTTTTTCTTCTTTTCTTAAATTGAGAATTTTCAAAAATATCACATTGCAAAAGTGACTTTTAAAATTCTCTTGGTTTTTTCCCTTCCTGGCAGTATTATATTTCACGCTCTTAACAGGGTTGCTTGCAAAGTAAAAGTTTTAATTTTAATGAAGTCAAATTTATTATTTTTTTCCTTTTATGGATCATGCTTTTAGTTTCAAGTCTAAGAACCCTCAGATAAGCCCAAGATCCTAAAGGTTTTCTATTGTTTTTCTAAGTTTTGTGGCTTTACATTTATGTCTGTAATACAGTTGGAGTTAATTTTTGTATAATGTATGAGACTTAGATTCAGGTTCTTTTTCCACTCCCCACCCCTAAACATGGATTTCCAATTGATCAAGCACCATTTGTTGAAAAGTCTATCTTTTATTTACTGAATTACTCTTGCATCTTTGTCAAAATCAGTTTGTATATTTGAATGTGCCTATTTCTGAATGCTCTATTCTGTTCTATTGATTTACGTTTATCCCACTACCAAGACCACCTAGTCTTGATTACTGTACATATATAATAAATCTGGTTATTAGAAAGAATATTTCCTTTCACTGTGTTCTTTTTCCATATTGTTTTAGCTACTTTAGTTCCTTTTTCTTTCCATATAAATTTTAGAATAATCTAGTCTATATCTACAAAAGAAAATCATGCTGCAATTTTGATAGGAATTGCATTAATATATATAGTTTTAGGGAGAATTGGCATTTTTACTATGTTGAATCTTCAGATCCGGGAAGTGTTATAGCTCTCAATTTATTTAGATCTTCTTTGATCTTTTTCATGAGTGTTAGAGTTTTCAGCACACAAGTTTTGTTAAATTTACACCTAAGTATTTCATTTATTTGAGTAACTGTAAGTGGTATTATGTTGTAAAAAATTTTGGTTCCCAGGTGTTCATTGTTAATACATAAAAGTATAAATGGCATTTGTATATTTATCCTATATCCTGTGACCTTGCTGAATTCGCTTATTAGTTCTACTCTTTTTTTTCTGTAGTTTCTTTGGAATTTTCTACGTAGACACTTAAATCAGCTGTAAATAAATGGAAAGGAGCAGTTTCTTTTCTCCTTATCTGTATCCTTTTATCTCCTTTTCTTGCTCTACTGCGTTGGCTAGAACTTTCAGCACTATGTTGGCTAAGAGTGGTGAGAGTAGGCATTATTTCCTTACTCCTGATATCAGGGAGACAGAAGCTAGTCTTTTATTTTATTTTATTTTATTTGAGGAAGATTAGCCCTGAGCTAACATCTACCACCAATCCTCCTCTTTTTGCTGAGGAAGACTGGCCCTGAGCTAACATCCATGCCCATCTTCCTCTACTTTATATGTGGGACGCCTGCCACAGCATGGCTTGCCAAGCAGTGCCATGTCTACACCTGGGATCTGAACCAGTGAACCCCAGGCGCCGAAGTGAAACGTACGAACTTAACTGCTGCACCACCAGGCTGGCCCCTAGTCTTTTATTATTAAATATGTTAGCTGAAGGTTTTTGCAGATGCTCTATCTAAAGCTGAGGTAATTCCTCTCTCTTTGTATCTTTTTCTGGGAGTTTGTATCATGAAGGAGTATTGAATTATTTCAAATCCTTTTTCTGTATAGATTTCATATGATCCCATAATTTTTATATAATTTTTCTTATTTAGCTTGTTAATATGGTAGATTATACTGATTGTTTTCTAGTTCTGAACCAGGCTTGCATTTTTGGAATAAATGCCATTTGGTCGTGGTATATAATCTTCTTTATACATTGCTGAATTCTATTTGTTAACTTTTTTAACAATTATTTTTTTGTCTATATTCATGAGAAATATTGATGTGTCATTTTCCTTTATTGTACTGCCTTTGTCTAGTTTTGGTACCATGATAAATAAACAGGGAAGTGTTTCCCTCTTTTGAATTTTCTGGAAGAGATTGTTTAAAATTGATGTTAATTCTCCCCTAAAGATTTTGTAGAATTCTCCACTTAAACCACCTAGGCATGGAGATTCATTCTTTGGGAGGTTTTCAATTATGAATTCAATTTTCTTGATAATTTGGGTTAGTCAAATTATCTATTTTGTATTGGATGTGATGTGGTACATTGATGTTTTTTGAGGAGTTGCTCCATCTCATCTAAATGATCAAATATATCTGTGTGAGTTGTTTGTAATATTCACTTTTTATTCTTTTGATGTCTGAAGTGTCTGTAGTGATAACTCTTAGTTTTTTTTCCTGATATTGGAAATTTGTGTCTTCTATCTTTTTTTCATTGTTATTCTTATTAGGTGTGCCAATTTTATTGATCTATGAAAAGAACCAGTGCTTTGTTTCATTGATTTTCTCTATTATATTCTTCTTTTCAATTTCATTGACTTTTGCTCTTACCTTTATTATTTCCCTCCATCTGCTTGCTTTGGATTTATTTTGCTATTCTTTTTCTTGAATCGTATGATAGGATCTTAGGTTATTAATTTGAGACATTTCTTCTTCTCTAATATATGCATTTAGTGCTATAAATGTTCTTTTCAGCATTTGTTTATCTATGTCCCACAAATGTTGACGTTATATTTTCAATTTCATTTCGTTCATTTGGTTCAATGTACTTTTTATTTTCTTTGAGACCTCTTTGACTGATGGATTATTAAAAGTGTGTTGCTTAGTTTCCAAATATTTGGAGATTTTTTTTCTCTTATCTTTATGTCATTTGTTTGATTCCATTGTCAGAGAACATACTCTGCATTGTTTCAATGCTTTAAAATTTGTTTTATGCCCCAAGATATGGTCTGTCTTCATCTGTGTTCATGGACACTTGAAAAGCATGTGTATTCTGTTACTGTTCTATGATGTGTTCTATAAATGCCAGTTATGTCTTATTGGTTTATGATGTTGAGTTCTTCCATATCCATGCTGATTTTTTAACTTGTTATTTTGTCGATTATTGAGAGATGGTTATCGAAGTCTCCAACTATAATTGAAGACTTGTATATTTCTCCTTTCAGTTCTGCTAGAGATGCTTCACATATTTTGCATCTCTGTTGTTTGGTGCATACATATGTAGGAATGATATGTCTTTGGGGAACCTCATAACATTATGCAATGTTACTCTCTGACTCTAGCAATATTTGTTTCCCTGAAGTGTACATTATCTAAAATTAATATAGCTATTCCTGCATTCTTTTGATTAATTTTTCCATTTTCTTACTTTCAACTGTTTATGTTACTATTTTTGAAGTGAGTTTCTTATAGATAGGATATAGTTGGGTTATGTTTGTAAATCCATTCTGTCAATCTCTATCTTTTAATTGGTGAAGTTAAACCATTTACACTTAGATTTAAAGTAATTATTGATATATTGGGACTTAAACCTGCCACTTCTTTTGTCTATTCGTTCAGTTTTCTTTTTCATGTCTTCCTGTGAGTTACTTGAATAGTTTTCATAATTATATTTTAATTTGTTTCTAGTATTTTTCAGTGTATTTATTTGCATAGCTTTTTACTGATTACTCTAGATATTACATTATATATACATAACTTACCACAGTCTCCTTTTGTCATCAATTTACTATTTAGAATAAACTGAAGACATTTTATTTCCCTTTATGTCCTTTTAGTCTCCCACACTGATAACATAATTGTCTTGAATATTCCCTCTAAATGCATTTTGAACAATGTCAGATAGTGTTATATTTTTTTTGTTGTAACATCAAACATGATTTTGAAAACTCAAGACAAGAAAGTCTATGTATTTATCTATGTTTTTGCTTACCATGTTCTTTCCTCTTGAAGTTCCAAGTTTCTTTCTTTTTGTTTCCTTTTAGTTCTGTTTAGAGAACTTCTTTCAGGGTAGGTCTGCTGACAGCAAATTCTCTGAGCTTTCCTTCATCTGAGAATATCTTGATTTCCGCTTCATTCCTGCAGGTATGTAGACTTCTGAGTTGATCACTGTTCTCTCAGCACTTGAAAAATATGCCACTTTCTTCTTATCTCTGTGGTTTCAGATGAGAAATCAGCTGTCAATTTGAATTGGTGCCTTCTCTATAGGTAATGCATTTATTTCTTTTGAGCTGCTTTCATGAATTTTTTTTCTTTGTCTTTTGTTTTCAGAAGTACAATTATGATGTGTATTTGTGTGGACTTCTTTGGACTTTCCTCAGCTTCTAGAATTTTTAGGTTTTTGTTTTTTGCTACATTTGGGAAGTCTGCAGTTATTACTTCTTTCAGTACTTTTTAGTCCTGCTTTCTTGTTCGCCTTCTTTAGGGCCTCCCATGGCAAAGAAGATTGCCAGATCTGTTGCTATAATCCCACAGGTTCAAGAGGCTTTGTTCATTTTCTTGTTTTCTAATTTTCTCTCTGTTGTTCAGGTTGGAAGATTTCTATTGTTCTATCTTCAAGTTTATTGATTCCTTTCTCTGTCCCCTCCATTCTGTTGATGAGCTCATCCACTGAGTTTTAAAATTTTTTCCATCATTGTATTTTTCATTCTAAAATTTCCATTTGGTTTTCTTTATATCTCCTATATATCTCTTTATATCTCCTAGTTCTTTGCTAAAACGCTCCATCTCTTTCCTGAGACTTTCTATTTTTCATTTGTTTCAAATGTGTACTTGATTGCTGATTGAAGCACTTTTATGATAGCTGCTTTAAAACATTTGTCAGATAGGGGCTGGCCCCGTGGCCGAGTGGTTAAGTTCGCGCGCTCCGCTGCAGGCGGCCCAGTGTTTCGTTGGTTCGAATCCTGGGAGCGGACATGGCACTGCTCATCAGATCACGCTGAGGCAGCGTCTCACATGCCACAACTAGAAGGACCCACAACAAAGAATATACAACTATGTACCGGGGGGGCTTTGGGGAGAAAAAGGAAAAAATAAAATCTTAAAAAAAAAAAAACAAAAAGCATTTGTCAGATAACCCTAACATTTCTGTCATCATGACGTTGGCATCTATTGATTGCCTTTTTTAAAATTCAGTTTGAGATCTTCCTGGATCTTGGTAAGATGGGAGGTTTTTGATGAAAACTTGGACATTTCAGGTATTGTGTTTTCAGATTCTGGATTTATTATAAACTTTTGATTTAGCTGGCTTCCTTTTATGCTGCTATGGCAGAGAAAGAGGCTTGCCGTTTTATCATTTCCAGTTGGAGGTAGAAGTCTAGGTTCCCCAGTCAGTCTCCATTAACACCCAGTGGATGGGGTGGGCTCATCACTGCTGGTGGGTGAGGATGGGCATTATAAATCTCAAATAGGTTCCGTGATACGATAGCTCCCTGGCTGGAAGTGGTAGGAACGTCTCATTGCTGCTCCCACATGTATTCTACTGACATCATGAGTGAGGGCAGGAATCTTATTACCACTAAGTGGTGGTAAAATTCTTGACTCTCTACCAGGCCTCCTCTGAGATCACTTTAGTGGAGAGTGGAGGTGGAGTCTCATTACTGCCAGGTGGAGGTGGAAGTCCAAGCTTCCAATATAGTCTTCATTGACATCACAGGGAGGGGGATGGTGGATTCCTTACTGTCCCATAGGGATAAAGTCCTAACTCCCTACTCTGCCTTCTCTGACACCAGCTGGGAGGGAGGGTTGGAGTACCCCGTTACAGCCTGGAAAGGGTAGAAGTTAAGGCTCCCACTCAACCCTTGCTGACATGGGTGTAGGTGGGTGCCATAGTTTTTTCTGTGATGTTTGGCTGGAGTAGAGTGTTATTGTCCAAAAGTTTTCTGTCTTGCTAAGCTGTCTTTTCATGGTCCTTTGGCTGGAGAGAGCAGACGTTCATTGGGGCTTTTTGCCTGTTTCCTTTGGCCTTTCCAGGTTTCCAGCTTATACAGCATCTTTTCTGGAATATATAGAAAACCCAGAGGATGCACCACCATGTTGTTCCTTGGGTCTTGAGTAACCTAACCATCTTTATGAGTCTTCTTATGTTTGTTCCCTATATAATTTCCAGGGTTTTGAGTTGTATTTTGTGGTAAAAATACATCTGTTCTATCTTCCCGGAAGTGAGAGTCCCCTGCTCAGTTTTTGTTTTTAATTAGAGTTCTATTTACTTTAAATTAGTAGCATTCACGTACCTAAACAGTTTAGATTTTGATGAACACCTAATCAAAACACCAGATTTTAGGTGCTGAATTGCATTAATGATTATAGCCAGCAGATACTTTATGGAATATTAAATTTTTTTCCCTGAAAAAAATTAGAAGAGGTAGA
This sequence comes from Equus quagga, assembly GCF_021613505.1. Taxonomy (NCBI): domain Eukaryota; kingdom Metazoa; phylum Chordata; class Mammalia; order Perissodactyla; family Equidae; genus Equus; species Equus quagga. The sequence continues at coordinate 115,337,440 of NC_060267.1, forward strand.
ATGCTAAATGTAGTTTCTGATGTACTAAGTGCTCAATGACTATATCTCACAGTTTGCTTTTTTGTTTTACAGGACACTGTAGTAGTTAAGACTCGAGATTTGGCATCTGGAGTGGTCCCACCACTAAATTGGTATATCTGCTATTGGAAAATTACCTAGGTCCTATGATTCTCAGTTTGCTTGTTTGTCATTTGGGGATAACGATGGCACTTATCACAAAAATATTTGTATGAGAATAAAATGGAATGATCCAGAGACTCATTCGCATTCATTTCCCACTGGCATATAGTAAGCCCTCAATAAATACTAACAGCTGTTGTGGCTGCTGCTGCTATTATACTAAGTTACCCCAAAACAGATACTAAGATGCAGCTCCTAAAAGCAATTAGGGGGATATCAAGAGAAGGAGTATGTTCTTTCATTTCTTACCTTTTCAGGAGCTGAGTATGGCTGTCAGCTGGGGAAACTCGCACTGACCATTGCCCTTGTTTAATATTTACCTCTCACAAAGGTGGCAAAGAGAGGAATATATTGACATCTTTTAGCAGTTAATGCTCTTCTCATCCCTCTTTTTTTCATAATCTCTCAAACTCCGATAAGCTGCTCTAAAATCTTCCCTTCCTTCATTCTGAAGTCCCCCGAATCTCGCTCTCCGTCTCCCTTACAGCTCCTCTTCTGTGCTCTCTGCGTAATTTCTTTATTATGCAGACCAACTTATCCTTGCTACCTCCTTTCTCATTTTTGTTTCCCATTACCTAGACTCTGTCCATCTGAAAGGGCTCAGGAGCTGACCAAGTGAACAAGAATGATTCCTTCTTGGGGCAGTGGCTGATATTTCCAATATTTATAATTTAATATCTTTTCTTTCTATCACTGCCATATAAAATATCGGCAATAAACACAGGGACAGCTTCTAGCAACCTCGACTCTGTGACACAAACAGCTTTCAAACTACTTCCCCTTTAAAACATCTCAAAGAAAAAATATCTTTTTTCCAAATTATATCACTCACTACCTGCCAAAGAGGGCAGGAACGTTGGCCAGAATTGGTATATGGATGCTTTGTTAGGATTCTCATTCATTTCCCACTCACTTTCTTACATTTCCAGGCTGATTACTTTCCACTCCAAGAATGCAGTTAGTTCTTCTCTACCTGGCTGCTTTTGTTTCTTTTTACACCTGTACAATAACTACTTCTTATAGCCAAGGGGTTAGATCATTAATTTAAAGACAACAGCACCGAGTCCAGTGGATTTTTCAAAGCAGAAGTTTTATTTCACAGAATGTTGAATTCTTCTTTCTTTTAACGGAACTAGTGAGCTAGATTTAATTATACTTTTTTTTTCTTCCAAGAGCTAGGATGACAAAGGTAATTAAATTAAACTAAGAAACACAATTCATGTCTGTTGTTTTCTTCCCCATAAATATATCAGTGCAACTGGGGAAATAATTTTATTGAACATATTAAATCTGGTGCAGGTCGCTTTTAGATATCATTTTTGTCTGTCATGTCGGAACTTTTCATCTGTTGGTTTGCCAGGAACAAGGATGTTTATGCATCAAGAAATGCATATAGGGTGGCTATAGAACATGTCTTTAATGAAGAATACACATAAGCATGAAATTCCATCCCCGCCTACAAGGAGCTTACTATCTATTTGGAAACACAAGGAATACGTACAAATGAAGTTGAAGTAGAAGAAAAGAATCTGTAACAATATAGGACAAAGAGAAAGGAAGTCCACCATGCTGCGCATGTGACTAAGAGTCAAATAATGGGAGGAGGCTAACAGGGGTATTAGAGGGAGAGAGATGCTGAGACCTTATTAAGGATAAGAATTACATTTTAGTGAGTATCTATTACCTACCAGGCATGATGCTAGGCATTTCATATTTGCTGTTTTTGTTTTAGAAAAACCCTAAGATATGGTTATTTGTAAATGTGCTTTTCACATGAGGGCAGTGTGCAGAGATTTTCAATAAATGCTAGTAAGTGGCCCAGGTGAAATTTGAGCCCAGAACTATCTCTGAAGCCTGGGTTCTGTCTGCTACCCCATCTGCCAGACTATGCCAGGTAATGGGAAGAAAGATTTGATCTGATTATTAAAAGAGAAGCAAGAGATAGAAGGAGAGAGAGAGTTAAGGAAAGGAGAAAGAAGAAAAATGAACATTTTGGGGTTATAAAAATAGCATAAGAGTGGAGGCAAAAAAAAGCATAAAATGTTTGGTGGACAATAATTGTATGGATTTGTCTGGGTCAAATGTAGGTAATGTTCACAAATGTCATTAAGAACATAGGCTCTGGATTTTGATGGATTGGTTTAAATGCAAGCTTGTTCATTTATAGCTGACCTCCCTTAGACTACAATTTCACATAGAACAGTTATGATGATTCAAAATGCTAAGGAATTTGGGTACTGGTTGTAGAGATGCATTTGGTATATGAAAATTCATCAAGCTATACAATTATGTGCCCTTCTTTATCTGTATGTTATGTCAGTAAAATGATCTTTTTGGTAAAAGGAACTAATGCTTGTAACAGTGCTGGCACAAGTAGTAACCATTCATTAAATGTTAATTTATGTTTTCAATGTGTTCAAGGTGACAAGATACTAGAATAAGGTCTTAGTAGAACGTTGAAGCAGTTTTAGAGGATCTCTCTGCCCTTCTGGGGTCAAGGAAGGACTGGAAAAATGAAGATGTGTTCACAGCGTTATTTAGGAAGCTCGATCTTTGTGACAGTGTGTGGAATGTATTGGAATGAAGGGAATAAACTAGTAAGAGTATCAACCAAGTGTAGAAACCAGTGAAGGGTTTAACAAAAGGGTATAAACCAGTGAGATCAATTATAAGATTTTGCTGTCACATAGGCATTGCATAACATGGTTCTCAATCAGACTATGGCCAGGAAAGACTGAGGATTCAATGAAGGAAAAATCAATAGGATTGGGCAGTAGAGTGCAATAGAGAAAGAAAGTAAAGATTCAAAAACAACTTCTCGAGTTTACGCAGTAAGAGTGATTTGAAGAAAAAACTGATGGGGGTACAATGGCAAGGAGGTAGATGATAAATCAAGTTCCAAGTGTCAACATCTCGCTGGCAGCTGGAAGTGTCAATCAACAATAGAGGCCATAAGTGTGACTTTGCAAGACCCAATTTGTAACTGCATAAAATGTGAATAGTTTCTTGTGATTATTACACAGAGGAAAATCCCAAAATCTGGAAGTTCAAAGAGAATAATTTTGGGTATGATTATATATGTATTTTATAGTTCTGCCTTCTTGTCCTTTAATTGGACCATGTTTTCCTCCCTCTAAATTTAAGTTGTTCAGAAAAAAAAATCCCTCTCAAGCTATAGAAATGAATAAAATCCCCATGTCTAGTAATATTTTCATTATGAGGAATTAGCTTTCTGTAGCTGTAACGGATAGAGTTTCAGTTAATTGATTGCCACATTTTTGTTTAGTGAAAGTACATTTTTTGAAGACTCTATATAATCTCTCCTTCAAACAATATTTGTTCTCTCCTGAACTTACTTTTAGCACATTTGGAAGTAGAGCATTAATTATTTTGCATTTACGAGAACAGTTACATATATTCTTTCATATCTACCAAAACGCTGATTCAGTTATAATATACTAAAAACGCATGCACCTACTCAAAAAATTCTAGAAACAAAAGCTCATATAATACTGAGCTAATGTCATTTATATTTCTCTGGGACTAAAATAAAATAAAATAAAGTAAGAATAAGTATTCAATTTTAGGATCCTGGGAAAGTACTTGTGTATGTGCATGCATGTGTAAAAACGACAGTGGGAGAAAAATTGTGAAATGAGTTTACTCCAGTTCTTATCCAAGGGAAATTAATTTTATAATTAAATATTTGGAAAAAATTAATCCTGTGGTGATGAAATATGTTGAGAAGCTGACATTTAAAAGCAGTTGTGTTGCTCGAGTCTTTTAATTTTTTCTGAAATCAAACATTAATATTTGTGCACTAGAGTATGCAAAGAAATGCCAATGACATGGAGGATATTCCTCTACTGGTCATGCGTCAAAAATACCAGTAGTCTTTCAGCAAGCACACTTCGGGGTATGGAGTAGAATGTGGGAGCTGAGTCAAGTCATCCAAGAACCTGCCTTTGGAGTTCAGAGCTGGACTGATGCTATTGCTCTCCTAACCTCCTCTCTACGCATCTGCCCAGACAAAATGCTGGCTATCGCATCAGTGCAATTTCCTTATTATCCCATAGGTGCATAGTACTGCCAGGTATTACATAAAATAGAAAGAATTGTTAAATTTACTCCTTGCCCTCAAACAGCCTGGTTGGATAGATGGGACATAACCACTTAAAGAAAAGCTAATAATGTAAGTCATTATTTATAATCTAGTGTGCATAAGAACATATAGGATAAACTAATTTGCACTTGAAAAGAGAAGGAAGCCAACACTGATGATCCGCTGTGTGCTAAGCACTATGTAGCAGGTATTATACTTGACTTGGGGCTGTTCCTCCCTGCTGAGCCCTCAGCATCTAGAATAATGCCTTGGATTAGTAGACAATAAATATTTGTTGACTAAATGAAAGAATACGTCTCTCAGTTAGCCTCATAAAGTTCCTCTGCAGTAGATAGTTTCCCATTTTACAGATGTTAAAACTGAAAACTTGAAAGGTGATTAATAACCCCTGAATCACAGTGTGGCTCAAGATAGGATTTAAATCCAGGTCCACCTGCCACCAAAGATTTTACTTGTGGCACTGAAAGCTGGCAGTACTCAATAGAAATGACCCAGTTCAGTGTTGATTTGGACAAAAATATGTAGTCTAAGCAAATTGGTCAGAATCCTGCACAAGTTGACTATTTTTAAAAGTAATATTGTTGTTGATAATATTAAACATTGAAATTGTTAAAACTCATGTATATCTAATCCTAGCTAGTAGATTTCCAGCCCATCATTATTTAATTTCTGAAGAACACAGGCATTGTCTTGAAAGGAAAGCTTACATTTTCCTACAGTTAGAAATGAACAGATGGCAAGAATGACCTTCAACTTTTTTACAAGAATTTTACATCCAACAGTAGAAAGTGCCACATGTAAGATTCACACTTGACTAGACTGGTGACAACTGCAGCTACCGTCCCAACGACCTACAAGAAATGCTCATACAAAACGAGAAGACCAAAATCGTGGCATAAAGCCTGATACGAAAGTTTGGTTTTGAAAGTGAGATTTATGTACAGTGCAAAGTCTCACAGTTTGATTAAAATAACTTTTCCCCTTCCAAAAATATTTACATAGTGTTGGCAAATATGTTATTGTAAATTAGAATGTATGAGATTTAACAACAAAATCTTAAGAGCAACTAAATCAATTAAATACAAAAGCTTGAGAAAATAATGTAACATCTGGTGTGCTAAAAGTAAGCGATATTGTTTTAGAACAACAGTGAAATGAGAGATCTCATTTGTTTATTTACATAAAAAGATATTTACCAATATTGCATATTCAATACAATGCAGTGCAACACATGCAGTAAAGGAGAGACATCATCTACCTATTTTTAACAGTATGCATTTTTGAGACTTAGAATTAATACAGATGTAGTTTAAAATAGTAAATTGGAGAACTTTGTAACAATAATCAGCACACATTTTTGTCAAATCGAATCAAGGAAGACAAATACGTGCCATCTATGCAATCCCTTCTCACTTACCTCCTTGTGCCCTTGGATCCATGGCAATGTCACTGCTTTCTATTGAAACAGTGGTAATAGCTTAATTGTACTGAGTACCATGCTCAGTGCTTTGCCTACCTGCTTTACATGCATTGTCTCCTATCATCTGCCCAACAGCCTTTTGATACCCACATTAGTTTACAGATGAGTGTATTAGGTTCTCCAGAGAAACAGAACCAACAGGAAATATCTATGTCCATGTCTGTGTCTAGATCTCTAATTACATCTGTATATCTCTATATAATCTATCCATTTATTATAAGGAATTTACATGATTATGGAGACTGAGAAGTCCCAAAATCTGCTGTGTGCAAGTTGGAGATCCAGGGAAGCTGGTGGTATAAAGGCCAGAGAACCAAGAGAGCTAATGGTCCAACCCACGGTATGTTCCAGTTGGAGTGCAGGTGAAGATGAATGTCCCAGCTCAAAACCAGACTTGCAGAGACAGCTAATTTTCCCTTACTTCTTTTTGTTCTGTTCAGGCCTCCAAGGGGTTGGATGAGGGCCACTCACAATGGAGGCGGTGGTCTGCTTTCTCAGTCCACTGATTCAAATATTGTTCTCACCCAGAAACACCCTCACAGACACAGCCAGAATAATGTTTAACCGATTATGTGGACACCCTGTGGCCCAGTCAAGTTGATACATCAAATTAACCATCACAATGAGTAGGCAAGATTACAGAGGAAGGTCGTTGTCATGGGACAGGCATGAGGGAGAGGTAGAACAGGACCTGCACTTGCTATCTTAAGGAAATCCATGCTCCTGTCACTGCGCTGCCTTGCTGTCCTTCTCAAACAAGGCCTCAAAGCTTTGGGTGGTAACTATTCGTGATCAGAGTTGGCATCCAGGATGAATCATGTTCTCTATCCTTGAGACCTTTCATCGACAATTCTTGATTTCAGAAAATAAAATGGTATGTGTTGGGAAAAAGAAAAAGGAAAGGTGGCTGGTAAGGTGAGATCAGATCAAAAAAAGACTGGAAAAGACAAGCAGAGGGGGCCAGCCTGGTGGCATAGAGTTCACGCTCTCTGTTTCAGTGGCCCTGGGTTCACAGCTTCAGATCCCAGGCACAGACATAGCACTGCTCATCAAGCCACGCTGTGGAGGTATCCCACATAAAATAGAGGAAGACTGGCACAGATGTTAGCTCAGCAACAATCTTCCTCAAGCAAAAAGAGGAAGATTGGCAATGGATGTTATCTCAGGGCCAATCTTCCTCCCCAAAAAATAAAAATAAAAAAACAAGCAGAGGAATTTGGATTTTGGACTTTACACTTTGACTTCCTAGTGTGTATTTGCCACAGAGGCAGTATAATTTATAAAGACCCTGAGGCAGTAGGATGCCTGGTATGTCGAGAAACAGCAAGAGGAGGGTGTGGCCAAAAGAAAGGGGAGCAAGTGGGGAGAGTGGTGGACATTGAGATCCAAGAGGAGGAGGGTGGCAGATCATGGGTCCTTTAGGTCCCTGCAAGAACTTTGAGTTTGTTTACAATGTGATGAAATCCATTAGAAGATTTGAGCAGAGATGGTATGGACTGACTATTACATAAAAAGGGTCATTCTGGTTGGTGAGTATAGACTAGACTATATGGGGGCAAAAGTGGAAGCCATGCCACCAGGAAAGACTCAGTAATTGAATAGAGACCAGTCGTTGTCTCTTTGCTGATGCCAAGTACTCTGATGATACCAGGGACTCTGGTTTTACTCTATTTCTGTATATACTATTTGAACTTGGGAGCCAAATAAATTGACCAAAAGGTCAGTAGAAGGGGAACAGAAGCATCAAGAGTAGTCAGGAGAGCCTTTGAAGCCCCAGAGCTACAGAAAGAATAATCTTAGTTGATTTCTGACTCTCTGTTCCAGATTCCATCTGTTATGAGATCCAACTGCCTTTGGTAAGAATGCAGTGGTGTTCCTGGAGAAACAAAACCATAAAATAGATCCACAGCCTTTGCTAATTTCCATGGTATAAATACTTCCACCTTGGCCAATTTTAAGCTACAAACAGGATGTCGCTGAACACAGAGTTGGGAAAAGATGTGCACAGTCTCTCTCCTACTGAAGCCTCTTGAGAGCTGCCTCCAGCCACCACTGGTGCAGGAGATAAGTATAATGCTTCCAATAAGTTTCCTATTTTATTAGCTTCTTTGAGTGGGGGTCTGTTTTAGCCTTGGATGCCAGACCATCAAAGTCCCATTGTACCTCTTTGACCTTTGAACTTCCCTGTAAAGAATTTCCTCTATCTTTCTGGTCTTTCCTTGTTTCCTAGTTGTCAGAAACCTAAGACACCTCCAGAGGATGTCAATAAATCCCAGGATACGATACTTAGAGTAAAGCACGTGCATTCACTCATAATTCAGTATTAATCTTTTAAAAAAAATCATCAATTTTTTAATTCTTCACAGCAGTTCTATTAGGCTTATGTATTCCTAAACTGATGGAGTTGTTAAAATGGAATGACAGAATTGTATGTACTACACTGATGTTTACAGCATCAATCAAATTACTTTTAATTAATGCACTTTTAAAAACTCGACATTGTCTACAAGTCAGAAAAGTTTTCTGCAACTGTTGACTTTGCAGCCACAAAAGTATTATATTTTTTAAGTGTTATTGTCTATCCAATTATTTCCCAGAAGTAGGGGGAGGATAGCAAATCTGTGGGTGAGTTTTAAAATTAACTTATTCTACCAGTCAACTGAAATTCTCATCTGTGAACAGGGAAACACCTCCAGTGAACGAGAAATGAACAGTGAAACTATCCACTATTCTTGGCAATTATTCTAAATTATAGTCTCTACTCTCCACTCAAGAATAAGTGGTTTCACCTGGTTTCAAAAGTGGCAGGATGGAGAAAAAAGAGAAACTATCCTGGGACAATAGCTTTGTGTCATTAATTCAATCAAGTCATTAAACCATTGGAAAGCATTGTGAAAACCCATGGTTGTTTTCAGACAAGTAATGTTTTAGAAAGTGAAGGGTATCGCAGCTTCTAGCTGCCAGGGTGGGTCTGAGGAAGTAAAGAGATTAAATTTGCACACCTCAAACTGCCAGCTCCTTAGATGAGTAGTTAATGAGAGTAACTAAGTTCTTAATTTGCAAAAAAATCTCTGCTAATATACCTGCTAATTAAATTACTAATCATGTAATAATCCCTGATGTTACATTACCTAGAAAATGGAATGACAAGGTCATAATCATCTGAAGCATTACTTTAAAAAACTTGGTGAGAAAAGCTAAGGAAGTTATGGCTGGTTGAAAAAGCAAGATGATAGGAAGACATTCAAGTGGGCATAGTTCATTAAACCACCTTCCTGGCTCTTCAGAAAATTGTCTTCAATAGTATCTAGCTCATTTAATACCTGGAGTGTACCATTCAGATGGTTAAACAAATGAGATTCATGCAAGCCTCGTCACCCTGTAATTCACCTCTCATTTGCTCTTTCTTTTGTGCTAACATCTGCTACATTACTCTTACTATCTAGAGAACTCTTGTAAACTCCCCCACTGAAAACCTGTGAAGCAGTGTTCTGATTCATCGACATGATGTACATTCTGCTATCTCTTTGAAACGGAATGTAGGCACCTGCAAAATGCTGTGTAGGCCTTACACTTTAGGGAGTACCTCTGCATTAAAAAAAAATTAAATTTAAAGAGGACCAAATACTGCTTTCCTGAACCCAAAGTCATGTTCCTGAAATCTCATGTTATAGAAGTCTAATTCAGCAAAATATTCTTTCACATGCGCTGAATACTGTAAGGAAGCATCTGGTATGTCTGATAACCCTGTGTGCTGACTTTACAAACCCTTCTCAAGCCTCTAAATGCAACCATATGAAAGTACCAAGGCTTTCTATTGTCCCTGGGAGTTGCTGACACTCAAATACAGCTCATTTTTGGTCTTTCAGTTCCTTCGGAGACGTTTGTAGATCTCTCTGATAAGCCACCATATTTTACAAACTAGTAAAGCAGAGATGATAGAGCTCCTCTTGTAAATTTTAATTGAATGTGTTTTTTCCTATGAGGAAATTTTTTAAGTCCAAGCGTCTGTTGAACTACATGATAAGAAGAAGGTGAAACATCCTTTCAAAGAAAGATTTTTATAGTTCTAGGGGCTCTCCCAAGCTTCTAAAGACATTCAGATTTGGATGTTTCTAGATTCCTTACAACTGATTAGAATGTTTATCTATAAGGTAATTTTAGGGACAATAACTTTTCCAACCTCAGATTAAAATGGATTTTCTAAAAAGCCAATCTCAAGACTTATCTCAATTACCAACAAAAAGTGTCAGATAATTTGCAAGTCGTGATCATCTTTTTTGGGTGAATACTGTCCACTTTTGTCCAAAATTTTAATTGAGGTCCTGTTCCAAAGAATGAGCATATAAAGATGATTAGTAAGACGTTGTCGTTAACCTGAGGAGCTTACTGCCTATTTGAGGAGGCAGATATAAACCACATTTTACTGTAACACAGTGAGAGCAAGGACCATTCCATTTTATTCCCCACTGCGTTCCCAATGCTCATTACGATGCCCATGCGTAGTAATCACTCTCTTAGCATTTGCTGAAGAAAGGAAGGATAGAAATATGAATGTGGGATTATGGAATACAAAGGACACGCATTTTATCTGAGCTAAATTCAGACTGCTTCCCAGGGTATTATACCCAAATTAAGTCTTAAACTATGAATAAAAATTAATTGGGCACAATAAAATAAAGAGGGGACAGGCTTTCCGGGCAAAGGAAATAGCATAAGCATAGATCGATGAAACAGCATATTGTGTAAGCGAAGTAAAAGCAGTTTAGTATTATGAGGGAGTGATAAGCAGGATGAGAGCAGCTGGAAGGAGACAGCCGGTGAGAATGGAGGGGTCAGAGAAGCCCTTGCATGCCTTGTGAAATGGTGCAGCCATGGAGAGGCTCTAGAGAAGACAGGAGCTGGGTCACATTTGCCTTTGTCGTGGGTCATTCTGGTTCTGAGAGAAATAGATCTGAAAGAGAAAGATGGAAGGAGGGAGACCTGGAGACCAGTTACAAAGCTATTACAAAAGTCTGGGTGAGAAATATGATGATGATAAGAATGAGGGCAGTAATTACAGGTGTAGAAGACAGTTGGCTATATGGGTGTGATGTTCTCGGGAGAGGTCAGAATTGGAGATATTCTTTTGGGATACATCAGCATATCAGTGGTGCTTTAAACCATGTGAGAGGATAATGTCACTCAAGGACATTATGTGGAGTGGAAAGAGACAAGCCCTGAGATCAGTACTGTTTAAGGACTGAGCATAAGAAGAACTCCACGGGAAAGACGAGGCAGGAGGAAGGCCCAGGGGGCAAGGATAGTTTCTTAAAACTCTTATCTGGTCTATCAGAATCCCCCAGGAAGCTTGTTTAAAGTTCTGGCCAAGGGTGGGGTTCAGGAATCTGTATTTTAGCCAGCTCCCCTAATTATGGACATCTACATAGAATTTGGGAATCCATAGGGCAGGGACTTTCCAAAAGAAAAGAATAGTGCCAGTTGCTACAAAGAGATCCATGAGAGGAATGTAAATCCGTTCGGCCCCTTTGGAAGACACTTTGGCAGTATCTGTTAAAACTTTTCTTCTTTTGACCCATCAATTCCATTTCCAAGAGTTCATCTCAGAAAAATACCCCCCGCATGTGCACAGAGAGCCAAAGATGGGAAATAATCTAAATGTCTGAAAGTACAGGAACTCAAATTATTTATTGGACTTTATTTGCATGATATCAGTGGTGTAATGGGGGCAAATCCAGACAGAACTGGCATAAGGAGGGGAGGAGAGACAGTGGGGAAGTGGAGACAAGGAGTGTAGACAGTTCTTTCAGGAGGTTTGTTTAAGAAGAAGACATAGAAAAGCACAGTAACTAGATGAAGACTCACCGTCTCATTTGAGACGGAAGAGATTTGAGCGTTGTGTAGACTGAGTGGAAAGGCGGAAGGAAAGAAGGAAGTAAAAGACAAAGAGAGAGTGCTGAAGCCTCCTCCCCCAGCCTCATCTGTATCCCAAGGTGACACTTAGAATGCTTTTAGTATTACTCCAAGTGGCCACTTAAGCTTCATCATGACGATGTGCATATGCCATTTGTTTTTTATAAACAACAACTTTATTCTCATATTGGACTGCACAGAGCTCCTATATTATTTATTTTTGTAGAAATAGCCCAAAAAGGAAAAGTGAAAGACAGGATTATCTGTGTTCTTTATTCAAAGTTTCAAGGTGCAAACCTGTTGTTTTTTTTGCACATTCAGGACAGTATCTACACTGCGCAATCAAGTAACATACGTTAACTGATGTTGCAATGATAGAGTCAAAAGAATCCTCTGTCTATCAAAGCGTCAGTTGTCCAGCCTTTTGGTATGACTCCTTCCAAAATCAACAAATCTCTCAAGACAATCAGATTCCGTGCTTCAGTGCAAAATAATCCCGGGAGGTGTTGTCTAGTTGATGACTCATGGTTATAGACTAGATCTTATTTTCTATAAAAATAATTATATAAGTACATATTGCTTTTCTGATGATAAATGATGTCATAAGAGTAAATATATAAAACTATGTGTCTCTATAGCCATTCAAATTAACAAAGTTGGTAGCCCTGTAAAATCAAGGCCAGATTATGCTTTTCACGGGCTCTAGGTATATTCGCCTTTGTGAGTCCCTTCTTCTGTAAAAGTATAAAAATCATACATTAAAATATTTTCTTTGACCTAAAAGTCCTGTTTTTATCTCAAAAGAACTTAAAATGTTTTTGTGAGCCCCTGAAAGTATTGTAGGCCCTTAGCACCGTGACTGGTGGAGAAGTCAGCTCTGTCTAAAATGGGCATAAATAAGCCATGTTCTATATAAGTACATCCAGTATATGAAAATGGAACCACATCAAAATTTTAGTTGCTAGTTGCAGAAAATTTAGTTAAATGTTTGATCAATTTGTTTCCCTTTTTAGATCATGTGTATGTTTTTCTGTTTGTTTTTCAACATGTGCATCAAATAGCCCACATCTCTTAGGATCTGATCTTAAAAAGGTTGAACCAGTGATTCTTTATGTCTTTCCTTGTGGATTTGAAGAAAAGGAATTTATTGAAAGTAATCCTTTTATATCTCTTCATGTATTAGCTCTCTTCTTCTGGAGCTGCTATTCCCTTAATATCAAGGGCACCTTAAAGAAGAAAATAAACCATAAGAAGGAAAATACCAATTAATACAAAAAAAAAAAACCAGATACCATTGCACAGTCCATAAACTTGGCAAAAATTTAAATGTTGTGTTCATGTTGGAAGTACTGTAAGATCTGGAACCTTCAGGCAGTGCAGGTGGGAAAGGAGCTGCCATTTAATGGAGATCCATCTGGCAGCGGTGAATCTAACCAAGCATATGAATACTATTAGACCCAGAAATCCATGTCTGTCTCCCAGGGCGGTCATACACTCCAGGGTGGTCATTGCTGCACTGTTGCAGCAGCAGATCTTTGGAGGTGACTTTGGTTCCATTATTAGGATAAAGAATGAAGAAATGGGGTGTGTGCTCATAATGGAATGCTCTGCAACCACCATAAGAAATGAACTTTTCTTACACGTGGCCATATGGATCTCGAAAATGATATCATGTAAAAAAAGAAACCGAATGAGGTGTGTGTTCTATTACCATTCAGGCAACTTAAACAACATACAGAATGGCACTATATGTTTTCCAGAATCCATAGATGTAAATAAGTGTTTCTGAGGAACCATATATCTAAATAAATCTATAAAATATGGATCAGAAGGGCATTTTTTATATACATTAGAGGGGATGCCAATAGCAAGGGAAGGGAGTTGGGACTGGAGACACATAATACATGAAATAAAACAAAAGAGAAGACAGAGTAATGGCGATCGTTGTGACATGAGTTGACAAACGTAAGCAGCTTAATTCTGTGTACCTTAAGGCCAAAGGATTTCCTTTAAAAGAAATAAAATTTAAAAAGGGGAGCATCGTGACTATGCGTAAAAAGTAGGGTTTGCAAACTTAAATGCTAATGGGGGCTACGGAAAACAGCCAAGTGCACTCTCCCTCCAAATGAACGGCCAGCGCTCACCTAGAACGAACTGATCCCGTTAAGACATGCCAACCCGCGACTGCCAGAATTCCTAATTTTTCAAGAGAGGATGGTGAATTTGATTTTGGGGTATGATGTACCAAATTTAAAACATTGTTTATGTTAAAGTATACTTTTAAAGACAGAGTATAATCATGACTGTCATAAAAATTCACAACGAATATCTGTCAAATATTTTACTTAACTAATTAATTAGAGAGGAAAGCAGTAAGATGTTACAGGTAGTTCAAAGGAGAGTCCAAAGAGCGGACATATACATAGGCAATCGGGATTGCTGCAATGAATTTTCTTACTTCATGTAAATTTAGTCAATATCCACAGGGCAATAATAATCAACTGTATCTCCTCCGGGAACAATTTGCATTTCTATGGACAAGAATCATTTGTGCTGTTATCAGTATTCTACAGCTTACAGAGTTGTAAAATAGCTCAGAGACAATGAAAAGCACAGAGACCCCAGAGAGTCAGACAACCCAGGCAATGCCTAGTTTTCCACTGGGGAAGAAAAAAAGGAGTAATGTTTTTGGTCAATTTTGAAGTTACTTCACTTTTTCCCCCAAAAGTGATGAAGTCAACTGAAAAAGAATAACAACCACTGTACAGCACAAATGTGAGCAGTCTGATGTGCATTTGGCTGGCAGGCCTCCTTTATATTTCTGGCATAATACGGAGAAATAGAGAACATTCCATTGATCTGGTGATGGCTGTAGCGTCTACAAGAGGTTTTTAAATCTTCTTTTCTCTCCTTTTGTAAGCCCTTTCTTTTTTGTCCTTTGTCATCTACATGTATAGACCAGCACATGCCTTATAGCTCCAGAAATTGTCAGAAAAATGGGTAAAGAAAATAGAGGTGTTAATCACACTGTGTTAAAAAGAATGGTGAATTGGAATACATAGAAATACAAGACTGCATGTGTCTTATGGGAGCTAATTCTTTTAACTAAACAAAACCTTTCCAAAAAGATTTAATCCATTCTTTGCCAGAGAGAGAGGTCGTAGCTTGTAGGAGCTGTGGCAAGAGAAGCAAGCAGAGGAGATACATTGAGAAAGCAGGCCTCTTTGTCGAAAGCAGAGTTTCAAACTTTTTGCCAACTCTAAGCTGTGGCTTTCCATTTTTTTTTTAATAGTAAGCAGACAATGTCTGCTTCATATTTAGTTTAAAAGTCACTTGATCTTTTCCAGAATTTACAATTTCGCAACGTCGTCTAATCATCTTTCCAAAATCCAACTAGATTTGTGCCGTTTGTCCTCCTTTGGTTTTTTTTTGTTTGTTTGCTTGGTGTTTTTTGCTGTGGAAGATTCACCCTGAGCTAACATCTGTGCGAATCTTCCTCTATTTTGCACGTGTGTTGCTGCCTCAGCATGGCCACCCAGGAGTGGCGTAGGTCCATAGCACACCTGGGAACTGAACCTGTGCCGCCCAAGTAGAGTGCACCGAACTTAACCACTAGGCCACAGGGCCAACTCCTCCTCCTCTTTTGATTACAGCTTGAAGAGGAATGCTTTATTTTTTCAGGATAACTGGCCCCATATAACAGAGTAATACATGTAGTCCGCAGACTGATCTTGGCTTTTTCCAGAATTGTGTTGGTATAAACCCTGAAACATTAACTTGAGCTAAGTTAACTGTAGTCTTGAATTTAAAATACCTACTTCATAAGCTTTCTCTCTATGGGATGATAATTCCTGTGGACGCCAAATCACTTTTTCACAGAATTAGGTGGGATAGGTAGATATATGATCCAAGTGCCCATTTCCAGAAAAGCTTTTGCTTTGCTGTTGAAATAATTTAATATTTGCATATTTGTGTTAATTCTCATGGCATGACCCGTGGCAGCAGACATATTTAATCACCAGTACGGAAGTTGCTATGTAAAGAATAAATTTGTTCTGACTTAGTGTTTGTTGTGGAAATGTATGCCATCAATTTCCCCCACCGTTTTTTGTTTAAATCAAATTCATCTCTACCTTAGAGAAGGAATGATGAGCAGACAGCTCTGATGTGCTTTTTCAGCAATGTTTTCATTTGGTCTAAAAACAAAGACCTTTTCTGCTTAGTTTTGTACATTCCACTCACCATTGGTGGCATTTGAAAAAGAGCTTAGCCGAGGCCCCATCTTCGATCTTTATAAGGAATTTTCACCTGATCTGTCTTTTAGACTAGAACTGGCTTTCCTTCTCTCCTCTTTCCGGATAGCAGTAAAACTGACCATGGCATAAACTGCCTTTTCTAAGGAGCATCCTTGCCTAGAAAATTGCAGATGCCTCTCAGGATTCCAGATGAAAAGGCTGCCTTTGGGCATGTGTTCTAAGTGGCAGGTGGAGAGAGCCTATCCTATGATTTCAGAGAATGGCAGCTCCCATATGATGAGCTCTTTTGTTTCTGGCCCAAGAGGAGTTAACTGCTTCTAAAGATTTAGAGTTGTTTACAAATCGCAACTCAGAATCTTCTGTTTCATAAAGAGTCTGAATGAACAAATTGGAAGGCTGGGAAATGAATGATTTTTTTAAAGCATTTAGTTATTTACTACGTTAAAAAAAAATCAGTGCATTTATTTAAAGAGTATTTTCAAGCTTAGCACTATTGACATTTTGGACTGTCTATGTTTTGGACTGTTCTGTGCATTGTAGGATGTTTAGTGATGGGTCCCTGGCCTCTACTCATTAGAGGCCAGCAGCACAACCCCCCGAGGTATGACAACCAGATGTGTCTTGATTGATAATCACTGATTTAAAGTCAGGTAGAGTGGTAAACAGCTGAAGCTGTCAATCGTTACTTCTCTAAATTTGATGGTGAGTTGTGGGGAATACACCATTTTGAGGAAAAGTAGAGGGAATAACATAATATTATCAGTGAGAAATCCATTCTATTTTAGCATCGATTTTATACAATGCACCAAGTCATAACAAATACTGTGCAGGCACACTACAGTTGCTCCGGACCACTATCTTCTGCTTGCTCACTTGGTATGGTAGGTGCGTCTGCGTAGATTCCTCTCTCAGATTGGATAATTTGATTCTAAGCACAAATTTTATAAGTCAATTCCATGGTGGACAGCAACTCTTTTGAGAACAATAACAAATTGATTTTGTCTACTTTTTTTTTCCTGCTCTGTTATAAAATTGAATAGCCCTCTCTTAAAAAAGGCCACAGTTGTGCAGTCTGTGTCAAATAATGGAGTTGAGCTATTTGTGCGAACTAATCAGCTCTCCTATTAGATTTGCCAATTAGTCTAAATTCTTCCTCATTATGGAAGATTCCAAGAGCGTAAACATTTTCCCCCTGTTAAAACCCCAAAGAATGTCAACCTGAGCATTTATGATGCCTTTTTGCAAACAAGGCAGCTGCAGTGGTAGCTTAAACCCTTTTTAGGCTGCTCACTTCTTCCGAAGACAGAAGGTGTTTGTTTAAAAATTATACTTAACTTCAACTTCACCTCCAGGCCCAGGAATAAGCCATAGATTTACAGATTATTAAGAAAATGAATCAGATTTGTGCCATTTGTGCTGGCAGGCGGCTTTCTGTCCTGAGAGATCCTTGATTTAATGGCACTTTTATCTTCCTTAATTACATTCAATTTGTTAGGAAAAATAAAGACGGTAAATTACAATATTAAGATCCAGGGACTTAATCTTCGTAAGATCCTAAGCTTTCTGAAGCCAGCATCAAATCATCTCCCAATTGTTGGCAAGGAAGAAGGAAAGGTGACATCTCGTTCTGGTTATCCACACCTCAAAGACAGGAAATGGTCTCTCCATGGTGTTCTTTTTCCCCCCACGGAACCCTTAAGTTTTAAAACCACTGTCTCCTGACTCCAGCTGAAAGGAGCATCTGCTAAATTAGGGAGGGCTTTTGAGAAGGAACGTTGGGATTGTTAATGGTGAAATGTAACCCTGTCTCTGGCAGTTCAAACCTTCTCAATCAGCAGTCTTTTCTTACCTAATTACACGATTCTAAGAAAATCTAATGAGGTGCTGTCAGACTTACACTGGAATTATCTTAAATGTTATCACAGTAGCCATGGTGATGATATATAAATGGACAAAATGCCAAAGATCTGGAGAAATGTCACAATTACAGCCACAGTCACTTTTTGCATTGGCATTAAGTCAGCATATTTTAAGCCTTTGAGTCCCCAAGAAAATGAGAGACTTGATAGGTAAAAAGAAGTGATATAAAATGGAAACTGCTAAATCACACTATCAAGTTGATGCTTATGTCTTTTCATTAATGCTCTAATAGGTTGAAAAGGAATTCGGATCTATTTCCTCATTACTTTTCAATTCTTTGAGTATTACTACTTGGTTTTTTATTTATTTATTTGTTTATTTATTTGGTGAGGAAGATTGGACCTGAGCTAACATCGATGCCAATCTTCCTCTATTTTTTGTATATGAGATGCCACCAGAGCACGGCTTAATGAGCAGTGTTCAGGTCCAAGTCCAGGATCCGAACCTGCTAACCTGGGATGGTGAAGCGTGCGACCTTAACCACTACGCCACTGGGCCAGCCCCTATTTTGTTTTTTAAAGGACTTGTAATTTGGGCTTCTTTATGAAAATTTTAGTTATTTTAATGCTTTAATTGTGTTTTCTACGGCTCCTTGAGGAGTGCAAATAACTTATACGCATT
The DNA here is from genome assembly GCF_021613505.1 of Equus quagga. Taxonomy (NCBI): domain Eukaryota; kingdom Metazoa; phylum Chordata; class Mammalia; order Perissodactyla; family Equidae; genus Equus; species Equus quagga. The sequence goes on from NC_060267.1 coordinate 115,355,933, forward strand.
TAATTTAAAAATCTAGAAACAAAATAATTATGATGCTCATAGATTCTGATTATTGATGTGGCTACCACTTACAGAAGCTGAATTTCACTTCCAGGGGGACTTGTATAGCAAAGTAATCAGGGAACCATATGCTTGCTCAGCCCCAGTGATAAGAAAATTGGGGTACAAAGACATGATTTTGGAGTTTTCCAACTCCTCAAACATTTTGAGAAATGATCACCTTCATCTGCCCTCACATCTGTGATAAAGAAGCAGGACAGAGCATGAACCATTTCCTGTTTCTGGAAAGAAACATCTTTTGACTGGGCATCTGTTTTAGAATGGTGATCCAGAATAGGTTTAGCAAATACATGGTAGATCCATTTATATTATCAAACCCCATCCAAAAACTATGGCAGATATTGCTAATTGATCTTTGCACACTCTTGGCTCATACTTTTTTCAACGCACTCTCCACAAAGCTTCTAACTATGCATCAAAGTTGGCATGTAAAACCTACCATTCCAGAAATGGAAGATAATGGCCCATATTTAGAAGTGCATCAACTTTCTACCTTAAAGCACACTCACAGGAAAATTAAATCACTGTTTCCTAAATAATTTCAGCATTGGTGCATTGCTTTCTCCAGTGGTAGCCACACGTCTTGATCTATGTTAATCACATTCTCTGGAGCTGTATCATATATAATCTGCGTGGCCCTTTGACCGCACAGTTATCAGTGATGACCAACATAGAATGCAGGTCACTAGAGAACAGGCTCTTATCCCATCCAATCACTGAATTTTAGATATAATTCTAGAAACTTGGTTATCAGCTTACCAAAATTTAGGCGTTCGGGAATGCTAGATGAAGTTCTACCGCAAGGAGAAGAAGCTGATAACAAGGAGCCGAATATCGATGGAAGTGATAGAAAGTGCTTTGAGTGCGTTCAGGACCTTAATTGGTTTCTTAATACAAAGGGAAGGGCCTCCAATCCTTATATAACTGAGTTTATCCTTGATAATTAATCAGGATGATTAATGATTCATAATGATATCCCGATTTACCAAGGAAAGTTTAGATTATGTATGTTCTTTGTCAACTGCTTAAAGATACAACAGACTATCTTTAGATTTTTATCTAAATTCAATCTTTCCTAATTGCAACTTCTTCACTCTCTCTCCCACTCTGTTTTACCCACTGAGCATTCCTAGCCCTCGTTGTGGCCCTCCTGTTCTCTCAGCTTATAGATTTCCTGCTAGCTTCCCTTGCCCCTGCTCTCCTATCAGAAGTGAACTTGGAAAGGAATCAGGTTCAAGGCTAACACCAGCGCCCAACATTCAGAAACAGAGGTATTAGAACACAGTCTTCTGTCAGCCAGCCTAGATGCACGGGGTGGCTCTTCCACTGACTACTGATGTGACCTTGGGCAGATTACTTAATGTTCTTATTCCTCAGTGTTCTCATGTGTAAAAAGGATGGATAATAAGAATAAAATGGATTAAAGACTTGAATGTAAGACCCGAAACCATGAAACTTCTAAAAGAAAACACAGGCAGTATGCTCTTTGACATCGGTCTGAGCAGCATATTTTCAAGTCCCATGTCTGACAGGGCAAGGGAAACAAAAGAAAAAATGAACAAATGGGACTACCTGAAACTAAAAAGCTTCTGCACAGCAAAGGAAACCATCAACAAAACGAAAAGACAACCTAACAATTGGGAGAAGATATTTGCAAACCATATATCAGATAAGGGGTTAATATCCAAAATATACAAAGAACTCATACAGCTCAGCAACAAAAACCCCAACAATCCAATCGGAAAATGGGCAAAAGATCTGAGCAGAGATTTCTCCAAAGAAGATATACGGATGGCCAACAGGCATATGAAAAGACGCTCAACATCATTAGCTATCAGGGAAATGCAAATCAAAACTACAATGAGGTATCACCTCACTCCGGTCAGAATGGCTAGAATTAACAAGACAGGAAACAACAAATGCTGGAGAGGATGTGGAGAGAAGGGAACCCTTGTTCACTGCTGGTGGGAGTGCAAATGGGTGCAACCACTATGGAAAGCAGTATGGAGTATCCCCAGAAAATTAAGGATGGCTCTACCATATGATCCACCTATCCCACTGCTGGGTATTTATCCAAAGAACTTGAAAACGCAAAGGCATGAAGATACATGCGCCCCTATGTTCATTGCAGCATTCCACACAACAGCCAAGACTTGGAAGCAAACTAGGTGCCCATCAAGGGACAAATGGATAAACAAGATGTGGTATTTATATACGATGGACTACGACTCAGCCATAAGAAATGATGAAATCCAGCCATTTGTGACAACATGGATGGACCTTGAGGGTATTACGCTGAGTGAAATAAGTCAGAGGGAGAAAGTGAAATACCATGTGATCTCACTCATAAGTAGAAGATAAAAACAACAACAAACAAACACATAGCATTGGAGATTGGATTGGTGGTTACCATAGGGGAAGGGGGAAGGGCCAAAGGGGTGATTAGGCTCACATGTGAGGGGATGGAGTATAATTAGTTTTTGGGTGGTGAACATGATGTAATCTGCACAGAATTTGAAATACATTATGATGTACATCCGTAAATTAATTAATTAATTAAAAAAGAAGAATGCCCACATCAGAATTGCTGTGAATATTAAATACATTTATGACACTTGGAACAGTGCCAGGGCCCATACCAATTGCCTAAGAAATATTAGCTATCATTATTTAGTGTTGCTACTTTGTTGTTGATGAAATCATTGATAAGCACAAAGTGCCTCTGAGACAAAGTGCTATAATCTTGGGACTATAAACTCAGTGAAGAGTGGGCCCGTGTCTTTCTTGTTTGTTGTATTCATAGTTATGAATACAATAAATATAAAGAACTAAAAAAGAAAACGGTGAATAAGAATGACACGTGGAAAGGTACTGAGGGTGAACTTAGTTATTTGAGAAATTTTTCTATTGACTGAGCTCCAATTTCTAGCCCTGGAAGCATTTTATGTAGGCTTTTTGTCACAGCAATTATGCAAGCATATTGTACTGTAGTATTTGTTTAAATGTCGGTCTTTCCTGGAAAGTATACTCAAGGGGAAGGAACGTGTTGGATATTTCCTAGAATAGCTAATCTGTTGATTGAACAGGGGAAAGAATAAATTAACTATCCCATTGAAAATTGTTTATTAATTTCACTCTCCGAAATTTGATTTATGTGCGTGCCATCTAAATTTGAGCCTTCCCAAATTTGCCTTCTCTTGTCTCTAAGATCTATCCACGTGGGATTGAAAAGCACTGCAGAAAGCTAGAAGACACAGTGTCACGTAGAATGCACGAGTCCCTGTTCCCTGTGCTAGAATCCTTCGGTACGCGTGTCATTAAAAGGTGAGCATCAAGTTGTGTCCTGGGAATTAAACAAGGTCATATGAACAAGGATACCTGTAAAATGAGTTCAAGTAATTACACTAGGCAAAGAGGTTGATTGCTCTATCTGATCCATTTACTTTTCTTGTAATTCAGAGAGATGCCTGAGAGGGCAGGACTGACATCACCCCACATCAGTGATTCCAGAGTAGCAAATGATAAACACGATATGGGACATGGCCCCATAATAAACCTGCTAGGAATAGAACTGGAAACCCATTTTCCATTAGTGTCATGAGGCCCTTCATTTAAGCGTCGTAGTGACTTTTTCCTTCATCAGGCTGATTGCTGATAAGGATTCACATACTATAACAAGCAAACATATCAGTCACTGAAGCCACCACTGCTTCTTAATGATGTCCAAATCAATATCTTTAACAGATTTTTTTTTCCTGTTCAAAAGAGAAGAATATTATGAGAAAGATGAGATAACTTGAATGTATTCATGGCAAGGAGCAGCCAAAAAGTTAGGGAATGACAATGAAGCCTGTGTGTGTATGTGTGTGGGTGCGTGTGTGTGTGGTGGGGATGGGGATGGAGGTCACAACCACAGAGAAATGGACTAGAAAGCTTAATGTGTCAATGGAAAGATGGTAAACATTAAGCGGGAGAATATCTTCTGATAGTCACCGTGACAGCTCTTTTAAAATTGTTAAAGCAAATAAAGGTAACCAAGCTGGAGCCTTTTCCACGGAATCTTAGTAATTTCTAAAGTAAACTTGATTAGTTCTTTGATTCTCCCACACAGTGCATATATATCCACACGCTGGGCTATTTTTGTGGGGAAGTGCATCAGAACTCTGTTCCAGAATTGCTTGCTCAAAATTACACATCTTGGAGCGTGTTTCCCAAACTCTCTTTTTAATAGATACAAGGAGATTTTTTTTTTTAAATTCTGGCATAGTTGAAATATTTTTTGAATCTTGTGGTCTTGGCGTATTTGAGTGGGATTTTTCCAAGCAGCCTTCTGCTCTTTTCAATGAGAGCATACCTTACAGCAAGAACGGTTTGGTGGTTGTTGGGTCTGGTCGGTGGAGTGATTTCTCAAAGTTCTCCTTCTACAAAATGCACTGGAGTATTCACAGACCAGTATCTGATAGGATCCCTAGGCCCCTTGAAGTTTTGAGGTGATTGGCTTGACTCTCATGCCCGCTCCAGGAGAGCCTAAAGCCCTCTCTAATACAGTCATGCACCGCATAACAACATTTTGGTCAAGTGCAGATCGCATATACGACAATGATCCCATAAGATTGGTACCATATAGCCTAGGCGTGTAGTAGGCTACGCCATGTAGGTTTGTGTAAGTACAGTCTATGAGGTTCCCACAATGAGGAAATCACCTAACAATGCATCTCTCAGAATGTATCCCTGTTGTTAAGCAACGTGTGACAGTATCTCAGTAGATTCTTTGGTGATTACCAACTCATGGTCAACTTGGAGTCCTTCTTCTGAACCAGATATAAAATTCAGTCCACTCTCAATCAATGCTGAAAAGTAAATAAGTAAATGAATAGCGTCACTCATAGTATGCACTTTTGAGTGTAGTGGTTGATTTTACTAAAGATGCGGAAAGGAGCTGGGAGAGGAGTTTTCACCATGGGTAGTCAAACAACTTAAAAGTGAACATTAGATACTTACATTCTTAAAATGCCCATTGGTCATCCTCCAACCAGGACAGTTCCCACATCCGTCACCCGACATCGGTACCAGCCTCCCTCCATCTCCCTTGCCTTCCCTGCCCCTAAGCCTGTCTGCTTGCTTGCTTTTCCCTTTCCTTCTCAGAAGCAACATTTCTCCTCTCCTCACATGAGACATGTTTAGACTTTCTCCTGTGTGCTTTGGCTTATGGATAAACAAAATGTGGTATATTAATACTTCTGTTTATGTGATACAGGTATACCAACAGTGAAATATTGTTCAGACTTAAAAAGGAATGAAATTCTGATACATGCTGCAGCATGGATGAATCTTAACAACATGGTGCTAGGGAGATAAATCAGTCATGAAAGGACGAATATTAGATGATTTCACTCATATGGGGTATCTAGAGTAAACACATTCATGGAGATGGAAAGTAGAAGACAGGTTACTACAGGCTGGGCAGAGGCGGGAATAGAGAATTATTATTTAACGGGTACAGAATTTATGTTGGGGATGGTGAAAAAGTTCTGGAGATGGATAAGGTGATAGTTGCACAGTATTGTTGAGAGGTAGCAGAATATGCCACTCCAACATATGACTGGAGGAGTTCAGGACACACCACCCAAACATATGCCACTTTGGTATATTGGGGTTCTTTTAGATGTAGGCACTTGAAAACCAGCAAATGCAGAGAGAGGCTTTCTCTGAATTCTCCTTATCTGCCTAATGATGGATCCTCTAAAAGAAACTCATTCTCATAGATGCCCTTCCTGGGCATTTCTTCAACCAGGGAAGATTGACTCTTATCACAGGAGAGGAGCCTAGACGTTGACACCACACCAAACTCAGTCACCAACTGTCGTATCTTTCATCTATTCTTCTAAGGGCCCATTCATCTTTCCTAAAAATCAGTTGTTCTCCTCTAAGGGGCCTACATCCCATCTCTCCTTTCCCTATTAAGATGATATTTAAGCCTGAACTCTAAGCTACCTCAGGCATTGACTTATTTTTCCCTGGGTGTCCCCCGTGTACACAGGAGGTACACATGTTAAAAAATTCTGCTTGTTTTTCTCTTGTTACTCTGTATTTATTTCAGCAGTCTCAGTCAAGCACTCAGAAGGGTAGAGGGAAATTACTTTTCTTCCCCTACATTGTGAATATACTTAATGCCACTGACTTGCACTTAAAAGTGATAAAATGGTAAATTTTGTGCTATGCATATCTTACCACAATAAACAGTAATTATGGGTCAATAGGTTAAAAATGCAGAACCATACTATTAAGCAAAGAAATTGAAATTATTCAATGAATAAATAGACAAAAATTTTAAAAATTATAATGCTCAGTACTGATGAAAATAGAGTCAGATAGACACTCTTAACACAGTGTTAACGGAGTATGAATGCACATTGCGTTTCTGGAAAGAAATATGGCAATACATGTCGTGAGAATTGAGTGTTTACTTTTCGCTTAATTTCCCTTCTCTTAAGAAAGTAATCTGAGTGAGGACATCTATTTATGTGTTAATTGTTCATTGAAGTTGTTGTTGATTGTGTTGTTGTAATGACCCACATGAAGTAGCTGGATTCAGCATTTAAGGAGATGGATGTTTTGTGCTGTTAAAATCTCCTAATGGCAAACAGGGGAGGGTCTTTGTCATATGGTTGGAAAGTAGAGTTGATTCCTTTTGTTTTCTGCTGTCAAGACGTAGTGTTCATGAGATCCTATTTACCTAGCAGTTTATATGTGTGGCGTTAAAGATGCTTAAAGTTCTTTGACATGACTCCTGTAACTATCATTGTGACAATATTACTTTTGTCATTGTTGAACATTTAAAATGCTTCATTTACAGTATAAGTAGCTACGATGTCATGGGAAGAACTCCAGTCTTGGTGTCGGAAGTTCTGGATTCAGATCATGGCTCTCCACTCAATGCTAACTGTGTGCTTTTTGGTAAGTTACTTGAATCTATTATATTTTCTATTTGAAAGCTATTTTGTATGCTAAAGTGTTATACATTTGTATGCTTCATTATCATTATCAGTAATGTTATTAGAAATTTAATGAGAATTTCTGGGTTGGTTTTGAATCTAGTCATCAATATTTAAATCAATTCTATACAAATACATCTTGAGGGGCCGGCCTGGTCGTGCAGAAGGTTAAGTGCACACGTTCTGCTTCTCAGCAGCCCAGGGTCTGCCAGTTCGGATCCCGGGTGCAGACATGGCACCGCTTGGCAAAAGCCATGCTGTGGGAGGCGTCCCACATATAAAGTAGAGGAAGATGGGCAGGAATGTTAGCTCAGGGCCAGTCTTCCTCAGCAAAAAGAGGAGGACTGGCAGTAGTCAGCTCAGGGCTAATCTTCCTCAAAAATAAATAAATAAATAAATAAAACAAAATACATCTCGAGTTGCATAAAAATAAATTAGGAATTCTGGAAAGTCGTTTTTACAATGTAAAGATTCTTTCTGTATATGATATAAAGCAATAGTAACAGAGATAGATTATATACTGCATGATTGTAACATATATGATATTGTATAATAGTTATTGCTTTCTAGATGCAACCTGTTGTACCCTCACACTAGTTCAGTGGTTCTTCAACTTTCACTTGTGTCCTAGTAAAATGCAAATTTCGGGGCTTCGCTGCCAGAGATTCTGCCTCAGAAGGTCTGGGCTCCTGGAGTCTACGAATTTTAATTTCTAGCAAGTTCCTGAATGATGCAGACTCTGCTGGTCCAGGGACCACATTTCAAAAACCGCTGCTCTAACTGTATCTCTGATAGAAGATTTTATTTGAGCATTTAGCAGCACTATGAGTCCATAGCACAATGAGACAGCATAAGAGAGAGAAATGAAAAATAAGACAGAGTTTAATCATTTATTGTGATTGCAACTTGCAACCACCACCACACCCATCACGGAATGCCGTCTTACAGTTTTGTGAGTTGTTATCCAGATTTTAATCAAATTAATTTTTTTAACTTTGTATAAATATTTCTCGTCCTCGTGTAATTCCTTGGGCAGCATTACGTCATATGAGATCATAAGACAAAATTGAGAGAGCAGCCTTTCTTTTCTACTGCAGATTCCACGCTTTGATTCTGAGTTTTTGGTTCCAGAAACTTCCTTGGCTTTGACATTAGCCATTATCTCCTCATTTTACCAATCTGCTCTTTAACTGGCCCAGCCTCAATCTGGACAAAATGCCCTGATAAAGCCAGGAAGCACACTTGATTACTACCAAGAAAACCTTGCCCTCTTTGTCCATTCCTGCAGTCGAGTTGGAAGGTGAGAGCTGGAAACTTCATCCTGCTCACAGAGTTAGAATATTCATTAAAAACAATTGTGTATCCAGTCACACTCACTAGTATCTTCTTGGATCTCAGTAATATTTGTCCAGCATTGCCCTCTAGTGCTTGTGGGCATGTTACTAATGATGCCTCGCATCTTCTAATTAGGGCGTTTGGAATTAGTTAACCACTTAGAGAAAGATGCCTTCCTGTAGTTTCACTGTGGGCAAGAAAAAGTCAAGACCCAGGCAGCACGAGAAATTTTATGAGTGCTTCTTACTTGGTTGGCAAAGAATAAAAAACTATACATTTGAAAGGGATATTCTACTTTCATTAATTTTACCCGTTATGACAGACAAGATTTGTCTATGCTTTGACCTGCCTCATAAGAAATTCAGTGTAGAAGCTCAGGTTATTTGAATGAAATAATGTAAGCCATGTTTGTACGTGTGTGCGTTTTAAGTTCCTTTTGCTCTGCAAACTTGTCCTTGCATATATTTTCTGGACACAGGACAAGGCAAGTTGCAACTATGGGATATGCTAAAGAATTACTTTCAGGATCAACCAAAAAAAGTTCTGTATGTTTCTTTAGTTTGGGGTGGGGAGATGCTATTCATTTTAAAAATGTCTGAGCTGTATGCTAGAAGCCTTCCCTTCCTACTTGGGAAAACAAAAACAGTAACCATAAAAATGAAGAAAGTGAAAGAAAGAAAGAAAAAACCCCAAAACAACCTTATGTGTTTCATTTTGAATACTCTTCTCAGACTGTGCAGGTGCCTCTCTGAACAGCACAGCCACCAAAGGTCACACACAGTGTCTGCCATTCTCATCTGTTCAGATGACAAGAAAAGTGCCCTCTACGTTCTGGTCTGAAAAGCCAAAATGCAAGTGTATGACCTTCCTGATCTTCGGAGTTTTTTCTCTGGAGACAGAGCTTTTGTGTTTCTAATCGGGTTAGAAGTATAGCTCTGGCTTCCGCTTGGCTGGAGAGCAAGGACACAGTGGGATTTTCCAGGCTCCTTTGACCAGCAATCAATGCTACCTGGCAGTCACATCTCTGGGGTCTAATCCAGATGATATAAAGGGACAACCAGGTCTGTAAATGAAATTCCCAAGTAATAAACTCTAAGTAGTTAACTCTCTGAGTCAATATGCATCAACTGAGAAAATAAAGTTAAGACTTACCCTGATTTTGAAATTAAAATCAATAGGAAAGGATAACATTGCAAGGACACATATCAAAATGTATTTTTAATTGGCAGAATTATCAGTAATGACTACTTTCTCTTTATACTTTTCATCATAATTTTATGCAAATGTTATACAAAAAGCATGAGTCGCGATTTTATTGATATATAAATTATACAAAACAAAATTCATCTATTTTTAGAAGCACAATTGAATATTTTAAATAAATTTACAAAGTGATACATACCATCATCCTCCCAATCTAATTTAGAACATTTCCATCACCCGTAAAACAAACCTTGTGCATATTTGTAGTCATTCCCAGTTCCCAACCGCAATCCCTGGGAACCAATGATTTACTTCCTCTCTCTCTATATATATGCCTTTTCTGGGCACTTCATAGAAATATTATCACACAATATGTTATCTTTGTGTCCGTCTTCTTTCGTTCACCATAATGTTTTCAGGGTATATCTATGTTGTAGCATGTGTCTGTACCGCTTTCCTTTTTGTGACTGAATAATATTCCACTGTATTGATATCCCATATTTTGTGTATTGGTTCATCAGTTGATGGACATTTGGTTTGTTTCCACTTTTGGGCCGTTATGAATAATGCTGCTATGAATATATGTTTTCATTTCTCTTGGATAGGTAACTAGAAATGGAATTGCTGTCATATCATAAATTTGTGGTAAGACAGGTAAACCCACTAAAAGAGCAAGTGCAGAAAGTATAGTTTGGCCAACTAAATAGAGTGATGTAGAATATGGTGAAACTATTTATTCTACAGTCAGTGTGAAATGTGTGAAATGCAACCATTGCCTTAATAAACATGATTCTCTTTTTCTTTTATGAGGAAGATTGTCCCTGAGCTAACATCTGTGCCAATCTTCCTCTATTTTGTATGTGGGACACCACCACCTCATGGCTTGATGAGCAGTGTGTAGGTCCGTGCCCAGGATCCAAACCTGCAAACCCCGGGCCACCGAAGTTGAGTGTGTGAAAACCACCATGCCACTGGGGCAGGCCCAAATATGGTTCTTGAACAAACCTTTAGAAAGCCATATATATTGTTTTGTGGTAGATTAAATCCAGCTAGATTTTCCCATAAATTTTCATAAATTAATTGTAAAAAAAATTACACTGTTTTCTGCAGTGGCTATACTGTTTTACATTCCCACCAGCAATGTATGAGAGATCTAGTTCTTTCCATCCTTACCAACATTAGTGATGTCGCCATTTTTTACTTTAGCTCTTCTGATAAGTATGTAGTGATATCTAATTGTAGTTTTAATTTGCACTTCCTTATTGACTTTGCCCATTTTTAAAAAATAATTTTTGTTGTGGACTAATTTTAGATTTACCAAAAAAAGTTACAAAGATGGCACAGAGAGTTGCTGTATACTCCTTACCCAGGTGCCCACATTATTAACATCTTATATTAACACAGTACATTTGTTACAACTAAGAAACTGACATTGATACATTACCATTAACTAAACTACAGACTTCATTGGTTTTGCCAATTTTCCCATTAATTTCCCCTTTCTGTTTAGGATTCAATCTAGTGTACCACATTCATTTAGTTGTCCTGTCTCCTTCGTCTCCTCGGGCTTATGACAATTTCTCAGTTTTTCATTGTTTTTCATTCCCTTGAGAGTCTTATGGGGAACTGGTCAGGGATCCTGCAGAAAGTCTCTCAATTTGAGTTTGTCTGATGTTTTTTCCCATGATTAGACTAGGGTTATGAATGTTTGGAAAGAATATCACAGAGACGAAGTTTTGCCCACTCTAAGTTTTTTTGTGTATGTGATCACTTCGTACCAAAATGTGTAACTTAATGTCGCGTAACATTTGCTCCAAAAAAGCAAGGGAATTAGAAATTTTAGAAAGACCGTGAAATTCAAATGTCTCTTATTTCAAACACTTCATTCATTGACTCTGTCTCTCAATCTCCTCACAACTGAATGTGTTCACTCAAATTTGTGCAAGTTAAATTCTCCGTATAATGTGAGGCTGTGTGAGAGTGGTTTGTACTCTAAAAAATGCTGCCTACAAAGAAATAAATGGTTTTGATATTTATTACCGCTTTCTGTAGGTTCGCCCATCCTGGAAAGAGTGGAGGAAAGATGTGCAGAGCAGAATCTCTAGGGGCACGGACTCGACCAGCATTTTGTCAAACTCAGTATTCAGTGAGCTGATGGACAGTCTTCTCTGGACAGTAACAGGAGAGATGGCTTGGAAACATCCTTATGCTCTCGTGGAAGCTCTTCCAGCCCTCTCCAGTGAGAATGATCTCTTCCTTCCATCCCTCTTGCTCAGCCCTCTTTCTTTTATCTGTTGTCTCAACGTGTACATCAGAATCTTCTGTGTCATAGTGATTTCCATCATCCTCTGGGGAGAATTCCTGTGGCAGTTGGAGGGAGTAGGGGGGAGAGGGAAAGAGGGAGGTATGGTATAATTGAGAGACTTAGCAGTTAGTTGGCGGGGGGGTAAGGATGGCTTGAGAAGACACATTAATACTTAAAAATACTATTTTACTGTTTTCTAATGTATGTGATTCTTTGACAACAAAAATCCATGAAAACTGCTAAAGAATCACACATATGCACCTACATACATGTTGATTCATCTTTTTAATGTTCCAATCATTTGTCATCTTTATTGCAAATTATTACCACCAGCTAATGGAAATGTGAAATGAAACTCACTTAGAATATTATGATACCAAATGTCAAAAACACTTTTAACAAGTTTGAATTTTCCTACATAGGGTCTCCAGCATCATACCAATGAACCAAATCAATTTGTAATAGATAAGAAGATTTAAAATGTGCTTTGCTGTAAGGAAATCTCAATGAGTATATACCAAAAAAAAAAAAATTAGATTTCCAAAAATAAAAATGAGGCAGATGGCCATTCACTGTGAGACAGAGCTAGTGACATGGTGACAGATTTTTCTAAATATTGAACACACTAGAATATTTAAACATTCACTATAAAATTAAAGTCTCACTTAACTTTTCAGGAACAAGCTTGTTCTGTAAGCCTAGAATTACCTCGATTGGAAGTATTTTAATTGTTCAATAGAAAATGTATTAAGTTGATTTGGGAATAACACCACTAGGCTAGGCCTTCAGAGATTTGTCGGAACAAAGATAATGACCACGTAGTTCTTGCCCTGCAGCAGTCTATTACACTAATTACGAAGAAAAGACGAACCAATAAGGAACACTAACTAGTGTTATAAGAGGGTTGTAAAGAAGTGGTGGCCAGCAAGCTATCGTGGGAAAAGCACAGACTTGGAGTCCAACAGTCTGAGGTCGACATTCTAGTCCCATTTATCTAGACAAACTTATTGAGATATAATTCACATACCCTACAATTTGCTCATTTAAAGTGTACAATTCAATGGCTTTAGTATAGTCACAGAGTTGTGCAAATATGTCCACAATCAACTTTAGAAAATTTTCATCACCCCTCCTAAAGACGCCTGACTCATTAGCAGTCACTCCCCATTTCCTTCTAACTATGCTCCCTTTCTTCTCAGCCTAAGGTAACTGCTAATTTACTTTCTGTATTTATAGATTTGCCTGTTCTGGACATTTCATATGAATGGATTTATATAGTATGTATTCTTTTGTGACTGGCTTCTGTCACTTAGATGTTGTAACATATATCAATACTTCATTCCTTTTTATTGCTGAATAATATCCTATTGTATAGATGTACCACGTTTTCTTTATCCATTCTTGGTTGGTGGACGTTTGGGTTGTTTCTCTAATACCACTTTTATGTGCTGTGTGATCCACAAATAATTATGTGATTAAGAGCCAGGCTCTGTACTCAACTGCCTGGCTTTAAAACCTGTTGCTACTACTTACTAAGTGTGTGTTCTTAGATATGTTTCTTGAGCTCCCTGTCCCTCAGTTTTCTGATCTGTACAATGGGGATAATAGTGGTAGTACCTTATGGAATTGTCTGAGAATTCCATAAGTTAATACATAAAAAGCCTTTAGTACAGCTTTTGGTCCATGATATAGTCTCAAAAAATGGTAATGCCTCTGATTGTGGTCCTCTTAATATTATGATCCTTTCTGTTTTTCTTATCTCCTCATCATAAAACTACCAATCCTTCTTCAGTAGGTTGCTCTGAGATTAAACAGATTAGGGTATACAGAAGCCTTTCCCTTAATACCTGGCACTTAGTAGGTGTTCAGTAAATAAGATTTAGAGGAGGAATAGCTCCTTGTATGTCGTAAATTCAAGATGCAAAGCTTGAGTCTGACGAGTGAGTCTTGTGTTATATGCTCTGGTACAGAGGCAAGACGATGTGAAGACACAGAGGGAAGACCACTCCACTGCAGAGAATGAAGCCCTCAGTGATGAAAACAACTGCCAGAGTCATGAATTTAGTTTCACCTTCTTTCCCAAGTTCTAATGATGGTCTTATACATAGCCCAATAATCAGAGGCCAAGGAGCAGAACAGGCAGTGGAGAGGAGCGAAGCAAAATTAGGCTAGCCAGTCATTGAAGGAAAGGAAGAAGGCACATTCAAACATCCTAAGTTCCAAAAACATCAAAGCAACTAAAGAGGATGTCAGAATCTCACTTTGCTTAGGATATAGTTAATTTTGGAGGTAAGCAAGTTTTCTGTGCTTCTTTCCGTTGCCTCATCTGGGACCATAAAAACAGCATAATGGAGCAGGGAGCCTGGATGTCTAGATTCTGATCCAGATGCCATTTCAAAATAGATGCAAGATCTTGCATAATTCCTTTCTAGGTCTTAAATCTTTTTCTAATTTGTGAAAACACAGGGTTGGAGGAGAGAATATAAAAGGCTCTTTTTAACTCTAGCAAATTGAACCATTTATTTACTCTTCCATTCCCACAGAGTGTCCAAAAGGCTTTTAGAAGTAGAGAGCCAATTTGCAGACGCAACTGTGGTGGTGGTTGTGGCGGCTGCTGGGAACATGGCAAGGGAGTGGGGAAAACAAGATGGTGGAGGGAAGTCCTCCAGCTGAGAGTTCTTGGGCGAGTTCTCTCATATCTGAAGCCTGGTTTCTTCTGTAAAATGGTTCAGTACCACTGCTTACCGTGTGGGGTTGTTAGGTGGTAGGTCAAGCGTGAAGTGCTCTGTGTTATTTGACATTATGAGCCATTAAAATGGAAAGGTCCAAAGATAAAGTTTCCAGGTTTTAGAGAATTATCTCTGCCATCCCACCTTCTTCTTCTTTCCTTTAATGTTTTCATGGGTTGAAAGGAAATTTTTTTTTTTAAAGGTATGCTTTTTGTGAGGAAAATTGGCCCTGAGCTAACAGCTCTTCCCAATACTCCTCTTTTTTTTTTCTCCCCAAAGTCCCAGTACATAGTTGTATATCCTACTTGCAAGTCATTCTGGTTCTTCTATATGGGATGCTGCCACAGCATGGCTTGATGAGCGGTGTGTAGGTCCGTGCCCAGGGTCCAAATTGGTGAACCCTGGACCACTGAAGTGGAGTGCATGAACTTAACCACTCAGCCACGGGGCTGGCCCCAAAATTCTTTTTTTAAACATTGAAAAAAAAAACCCATGTATATGTTGATTTATTTATCACTAATTGAGTGATGTGACGTATTAGTATAAATTGCATTTTTAAATCACACTCAAATTTTTGAGATGAGTCACACTTAGCCAAATGTGTTGTTCTTTTACTTTAAACATGCTGTTAAATTTTATTTGCTAACATTTTATTTAAGTTATTTACAGTGTATCGATATTTAAAAATGAGATAAGTCTACAACCTTCTTCCATGTTTTTGGTGGTGGTGGGGTGGGCCAAATAATGACTCCCCACAAAGACGCCCAAGTTTCCAGAAACTGTGAATAGGTTACTTTCTATGGCAGAAGGGACTTTGCACATGTAGTTTAGGTTATTTGCCTTGAGATGGAGAAATTACCCTGGATTATCTGAGTGCATCCAATCTAATCACACACGTCTTTAAAAGCAGAGAAACTTTCTCCACTGAATTCAGAGAGACGTGATGGAAGAAGGGGCCAGAGAGAATGGAAGTGTGAGAAAATCTTGACCTAGTTACTGACTTTGCATATAGAGGAAAAGGGCTGCCAGCCAAGGCATGCAGGCAGCTTCTAGAAGCTGGGAACAGCTCACAGCTGACAGCCAGCAAGGAAATAGGGGCCTCAGAACTACAACTGCAGGGAAATGAATCCTGCCAACAACCCAAATGAGCAAGGAAATAGGTTCCCTCCTAAAGCTTCCAGAAAGGAACAAAGCCTGCCAACATCTTGATTTTGGCTTAATGAGACCCCCGTCAGATTGCTGAGTCACAGAACTGTGAGATAATATATTTATATTGTTTTAAGCCACTGAGTTGGTGGCAATTTGGTATGGCGGTAATCAAAAACAAACACAGGGAGCTACCTTTGTTAGGTTTTGAAACAAATAGGGCATAGTAAGAAAAATTTGGAAGTTTTCCTTCTTTTACACTCTCTGTAACTGTTTAGAAAGCATCAGATTTAGGTTCTGTGAAAATGTAAAAGAATGTACTGGAATATTGTCTGAGACCCTGAAATGAGCTCTTAATGTTTTCAGATTTATTTTTCTCTTTTGTATATCATTGGGATCCATATTGTTAGCTCATGTTTACCAAAACCAAACAAACCAACCAACCAACTTCTTTCAGGTTTTCAAGTATACTCTGTTGACAGTTTTGAAAAATTACTCCCATATTCTTTTCCTGTGATCATTTCCACGTTTTCTTTTTGATTTGTCCTCTTTTATTCTTGTAGTGTAACTGGAGATTAATTTAACTATTTTACTGGTGTATGAAAATAACCAGCCCTTGATGTTTTAAATCTAATCATTTTATTGCTTTTCTAATTCAATACTTTCTGCTTTCATTTGTATTTCCTTCCAATCTTCTCTTTTTTTTCTTCCCAAAGGCCCCCAGTACATAGTTGTATATTCTAGTTGTAGGTCTCTCTGGCTGTGCTCTGTGGGACACTGCCTCAGCATGGCCTGATGAGCGGTGCCATGTCCGCGCCCAGGATCTGAACTGGCAAAACCCTGGGCCACTGAAGCGGAGTGCGTGAACTTAACCACTCGGCCATGGGGCTGGGCCCTCCTGCCATCTTCTTTTAAGCCTTATTTGTCCTTTGTTTTTCTCTTGAGTTGAATGTGTAATTCACTTATTTTCATATTTTGTTATATATTTACATATATTTAGTGCTATAAATTTTCATCTGAGTACAGCTTTAGCCATATGTCCTAAGTTTGATATGATGTATTTTTATTATAATTTTTTTAGAAATTTGATATTTTCAACTTTGAATTCTTTTTTAATTGAAGAGTTAAGAGAGAGTTCTTTTGAAATCCAAGGACTGTTTTTTTTTTTGGCGTACTTTTTCTCTACTATTTTCTTTCTTATTTCTATTTTTATTTTATTGTTATCAAAGAATGAGATCTTTGCATTTTTTACCTCCTAGAATTTGAGATTTTTTTGGTGGTCATATTACACAGGCATTGAATGAAGATATGTGCTCTGTTAAAAGGGTTTAAAGACATTAAATATATGTCAGTTAGTTCATATTAACCTATTAACATATTCAATATATGTTAACTATTTCAAATTTATTAGTGATATTACTCAAATCCTCTGAAACCTATGATAGGTTTAGTGTGATTTGTCTGTCATGGGCTCTCAGAATCGGGTTAATGTTTTCTAATATGATGTATTTCTTTTTGTTTCTTCCATATCCTTCAATGTATACTTTTGATTTCTTTTACTGCTTTGTTATGTGATGCATAAAATGGGGGAAGACATTCTGGAATGGTGGAGTGAGGGGCACCAGGGACTCTCACTCCGGAGAAACAACCATAACAGATAAAAATTGTTAAAATGTAATTAAAAAAACATTTAAAATGTCTGTAAATTGTTCTAAGGACATACGGCAAATGAAGAAACAATTAGGAAAATCTACTAAATCTTGGTAAGCAAATAAAAAAATTAACAGTAACTAAAATAGTGTGGTAGTGGCATAATGATAGACATAGATATCAATGGGATAGAATTGAGAGTAAAGAAATAAACCTTCACATTTACATTGTCCAATGATTTCCACAAGGTGCCAAGACAATTCAATGGGAAGAGAATATTCTCTTAACAAATGGTGCTGAAAAAACTGGGTATCCACATGCAAAATAATGAAGTTGGATTCTTTCCTCATACCTTAAACAAAAATTAATTCAAAATAGATGACACACCTAAATGTAAAAGCTAAAATAATAAAACTCGTAGAAGAAAATATAGGACTCAATCTTCATGATCTTGGGTTAACAAAGCCTTCCTAAATATGATACCTAAAGCATGAGCTAGAAAAAAAAAAGATAAATTGGACTTCATCAAAATTAAAAACTCATGGTTCACTGTACACCATCAAGAAAGTGAACAGTAACACAGAATGGGAGAAAATATTTGCAAATCATATTGCTTAGTCTTCCTGTCCTCTTCAGAGAAAAATTTCAAGGTTTCTGGAAGTCTTTTTACAAGCTTTCAAGAACTTTCACAATAATTTCTAAAGTTCTCTAGCTTATCCCCATTATTTTTCCTGGATTGATCTTTCCAGAGAAATGAAATACTCCCCCCACAGGCTCCTAGGTTCCTATCCCTCTTACGCTCTCCCAACGCCATCATTTAGACCAGGCTTCTTCATGGCTCCCTTGTGACCTGGCAAGGCTATTGCTGTTGGCTGTGCTGTGGGGCCTTCTCTTTCACTCCTCTTCACTGAGAAATCAAGGAAACCTCAGAACTGGGAAAGCAAGTCTTCTTTCATGTTTAAAGAAAGATGAGGAAAGAGAAAGAGACACATCCTATGGGAAAAGAGAAGAGAAAAAACAAAGTCAGCTCATGTTACATTGTCAAGCCATAAAGTGTCAAGCAAACCTCTTGGCTAGAAAACTGTACTTATTTATTTAGGAAGAAGCATGTAATGCAAAGCAAGGAACCTTAACAAGAAATTCACACACTCATACATGAGACTTGGAGCCATGGCAAAAAATAGTTTATTAATTTCTTTCAGCCAATTGGTGGAGATTGTGGGACCAATTCAGCTTTCCTTTGCTGGGACAAAACTACCACTTCAAGAAATAGCAGAGCTAGTTCTTCTTTGTATGTGTGTGTGTGTGATAGATTAAAACTACTGCTCAATGGCAATTAGACTTTGGGTGGTAAATATGATGTAGTCTACACATTGAAATTAAAGTAAAATGATATACACCTGAAATTTACATAATGTTATTAACCAGTTACCTCAATAAAAATTAATTTAAAAAAAGAAACAAATTACTATTCAAAGTCCAACTTCCATCCAACCTAGATTTCCACCCATTTGCCCCTGCCCAAAAGGGAATAACCAACCATTTCAGGCACTAAGAATTATTTAGAAGCAATCTTACCCACTATCCACAGGGGAAACTTCCACACAGCCACTCCCTAAAAGAATAATTACTATGAAAAAAATTAACTGGGAAGTGATTTCTTGTAGAAAACGCATTTCAATGCAAGAATGCTCACAATTTGGATTCACTGGTGTTAATCTCTCATTCAAATGAAAAGTGCTTTCTGAGAGAATTACTTTTCAAAATAATATTACAAGAGGCCAGGTTAATGGATAAAGTGCTGGAATTCAAATGAAAGAAGGTGGTTGTTTTTTAAAAAATTTTTTTCTGCTTTGTATGTGAACCCTTGTTGCCCTGCAAGAGTAAACAAGGATTAATTAGTTCTAGCCTATGACCCATTGCTCCAAGGGTTAGAATGTCTCCGATTTTATCCCAGTTCATAAATGTTTACTTCCATCTCTTTGCACTCCCAGGGTCTTGTGCCGAAAGAAGATCATACCCAGGGCTCAACTTCCTTTTCTCAGTAACCGGCCAGTAAAAGGAAATACAGGTCCTTGCTCCTGTCTGAGGATGGTGAGCGATGGCTTTTAAAATGAAGTTTCATTAAAGAAAAGCATATGTAGATTGATATAAACTCTTTTTTTCTTCTCCTAATCTTTTTTTTCTTCTCTCCTTTCTCTGCCTTCCCTAGGTATCTGTAATAATCCAGCTGGCAGCTAATATTTGTTGAGCCAGGCACTTTAAAAACATTTTCCTCATTTTTGGCCAATAACGAGTCCGAGGGATGTTATACATCTCCATTTTTATTTATTATTTATTTATTTATTTTTGAGGAAGATTAGCCCTGAGCTAACATCTGCTGCCAATCCTCCTCTTTTTGCTGAGGAAGACTGGCCCTGAGCCCATCTTCCTCTACTTTATACGTGGGACGCCTACCATAGCATGGCATGCCAAGCAGTGCCATGTCCACACCCAGGATCCAAACCGACGAACCCTGGGCCAGTGAAGTGGAATGTGCACACTTAACCACTGCACCCCCGGGCCAGCCCCAGCATCTCCAGGTTTAGATCATGGAAAAGGCTCAGGGTTTAGGCCACTTGCCCAAGACACTTCGGCAGAACTGAGATTTGTGTAGTCTATCTGACCTCACTTTGTTCTACATTTGCTCCATATCGGCATGTGCAACCCTTCCTTGACCATCCTTATCTCATACCATATTCCAAGCTAAATAAAAAGTGGCTTAGGGTATTGCTTATATGGTACCCTAACTAAATATTATGCTATTGATTCATTGTGTGTGTGAACACATTCCTTCCTTAACTGTGTGATAAATCCCTTCAGAACAGAGGACTGTGCCAATGCTATGGACTGAATCGTGTCTCCCCAAAATTGAAATGTTGAAGGCCTAACCACCAATGTGACTGTATTGGGAGATGGGGCCTGTGAGGAGGTTTTAATGAGGTCATAAGGGGAAGGCCTAATGAGATATGGCTAGTACCCTTAAAAGAAGAGGAGGAGTCTCAGAAGCTCTCTCTCTCTCTGCACCAAAGGAGCACTAAGCAAGAAGGTGGCCATCTGCAAGCCAGGAAGAGAGCTCTTACCGGAAACTGAATTGGCCGACATCTTGATTTAGACCTCTCAGCCTCCATAACTGTGAGAAATACCAGTCTATGGTATTTTTCATGGCAGCCCGAACTGACTAAGACAATGCCTTACGTGCTTTAGTAATGATTACTGCACCTCACAGAGTTCTTTGCATGTAGTTGATACATAAAAAAGAAGCTGTTATTATCTACCAGGTTAAGATGGTGGATATGAAAATATGCAATCATTTTACATCCTTCTAATAAAACACTAAAACGTCATTAAATAGTTTTAATAAAAAACAAATACACAAAAAGGGAAAAACAGCAGAAGGAGAAAAATAGCAACAAAATACAAAATTTTAGAAGATGGAAAGTAGATGGACAAATAGTGACTAATTTAGCAGACAAGTGAAAGCTGAATCCCGAGCTGGCAGAGAAGAGAGTTGAGAATCAACCCAGTTTATGCCACATACTCCTTAAAAGGCAGGGAAACCAGCATGTCTCTGAAACTATGGATGAAAGGAGTGGGAGGGGAATGGATGGATAACATGAGGAAGGATTGGTGAAGTGTGTTTGGGAAGAGTGAATACCTAGATTTCCTCCCTGCTTCATGCTCTGGGACCTCCCCAACTCTAGCAGAATACTAGAAATTTATGACCCAGAGATGTTGAAACAGAGGACAACATATTCACCTGAGAGTGGTTTTTTAAAATTAAATTTTAATCATTTTCATCTGTTATGGTTGTATCTCTGGAGTGAGAGTCCTTGGGGCCCATTCCTCCACCCAAACAGGAGGGTGAATTTGCTATATGGCTAGCACTGCAGGCTAAAATCTTGAATGTGGAGAACTCCAAGCTCTTTCTCACTGAGTTCTAGGAAAATTAGCAGCCATAACCATACAGATTATGGACTGTGAATCTGAACAGCCCGAGGAAAATAATCTAAAGATGTTTGTATTGGGGATTACTCCAGAATGATCCACCCCCCTCAGCATGCAATAAAGCTGAAAGTCGAAATGTCTCACCCATATTTCTCAAAGTCTCTAATCAGCTTTCTAAGCTCTAAATCTTACCTATAACAGATGCCACAGATTTCTGATATTTGAGGAAAACTTCTAAAATTGATCATAGAAAAAAAAGATAACAGAAAAAAAACACAGAAAAATAAAGTGCCTTGAAGGAAACAGACGGTAAGAAAGAAAAACGTTAAGTAAAAAAAAAAAAAAAAGATGAAAGAGGGTATTGCATCCATGAAACAAGAATGGGATAATTTTAAAAAGGAACATTTGAGGGGCCGGCCCTGTGGCTGAGTGGTTAAGTTCACGTGCTCTGCTTTCGTGGCCCAGGGTTCACTAGTTTGGATCCTGGGCTCAGACCTACACATCACTTGTCAAGCCGTGCTGTGGTGGCATCCCATGCAGAACTGGAATGACTTACAACTAGGATATACAACTACCTACTTGGGCTTTGGGGAGAAAAAAAAAGAGGAAGATTGGCAACAGTTGTTAGCTTAGGGCCAATCTTCCTCAAAACCAAACAAACAAAAAAGGAACATTTGAAAGCAAAAGGCACATATAGAGACGACTATTCTGGAATCATATTTCTTCCAAACGTCCAGTTCTTGGCCAGTCCCTGCTGGATGGCTCAACGTGGGAGAGCATTACATCTCCTGGAACTACTCCTGACTTCACCCACTGACGGCCCCACCCTGAGCTCTTCTAAGTTCGGGAAACTGAAAGCAGACCCTTACCAAAAACTCTCTGCACGTTATATTCTCCAGGCAGCTTTTATCTATTTGTTCCTTTCCCTGAAAGCCTGACTATTACCTGTCCTTGAACATAAATAGATTTATTTTTGCTACTCAGCTTCACAAAAGGAAACAAATAATATCTAGGGATGCATATGTAAGTGGTAAAACTATTTGATCAACCCAACTCAAGCAGTGCTTCCCTCAAATTGGGAGAATGACAGAGACACAAACAGGGAGAAGCGCCTGGGGCCTTTGAAGTTGCTGGTAATGTTCTGGTTCTTCGTCTGGTGGTGTCTTTTTTATTATTCTTTAAATTACATAAATGTTCTGTGGATTCTCTCTACGCATGACACATTTCACAATTTAAATAGTTAAGGAGTGGAGAGAAAAGGCACTAGAGGTAGAAAAATCATGTCTTTCAAATTGCAAATTAATTTCTTGCAAATTGCAAATTGAGTGGAGTTAATACCCACTTTTCAAGGTTATTGTGATAAGAATTAGTTCAGAGAGTGTTGCTTAGTAGGTTCTCAATTAGTGTTATCTGGATTTGCTTTCAAAAGCTTTTATTTTCCACTAATTACCATTTGTTCAACCCAGTGGCAGTGCTCGTTTTTGTTTTTATTCATTTGTTTAAAATAAGAAAAGCAGACATGCAATGTTCTTTATTATTGTCATTATTTTCTATGTTTGGTTTGTTTGTTTCTTTGTTTACCAGTGTTATAATAAAGCAGCTAGGAAATTACTTGGTTTAAACTATATTGTCAAAAAAATTTTCCTGAATAAATGAATTAATTAATACTCATTTTTTAAAACTTTAGTATATCACATGTTTACTTTTGAAATGAGGCTAATGCTCTAAGTTTGGAAACTGAAACACTTTGCTTTTTAATACATGCCTAAGAGTACTTAAAAAAAAAACACAAAATGAGGGGCTGGCCCTGTGGCTGAGTGGTTAAGTTCGCACGCTTCGCTGCAGGTGGCCCAGTGTTTCATTGGTTCGAATCCTGGGCGGGGACATGGCACTGCTCATCAAACCACGCTGAGGCAGCGTCCCACATGCCACAAGTAGAAGGACCCACAACAAAAAATATACAACTATGTGCCGGCAGGCTTTAGGGAGAAAAAGGAAAAAAATAATTAAAAAATCTTAAAAAGAAAACACAAAATGAACCAAAAAATTTTCTTTTCATAAAACAGTGGAAAATGAAAGTCATAACCAGGAAAGCAGTATTAGACACTTTATGAAATGTGTCTGCATTTGGATATTTACTATATATATACTGTTTAACATGGATTTTATGATTATATGTTAACATTAGTGGTTTTTGTTTAATCTTGAAATTTAAGACACCATATATAGTATAATTTACATACATAGCTCTAGGATTCTGATGAAGTTATTATTTTTCAGAATTAGAATGAGTCACTCACTGAAAACTCATAAACCTGAAGAATCTATATTTTGAAAAGCTAAACATGAATGAACAAATATAAACAAATAATCAATCTTACTAATTGCCCGACAGTTTAGATGTTTGTAAACAGATTTTATGAGCCTGCTTACATCATAGCATTATGATTGATAATAATCAAGATACTGTGTTTCAGTGTACAAAGATTTTCCTTGTTGGTTTGACAGGCCCACACAAATTGTAGACATTTCTGTAAAGAATGAAGTTGGTCCTGTAAGGATGATGAAGAACCTCTAGCCAAAATATTTTAGATGTGGGCCTATGAAGAGATGATTTACTGAATACTGACCTAAAAGTGAGCTACTTCAGAAATTTAATGTTCAGGGCTTTCTGTTATCTGGAGCTAATCACCAAAAGAACCAGAGACTGCAAGAGCCATTAGATTCCAGGGCAGATACATGAGGAAAATTGGCAGAACGAGCAGGGAGATGTGCTTCTGTTTCCAAGCAGTTCTGACCCATGAGAATTTCATTATCAGCTCATATCTGTTACTCTGAAGATGTTAAGGAGATTATCGTTTGCAAACTAAAAGCTTTCTGTGTAGCCTCCAGATAATTGATTTTTTTCATTAAAATTCTTGACACCTGGCACACCAATAAAGTTTAAGAGGTCTTTGTAAAGCTTTATTAGCAGATAACATATGCCCAAAGAAAAGAACCAATGCAACTTCCCCATATATATTTATAATGACAACAAGTCAACAGAGCTTGGCCCTCCAAGTCTGCCTAAAAGGTACCACTACATTTAGGCAGCATTTCTAGGCTCTACAAGGGTACTCATTAAACAAAGCTACTCATTAGAAGCATTTCAATGTATGTAAAAAGAAGACAATAAGCAAGTGAGGTTCAAGGACACTAGCTCCCTTTTGCGTGATGCTCTGTAAATCAACCTCTGAGACTCTGAACTACATGTCAAAATGTTTTTCACAGTTTTTGAGTTAAAACTCAAAAATTGCCATCTTTCTTTCTTTCTTTTCTTTTTATTTTAAGGATTGGCACCTGGGC
Source organism: Equus quagga (assembly GCF_021613505.1). Classification (NCBI taxonomy): domain Eukaryota; kingdom Metazoa; phylum Chordata; class Mammalia; order Perissodactyla; family Equidae; genus Equus; species Equus quagga. The sequence goes on from NC_060267.1 coordinate 115,380,688, forward strand.
TAACAACTGTTGCCAATCTTCCTCTCCGCCCCGTACACAGTTGTATATCTTAGTTGCAGGTCCTTCTAGTTGTAGCCATCTTTCTTAAAATGTGTCTAAATTCAAATTCTGATTGTCCCTCCCTAACTCCCTGCACTGAAGATGGCTACACCCGAGGCAAGCCATGCCACAGCACTGTTTGTGCACCAGTAGAATTCAGCTATTGGTATGATTTAGTTATTGGTATGATTTCAGGAGTATAAGAAACCATGTTTAATAAGTGAGATTGAAACCAACAAACAGCCATTGATAGTTAAGTACCTAGGTACTAAAGCTTTTTCCTTTTTGCAATTACTGATTATAGCTTTTAGCTGTTTAGCCCACCCATTGTTACCTGTGCTGCCTAGGCAATATGCTATCTGACTCCCACTAGGTTCCTATAGATAACAGCTCCCTGGAGCCTGGCTCACCGTGGTGATGGGTGTGTGAGCTGTTTTTCAGGAATTAGAACTCCTTGTCCACTTCAGGCTGGTTGAGACCACCAACTCATCAAGTGGGCCCATGCAGATGTCCGATAGGTGACTTTTTGACGTCAAGAGGCTAAAAACTCCACCCTCAGATCATGCTAATGCTGCCATTTTGTGAACATGGGTCCTATGAAGAGGCCTAAAGTCTGACTACGCTTGCGCAGATCATCAATTACCTCACCTCTCCCCATGTCCAATCACCTTCCTCTACATTTCAGACCACCTTGCCCCCATCCCATAAATATCCCTGAGTCCGTATTTTCTGGGAAGTGAATTTGGGGCTGATGCTCTCGCTTCCTCCTCTGGCTGCCTTGTGATTAACCCCTCTCCCTGCTGCAATCTCGTCATCTCTCTGTTTGGCTTTCTGGGCGGTAGGCAAAAATGAACCTGGTTCAGTCACAAAATTCCACTGTAAGAGTCAATGTTCTAAAAATTAGTGTTAGGCAGCTAATAGTCTCAATCTGTGGGAAAGAACATGCAGGAAAATTAAGACAAATGGATGGAATTTTCTCAATTTTAAGGTGTTTTTTTTTCTCCCATAAAATTTTCTTAAAATCTTTGCATCTGCTTATGATTTAATTGCGGTAAATGAATATTGGCAGAAGAAGTCGAAATGGTGGACCAAGTGTACAGCAGTGGTTTTGTTTTTAGGGAAATGTTTGATTATTCCTGTGATTTACTTTTTTAGATTTTGTTTCATAGCATGAATATTTAATTAAATCGAATATCCCTAAGTACTATGAACTTAACCAAATTATATAAGTTTGTGCTAACTACACTCATGATATCATTACATGTAATGATATTTCATTATGCTCTGAAGGGAACACTACAACTTCCAGGTGGTTCAACACGTCAACAACTTTAGGAACCATTGAACTATAAAAATGCCATTTTTTCACATTAAGGCTTTTAGCCCAATTGAAAAGCAAACATCAGGGGGAACGATTATTACTCCCATTGCCAGTCATTGACAATGGAATGAATTTACAAATTATCTTTTTATTATTCTCTAGCACCCTGTTTATTTTATAATAACTTTTATCACAAACTGCAATTAGTTATTACTTAAAAAATTTCTTTTCTTGCCTCTCCGCCATGCTAGACAGTACATGCTCAACTGCATCTCCAGGCCCAGCAAGCCACGAAGCGAAGGCTCAGTAATTATTTGTTGATTGTTTGAATTCAATTGATAGAAAGAAATCCATACACTGACTTCCGGTCTAGTTTTGTTCTATTTTTTTCCAATCAATTGACCCATTCCTTGACAAATTGACTAAGCAGCTACAGGATGAAACAAATTCAGTCTGGGGATTCCTGAGTTTGAACATGATGTCAGAAGCACAGAGCTACCAATTTTGAAGGACACTGCTGCAAACCAGAGGACAGGCCCTGAATCCAAGGCCAATGTACACAAAAATGATACATCCTTTAAAATCCATGGCCTTTCAGGCTCGGGGGAAAAAGCTGACTGTGAAACATGTCAAAGGAAAGCCAGAGCTGGACAGTAGTTAAAGCAGTAAAAACAGATTTCCTTCAGGACTATTGCAATAGGGGAAAAGAGACCTCAGTCTGGAACTATCCTCAACTCTGGTACAACATGGGCAACTGGGAATTTTTAGCCAATGAGCAGGGTGGGGGTCAGTGAGAAGAAACATCAGGGATGGGGGGTCCTGGCTAAACTGAGCTAACAAGATTCTTGCTGGAGACAGGCCAGGCAATCAGACATCACCTGGAGGATGAGGAAAATGATCAGATATTGGAGGGTGAGGGGGTTCCGATTAAACTGACTCAGCAGGGTTCTTGCTAAAACTGGATTTACAAGAAAGTGCACAGCTGGGACTAGGAGAAGGTTCAGGAGTCTGAGTAAAGTTTGATCAAGCAAGAATCTTTGTTAAAGGGAAAAGTAGGAACCCTAGCTCATGAAAATTGCTGATTTTGCCTTATAACAAACTCTGTAATAAAAAGGGGGCTTTAAAAAGATAATTTTTCTCTTTTTGTTCATGAGGAAGATTGGCCCTGAGCTAAGCTCTATTGCCAATCTCCCTCATTTTCCTTGAGGAAGATTGTCACTGAGCTAACATCTGTCCCAATCTTCCTCTATTTTATGTGGGACACCACCAGAGTGCGGTCTGAGGAACAGTGCTAGGTCAGAGCCTGGGGTCCAAACCGGTGAACCCTGGGCTGCCAAAGCAGAGCACGTGAACTTAACCACTAGACCACCCGGCTGGCCCCTTCTTTTCTTTTTAGTGGCTTTTCAGTGATATCAATATGTTGTAGCTTATATAGATAATATAAAGCCTCCCTTTCGTACATTGGAATTATTTCTTTCATTTCACTCCACTAAATTACATCTCAGTTCACTTTTGGAGAACATCATTTCCATGTCTTTTCTCTGAAGAATGTAGGTATCACAGGAAGCCATTAAGCACAGCTCTGTTCTGTTTGAAGGTATCCTTAAGACCAACCCTTTGATGTGTTGCTGTCTGTGTACTCTAGATTCTCCACGTGCCTAACTCTACTGCCAACAGGTTTGGTTTCTTTTCTCCCACTTTTGATACCAGGTACAAAGCCTCCTGTGATTTTGACAAGAGCTGCTTGCTGGCTCCAGGCAAAGATCCATACGACAGACTATTTTGTCCATTTTTAATCGAGATGACTGGTGTGGACAGGCATTGTCTCCACAACCTCTCTCTGAGCACAGTAGGAGGTCCACCAGCTGCATTGGACTCCTGGTTGGATTAAAGTCACCCTGGGGTAACTAGGCCCATAGACCAATGTCCTTAAGAAGAGCTTTGTGAACCACCTGTGCTCCAAGAGTAGGATTTTTTTCAGGGTGTCTCTCTACCCTTAAACTTTGAAAGTGGAAAATCCAATTGGATTTTTATGAACCAGGGAATGAAGCAACCCCCAAAAAGTGGTATTTCAACTCTGGGTAATGGAACCCTGACTCAGCTGCAGATTGGCTGCCACCCGCAGGCTGACCATGGACACATTTGAGCTTCCTCATTAAAGATGCTGTCCTTTCCTCTGTTTCCTTTCACAATCTTGTCTAAAGCTCTTCCAATTTTTCCTCATGTTCGCCTTCTAAATAGATTTTGTTCTGAGGCTATTTGCTGCATGCAGCATATCCCTTTGTCTTCTTTTTTGTTGTGTGCCTTTCCCTTCTTCTCATCTTAGACTCTTCCAGATTTTGTCACCTTTCTGCAGAGCCCATTATTAGAGTTAACCTTTCCTGCTCCCTTTCACAATTTCTATTTTCTATATCTAAGCTCTTTTAACTTCCTTCGACCTGAGAAATTTAGAGATCTTTGTTCTGTACCTGGTAGGGTCATTTGGTTACATGCACTAAACTAGAAGGCAGGAGATGCTGATTGCCAGGGCATTTATTTACCCTCCATCACTCAGCATTCATTCCCTCTCCAGAAAGCCATACTTCCTACATTCACAGCCATACGTTTTGGATGAGATCAATTACACGCAGTCACATACTGGTAAATGTTGAATAAATGCTTTGGGGTATAGGGAAAGAATAAAAACCCCAATTTGTAATGTTTGCTGATGTCCATGGTGTAAATATTCCCATGGTCAATTTCAAGCTAGAAGAAGTGACCGAATGTAGAGTTGGGAAGAGACGTGCTGTAGCATACCACTTTCTATTTCCACCGTACAGACACACTAGACATGAATAATCTCAAGTGTATCCATCAGGAGTAAACAATTTTTTTCTGTAAAAAGCCAGAAAGCAAATACTTTAGATTTGTGACCCTTAAGGTCTTAGTCACAACTATTCAACTCTGTCAATGGACTGTGAAAGCAGCCTTAGACAACATATACATGAATGGGCATGGCTGTGTTCCAACATATCTTTACTTACAAAAATAGGCAGCAGGCTGGTTTGACCTGAGGGCTGTAATTTACTGACCTCTGGCATAGATCATAGTAAAATGTAGTAAAAAAAATTAAGAAGTGATGACTTTTGGGTTTTTATAGACTTTGTTTTTAATGTTATTTATTTAGTTGTAAGTTTATATATTTTAATATTTAAAAATGTCTGTGTTGAACAACCAGCTTACAAAATTCCTCGTAATTTAACAAGTGGCCCTTGTGAGCCACTGCAAACCAGCCTCCGCTCACCACTAAATCTATCTCTGCTCAAGTGGTGGTCTCTTACTGACTTAACCTTATTCAGTGTATTCAAAATCCTTGACGATTGTTCTTGGTTGGGGACAGGGGAAAGTGACCCAATGCAGGTGAAGAGATTCAGGGAGATGTATAAGTTTAGGGGATCTTCTGGAAAATATGATTGTATGTATTCCGCAAGAGCAACCAAAAGAAAGCATCTCTCTTCCATTGGGTAATGTGGGAGTGTGAATATGATATCTGGAACAGTCACAGCCATTTGCCACCATGAGAGAAGAGTCTGGATGCTTCTGCAGGGACGTTCACTATCTGAAGGCTGAGGATTGAATTTCCACCATGGAGGAAAGAAGAGACAGAAAAAAGTGCACTCTTAGTAACATTATCTGAGTGACTGGATCAAGTCTTGCCTGAAACCAGGGCTACCTTTCAATTTTGAGTCAATAAACACACTTTATTGTTTAAGTCAGTTTGATAGGATTCACTGTTACTTGCAACCAAAAGATTTGACAATGAGGCATCTGTCCATTCTGCATTCCACAGTTTTCTTTCTAAATGACTCCAGGTATCATGTAAATACTACTGCCCTTAAGGGTGAACTCTTGATGCCGTTCAAATTTAAGTACCTTATTCATTTTCCTTATTTATTTGCCTTTTGCTCATTAACTTTTGGTTTTGTGGGCACCTTATTTCCCTCTTGAATGATGTGGTGTAAGGATGCGTGGTATGATTGCCTAGTCATCGATCAGTAGTCCTCAAACCTAGCCATCCATCCAAGTCATCTAGATGCTTTAGAAAAATACAGAGATCTTAAGCCCTTACTTCTAGGGGCTCTTCTTCAGTAGGTCTGAGGTGGGGCTTGGGCGTCAAAATCCTGGATTGTATGAGCAAGGGAGTCTGATGTGCTCTTATGATTTACAGCCCCTGCCATTGTGCATGCATTTCACTGCTGGTTTTAGAAGACTCAGAGCATTTAGAGAGGAAATAATTCACTGGAAAAAATGAGTTTTGTTGGCTCTATCTAAAGTTAACCATGTTATGAGGAAAAATTGTTAATTTATACATGCTTCTATTCAGTCATTCTTCCCACAATTATTATTTATTGTCTACCATTTGCCAAACAAGTGGAAATAGATAATATTTGAATACTGGAGGTACAAGAGAGACAAAGACGGAAGAGATCCCTGCCCTCACGGAGTTTATAGTCTAACGGGCAAAGCAGACAATAAACAAATAAACATATTAATAGGTGGTTATAGAGCAAGAAGTGCCACAATGCAAATAAATATGGTCATGGGAGGTGGAATCACTCACAGTGCCCGGACTCAGGTGAGGCAGTGCGTCCCATGTACTTGCATGACCCTATGAGTGTACGCTTCCTGAGGATGAGCTAGCCATTCACAAAATTGTTGGACAAAGGCTAACTACTCACTCATCCATTCAGCAAATAGTGATGGCCTATTGTGGGCTGTATGGGACATGGTGAAGTCAGGGCCTTGTGAGTATAGAAATAGAACTAGTAAGGCTGTGTTTAACGTAATTTACTCTCTGAATACGTTATAAAGGCACAAGGTACTACCAGGGTACAACAGAAGAACAGTGAAAAGAACATCTCTTTCTCTTCTCCCCCACCAATACAGTTTTTCCTAAACCAACTAGTTATTTATTTCTTGAGTGTCCTTCAAGTGAGGCTAAAGGTATATACTAGCGTGTGTGTCAGAGGGCAGGGTGTTTACACAAGTGGTGGCATGCTGTACTTGCTGTTCTGTGGCTTGCTCTCTTTTAACTTAGTAATATATATATATTGGAAATTTTTCCACATCATGCATACATAACTGAATCTTTTCGTAATGTTATAATAATCTTTTATATATAAAAATCTTCTAATTTTTACCGTAATTTATTTAATGAGTTCCACATTGAAAGATGGATAGGTTGTTTCCAATCTTTTGCTTATAAGTTTTGCAAAGAATTTTCTTACATTGTCATCTGTTAACACATCTGAGAATACCTGAAAATAAATTCTTTGAAGTGGAATTGTTGGGTCAAAAGATAAGAACATTTTTGATCTTGAAAGATACGCCTAAATTGTCAGTACACATTGTGCCAATTTGTATTGCCACCAAAACTTCATGGGGTTATCTTTTTGTCCACACAATGCACTAGCAGAGTGGTTTTTAGCTACTGTATCTTTGCCAATATAATAGGTGAAAGTGATAATTCTTTAATTTTTATTTGTATTTTTCTTATGGGTTAAATTGATCTTTTTTAAAAAATGTTTAAATGCCACTTTTTCCTTATCTGTGAGCTTCTGCTTCACGTCTCTTACAAAAGTTTTTCTATTTGGTTGTTAGTCTTTTTTTTAATTGCAACTGTTGTTTTTATATGAAGGAAAATCAAACCTGTGTTTACTGATTTCTATTGCAAATATTGTTTACCAAATATTGCAATTTGACTTCATTCATGATTTTTCCCACATAGAATATTATTATTTTGAAATCAAATATAATTAATCTTTTTGCATTAAATATTCCTTTATGTTTTATTCTAGAACACGTTTGTGTCTTTTTATGTCTGATTTTTGATCCTTCTGGAGTTGATTGTGTTATAAATTGTGTACTAAGTGAGAGATACAACTATTATTTCCAAGAAGGATATCTATTTCCCCTCACTGACATGCTGCACCCACCTTATCAAATACTAATACCAATTTACATACCATATGTATTTGGGTCTGACTCTGGACTCTTGCTTCTGTTCCACTGACCTGGGCCTGTAAGTTTCGAGGCAGGGAGTGAGAAGGAGTCGGAAAGGTCAAGTAAAACTTGCAGCGGAGCTCTATGGATTACCGAGTAAAGGGTCTGGGTATTATTCGAGGAGATTACTGAGGACTAAAGGGTGGCAAACTACTGAAACAAGACAAAAAGACACCAAAATGGAAACTGAAGTGGGCAGAGAGGTAGGGTACTCTGCAAACATCTTCTCTGCCACACGGTTTTCCCTAAGGCAAGTTGCAAGTTTTTGGTTTTTCTCATTCTGGGATTTTATATAGGCATAAGTAACTCAAAGGCATCAATAGCCTGTTAAGTGCAACTGTAGTCACATCAAGATCTATCCTGAATGTCATCAGATCTGAGCCCCTACCCTTATAACTGGAGTTATAACTCCAATTATAACATGCAATTCCCTCTGGGCTCCATTTTCATAGACCTTGGTCAGGGAGGCCCTTCGGGCTGTCTGTCGTACTTAGGAAATCTACTCATGCTCTTCCATCCAGTGCAAGCTGGCTGGCTTTACATGTTTGAGGGGCCAGGAGTGCTGGTGAGCTGAACACACACCACTATCTGGCCACTCTGCCTAGTTAAGTGGGCACCAAGGCTGCTCTCCTGCTGCTCCACAGTGCCCACTGGGAATCCCACTGGGCACTGGCAGGGAAATGGATGAAATGCCCTCTTCCCACTCTTTGTTGACCTTGATCACCCGGAGCCTGAAGTAACCCCACTCATGCCTAGAATCTCACAAAGACTTTTATGAACTTGCTTTTTGGAGCTACTACCCATAATCCCTTTCTCCACGAGAGCTCAAAGTATGTCTATTAGGAGAGGCAAGGGGACAAGAGCCAACCAATTTACAATATGTATTCTTCTTATCACCATTTCTGTCTTCCCCAAGAGCCCCTGAACCAAGAAACAAGAACAGAATCCAAACAAACAAGGAAAAAAATCAACAATGTTTTCTTTCTCCTGCTTACTCCAAAATAACTGATGAAAACCACAAAGCTAGCACTACACTCCACCGAAATACAGTGAGTACTTGGGGGCAGGGCAGAGTCGGATGCTAGGCATTGATTCAATCCACAATCCAGGCATGTGCAGAATGAGAGCTGGCCGAGTCAAGATGAGCTGTGTGACAAACATGACTGTGGCATTGTCCATGAAGTCCCATCTTTTAAGTTTTTCACAACCAGAATGATCCTTTTAAGATACTGTAATTTAATTATGGCTCCATGCACATAAAATCAATTGTCTAACTGTAGAGAGTGTCCAAATACACATTTAAATTTTCTCTCTCAAATAGAAATGTAATTTAAGTTGTCTGGTTTTCTTTCCCTAGGAATTGCACATATAAAGGATTTTTATTTTAAATCGCCAACTTTATAAACAGTAATAAAGCCTAAATAAGCAAAAGGATCAAATATTTTCCGTGAAATGGCAGCATTCCCTCCCCCACTTCCTGTCTTTTATATTAGAATGTAACCATTAATGCTGTATCTGAATTAACAGGAAAACGCTATTAGTTCCTCCTTTTAAAAGGATCCATTCTATTTCCTTTACTTTTGCCATGAGACAAATATCCATAGAATAATTGACAAGCAATTCAGCAATAATAGACAAAAGAAAGGGACAGATAGAAGAGCAAAGGAGATTTTTACTCTTTCTCTCATCTACTTATTTCATCCTCAACCCATACATTGCATTCATAGGGCTGTTGATTGAAGAGACTGGGGAAAAGATAGAAAATACCTCATCTACCCAAACAAAGAAACTATTGAGAATAAATACAGTACTGCATTTCCAAAACAGTTGAGTTCTCTAGGTATTATTTATTTTGGCATCCCTGTAGCATTCCTTCGTCTGGCTATAAGCCCTTATTTTAGATTAGGGCTTTTTATGTCTGGTGTATGTGTCCTGCCTGCTTAAGACAAGAAAGAAATCAAACTACCAGTCAAGAGCACGAGTAGCAATGATGCCATGAATGGGAAAAGAGAACAGTGATAGGGCTTGAGGGAACACAAAGCAGGTTCCGATCCAAACCAGGTCTAAAGAAAAGCAAATGATTCAACAAACTCTGCTCAAAAATAAGTTTTGTTATCTTATAGTGACTGTTCAGATATACTTATGGGCATGTTAGAGAAGGAAGCCACTTAGACCGCACACTCTGTTCTCCTTAGGGTCCTTTGATAGCTGAAAAAGACTCATTTGTGTTCCTCGAGAGATGATGGGGTTTATTGTGAGGATAGACTTAGGTAGGAGCTGGGGCTGAAAGGTGTCAGGAAGCCAGAGAGCTCAGCGTCCTCTCCTAGCAACCCAGTTTATGCTTATTAGAGGTAGGAGTAAGTACCAGAACCTTAGAAAGTCAAAATATGTAGACATCATAGGCTGAAGTCTCAAGGAAGTTCAATTTTGACCTAATAGTCTACGAATCTCCATCTCAGAGTCTTTGCTTTCTGATCATATCTGCTCCTGAATACTTTCTGCTCCTTCCTGGCCTTTTATGGTTTCTCAGCAAAGACTCACAGCCTTCATCTCATTGTTGTCTGCCTCATTGTCTCTGTATTTTCTAGATTAGGTGTCAGAAGAGGGAAATGCCTTGGTTCATGTCTCTCTCATGTATTGGTCATGAATGAAATTAAAATGAGATTGCCTTTGGCCCTCTTCTTACCCTCAGCCCAATCTACTATGGCAAGTTTGTGGGCATCACTCAGACTGCAGCCACTTCAGCAGCTGGAACTGTGGGCTCATCAGTGTCCCTTTAAGCAGGTACCAGAGTGCTCACATCTTTGATAGCTCCAGTACTCCACCCGCGCATCTCTTCAGATCCATAGAATTCCCTGCTTCATCGGTGTTCCCAAGACATTTATATATTTTGACTATTCCCATTGGTTTTGTAAGAAACACATGTTAAATGCATGTGAATTCAGTGAATCAATTATAACTATTTGTAAACTCCCAGAATAACAGGGACAAAAATATTAACACATAAATACTCACCATCTTCACCCACCCTGGCTTTCTAGGAGGAGAGGCTATTCCATTTTTATTTAAGTTGTCAAAAAACAAAATTCAATTGAGTGAATTTTAAAGATCTTATTGGCTTTATTCAATGATTCATGAGTCAGCCAGCATCCAATCCAGCAGGTAGAAAGGCGCTCCGAGGAGCTGTACAAAATGAAAGAGTTTTATAGGCAGAAGGGAGTAGGAACAAGGAAGTTCTATGAGGCAAAAAAGCCTCGTATACAGAAAAAGGATTGGTTATTGCAAGGTTACTTTCCTTTAGGGGATGGCAGAGGTCTATCAGGCAGATTAGTCAACTAGTGCTGATCAGGCGATTCCTGACTGATTTAAGATTCCATTTGTAGGAGAGGCCAGAACTGTAATTAAGTCTCAGTTTGGTGACGTGGGGATTGGCACAAGTGACTCCATTTTAGTCCTATTGTCTTGTTTTTAACAAGATTTAAATCAGTAAAATTTGTTATTCTCGTATTGAGTCAAAATACATCTCCCATGAGGCTTTAGCCTAGTATTTCTACATATTTTGACTTTCTTAAGTGGATCTCCAATGATTAACATGGTTCTCATCTAGACAAATTACAGGCATTTATAGATACTCCCTAAATGTAAGCCAAAATTCCACCCAATTAATCTGTTCCTATGAAGCAGTGTCATCAGCTTTCCATTATTTGAATTCATAGGGAGTTTTTTATTCATTTAATAGATATTTATGGAATATCTACTATATGCAGAGAACTAATTTAGGTTCTGAAAGTACCACAGTGAACAACACTGACAGATCCCTATACTTTTGCAGCTTCCAATGTAGTGGGGGGAAATGAGCAATAAATATTTAGTTTTAAATAGAGCAGTGTAAAAATAAAACAAGGTGAACTTAACTCCTTGACATGAATTACTAAAAAAATAAACTGAATTGTTGAAATATGTAGGCTGTCCCTGCTTTGTCATCCTGAGATCTTCATTGAGCTCAGTACCTTTGAAAAGACACAGATTGATGGTTTTATGTATTTTAATTGCACAGTTCTGCAGGCCTATAGTTATATCGTAATAGGAACATTGTCATCAGTGATATTAAGGACAAAAAGGGATCTCTGTGACTCTGGACTTGCCAAAAATATATTTTAATGGTTCTTCATGAGCTTGTGGGCTATGTGTGAGTCATTTTTGCATGTTCCATGAAGTGAATTGTCCTAGACATATCCTCCTAACTTCAAGATGGGTGGGTTAAAGCAGTGCACTTGGGGTTGAAATGAAAGGAGAGAGGAAATAAGGAAAAAAGGAAGTGAAAAAAGGAAAGTGATTAATTGTATATGCAATTTAAAGAGACCCAGTAAGGTGCCTTGATCAATTCCATTTTTGATATAATGAGGGTTTTGATATAAGAGTTGTAGGAAAGAGTTTATAAAGTAGTAAGAATGGGTGGTGAGACCAGGCGGCTAGGATATAGCAGGAGGGTACTGAAGTCTTGTTGCGCTAAAGTGGAAAGGTACTATTTTGCTTATACTGAGACCTCGGAAGAGTTAGCCATCAGTCGTTGAATTAGTTAGACAGGGCTTCCACAACAAAGTATCTCAGACTGAGCGGCTTAAACAACAAAAATATATTTTCTCACTGTTCTGGAGGCTAGAAGGCCAAGCTCAAGGTATCAGAAGGATTGGTTCCTTCCGCGGGCTGTGAGGGAAGGATATGTTCTAGGTTTTTCTCCTTGGCTTGTAGGTGGCCATCTTCTCCCTGTGACTTCACATTGTCTTCTCATCATCCACGACTTTGTCAAAATTTCCTCCTTCTATAAGAACACCAGTCATATTGAATTAGGGCCCACCCATATGACCAAATTTTGACTTAATTACATCTTTAAAGGTCCTATCTTCAAATATGGTTGCATTCTAATGTTAGAACTTCAACATATGAATTTTCGGAAGAACACAATTCAGCCTATAAACAGCCCTTATATCAAATCCCTAAGCAGCAAGCCTTCTCTCACCTGAAATTCATTTTCAGCACTGCCACTAGTGGATAACCTTTATCTTCTTTGAGGTCATGTAAAACATATCGCTCTATGTTTCGAAAACAACCATTTGAGGGCTTTCAAGACCTGACCCCACTCTGTCTTTTCAGCTCTATACCACACTCCCTTATACCATTGTCCTCTGAACAAATTGTTTATCTTGAAAAACACACTCTCTGCCTACTTAAGTCCAACCCACCTTTCAAAGACTTGCACAGTTTTCACCTTCTCCCTGAGGTCTTCTCAGAACTATGAGAGAAGCAAATCTGTCTTTAAGTAACTTTTTTTTAAAGATTTTATTTTTCCTTTTTCTCCCTAAAGCCCCCCAGTACATAGTTGTATATTTTTAGTTGTGGGTCCTTCTAGTTGTGGCATGTGGGACGCTGCCTCAGCGTGGCATGATGAGCGGTGCCATGTCCGTGCCCAGGATCCGAACCAGCAAAACCCTGGGCCGCCAAAGTGGAGCGCGGGAACTTAACGACTTGGCCACGGGACCGGCCCCTAAGTAACTTCTTGTAGAGTGGAAAGATGATAGACTTTAGGGTCAAAGACTTGAGTTCTTATCCTACCATTGTTACTTATAAGTCATAGGCTTTTGAACAAGTCAGTTAAGCACTCTGAGCCTCGGAGTAGCTATAAAATAGTACAAGGTAATACCCATCACATATGGTTATGCCAAAAATTAGATAAAATTATATGGGTTAAAGGTCTAACATAGGGTCTGGAATATACCGGGTGTTCAGTAATCATTAATTTCCTGCTTCTCCATGAAACTCCCATCTCCTTTCTCTTCCATCTCCTTTCTTTTCCTATAGTTCCTTTGTGTATCCATGTGTGTGAGTACCTCTCTTACAGTGTTTATCAGTTTAGTTTGCTTTAGAATTATTAGTGTGTGTGTATGAGGTGTTGGTTGAGGCAGAAACTGCAATTTACATTGACTTCCAAGCTGTTCTGAAATGATGCTAAGCCAAGAAGCCAGTACACAGAAGAGAAACAAAAATTGTGTGCCAAGTGGAAAGGCAAAAGGATAGGATTGAAAGACAGGATGTGGAGTTTCATCTCATTCCCACTATCCTATCTAGATTCTCATAAATTGCCGATGTGCGTGAAAGTGTAAAACCCAATTTAAGCTATGAAAGGTGACTGAAGACCTGGGTCATCCTCAGCCCGGATGATTAGTCTCCAAATAATTGAAAATTGATGTAGGTTGATTGTTTTTCTTGATAGTTAGATTGAGTCGTTTAAGTGTTTTAAATACAGAAAGATGGGTGGATAATGGTAATACTGTGCTTTTAGCACCAGGCTTTCACCATTTGGCATCTATTTCCATTCCATCTACACTCCCTTCCACTACCCAAAAGAAAAACAGTTCCATTCTATACTGCCCAGCCATCAATAAGATGATCCTTAAATTATACATAGTGAGATAAATTGTTAAGGCTCTTTATAAACATTGACTAATTAGTTAATCAATAACACTTAAGGGCCTTGCTTCCCCCTCCTCAGCCCGTCTTATGATTCCATTTTGTGTTTTTATTAGGCAGAATTTCTTCTGTCCATGCTGCTACCACATTAAGTCTGTTAATGGTAGTTGTAAGTCAGAGAAGGCAAAGAGATTAACTCAGAGCCCCAGAAGCAATTAATACACACAGCCTTTTAGCTGTTAGACTGACGAATGCGCCAGGAACAGCATCTTAGTGAAATGGATTTGCAGGCATATGTTAAGGTTTAGCTTCATCCAGAGGCTTAATTTCTTTTCAGTGGGAACTGCAGGGTGCTCTCAAATTTAACATTACCATATGCTAATGGAAGAGAAACATATGGAAAAGTTTTAAAGCAAAAACAGATAACCATTGCTGTGTTATTTGCTTAAATTCAAAAGAGTTAATCATTTCATTTTAACAAGAACTTCCAGACAAACTGACTATTTTTTTTTTTTTGTTCTCTTGGCTGAGACGTTAACTAGAAACTTGGAAAGCCAGTCAAGCTTGACTTTTTTTTTGGAAACAGTTCTGCAAAGTGGTTAAGATAAATCAGCAAGACCATGATTGAAATTTGGACTCACCACTTCGTAGTTATATAGCCTGAGGCAGGTATGAATGTCTGCAGTGCTCAGTTCTCTCATCTGTAGAAGAAGGATGATATTGTCTACCTTGTAGAATTGTGTTGTGAGGATTTCATCTGATAGATTGGAATTTGAATCAATGAATGATGCATGTATAATATGTTTAGCATAATTCCCAGCACATGGTAAATATCCAGTAAATATTGGCCATTATTGTTTCCAGAAGATAGTTCTCACATTGGCTTATTCATCAAGTTTCCCCTAAGCATTCAATACAAATGGGAGGCCTGGGACAAAAAGAGAATTAAAAGCTAAAGTTGAAGGGAAAATGATTATTATGGTCCCTTATTGGACCCTAAATCTTCTTCAGGACAGTTCAGGTTTGCCAGTTCAATTAGTAGTTCACAATTACCCTCTGCTATTGCCTGTCCTTTTCTTTTTTTATTAAGTTGAAATTTATAATAAGCATTTGATGAGATAAAAGGGAAAAGGACTTTCTCCCTTATCATGCTGCTGCTGAGCTGGTATGGTTTAGGTTTTATGTCTTTAGAAAGGGTAGATCAAGTTAAGAACTTGGCTTTCACGGTGGCTGCGTCCAGTGTGTTTCCAGAAGTGATGGAAGTGAAGATCAATGGGTACGCCCAATCAGAACGGATGACAGTGGTCTTGGAAGCCCACTGCTGTGCCAGGTGTAAATCTTTTAGTTATTGGATCAAATGAAGATCCCGGAGGAGGTTCCAAGTCTTGAGGAAGTCTCAAGGGAGGGGACTGCAGAGGGTCTGCTCACTTGGGCAGCTCGTAGCAATGGCTACCCACCAGTCACTACAGAAGCATTGTAATATTTTAACACCAATACGGCTATCCTTCAGTGTACCGGTTGAATGTCAGACCTGCATGTTTTCACATGGCTGGTTATGATCTCCACCCCCCAATTCATTTGAGCCCCATTTCTCTTAGCACGGATTCAAATGATGAATGAAAGTTGGTATGTTTAAAGCTCTTTAGAGAAACAACATAGGATAGTGATTAAGAATTTGAGTTCTGGAATTAGAATGACCTGCATTGGAGTCCTGCCACTGTCATTTAAGAGCTATATGACCTTTGGTGAATAACCTATCCTCTCTGAAGTTCATTCACTCATTCAGACATGCATTATTTTTATTTTTATATTTTTGCTGCTTCTTCTCCCCCAAACCCCTCAGTATCTAGTTGTATATTCTACCTGTAGGTCCTTCTGGCTGTGCTATGCATTTAATGAACAGATACTTATCATGCACCTGAACTAAATGCCACAAGTGAGTCAATCAAGGGTGATGAACAACATCAAGGTATCTGACGTGGAGATTACATTCGAATCGGGCAGGTAGATATAAAAATAAATTATTTAACAAGATAATTTCACATGATGACACATGCTATTAAGGAAAAGGTAAAGGAATAGATGAGAAGTCATTTAGAAAGGTGGTCAGGAAAGGACTCTCCCTGTGGGTGACATTAGAGCTGAGACCTGAGTAATATGAAGCAGGCAGTTATGAAGAGCTGGCCAAAGGGCACTGCAGGCAAAGGGAACAGCCAAAGAAAAGGTCATGAAGCAGGGATGCACCCACTGAGTTTAAGGAACAGAATGAGGGAAGTATGTGATGAAGAGCATATCCTGAGATAATGTCAGAAGGGTAGGCAGGGGCCAGAGCCTTCAGGACTTTGCTAGCCACTGTGAGAAGTTGAGATTTTTATTTTAAACCCACGGGGAGGCTATTGTTATGTTTACAGCAGGGAGTTGCAGGATCTAAGTTTCCTCACCTACAAAATGGGATGGTATTGGTGGTGGTGAAAGGTTAAATGAGGTCATGCATGTAAAGAGCCCAGCAATCTCTGGGATATATTGAGGCCTCAATAACCAGTAGATTAAAAAGTTTTGGCCGCTATTGTTAAGCCAAGAGAGATCTATGCCTCTCCTTTGTGAAGGAAAAGAGAGCAAAAGGTTAAGCCAGTTGGACCTTGGCAAAGAACAACCAAGCATCCTGGACTCTCCAGCCCTCAAAGGCCTAAGTTGGATAGCTGCTGACCGTAATTCAGGATAACAAACGTCTTTTCATTTCATGGAACTGTGGCATGCTGGGAGTGTCTTGTTTAAGAGTTTGATGAATCAGATGAAAGGCTTTCCTGGTGTTGTTTGAGACTAATGATCCTTTAACGAAACTTTCTCGATTGCTGTAAAAAGTACCCTGAAGTCTGTTTTCCAGGCAACAAGCCAGCGCCACACAGTCAGCACTGATTAAAGCTACTGATGAGTTGTCTTTGCCCAAGATTCCTTGCTTATCTTTCCCAAAATACAAGATCTCAAGATTCATGTTCTTGTTTCTATGATATGTCCTGTCATAAAGATTTTCTTTGGAAATGGTATATACTACCTTGGGGATTAAGGAAAAAAGTATATCAAATCATTTTCTTGAGACCAGAGGCCTTCTGACAATATCTGTTTCCAACATATTTGCACTCGTCTCTCAACAACACTGTGGTTTGAAAAAGACCATCTCTAAGCTTGAGTTTACAGGAATCCATTATTTTTTCAAGAGGCAAGATTCCCTTCACCCCTTGAATGACCCTTGAATGTGTGAGAAGATATTCCTTTTTTCAAAGAGTAATAAAAGAGCAGAGGACAACACAACCGAATGTATCTTCCAATGACCTTAGTTGCCTTGATATTACTTTTGGTATATTCAATCCGTCAAAACCCCTCTGCCCCGAGACCCTCCTGAGCCATCGTCTGCCTGAATGATGTGGGCCTTGTGTGAATGGATAGAGAGTGAATGCACTGAATCACAGACCAACGAGAAGAAATCCATATGGGCTGGCAGGCAAGAGGCGGCTAGTAAGAAGGCCTGAACTGCTCTAATGTCAAGAGACAGCAAGCAGATTGTCCTGGCAGCTGCCAGAGCAGCGATTGACACAGCCCTCTTCTCGTTACTATGACCACAAGCTCCGGAAAGTAATTTTGTGTTAACCTTTCCACCTCAGTCCCTGAAGTGTGCTTGAGACCTCTAAAAATCAGTGGAGGATGATAAGAGCTTGTATCTGGTATTGGTCTTCACTGAGTGATGAGGTCTAAAAGTAGATGGCTGGCTTTCCACTTTGAGGTTTGAGAGACTAGCTTTTGTCAGCGGTCATGAGTAATCATGCTAACTATAATGCAGAAGACCGAGGGAGAAAACAGCGTGCTGATTTATTAGCACACAGTGGAATATAAAACTGAAATCTCTGTGTTTACATTGCTATTTCATTCTCTTCCTATGATATAGGAACTAAAATAATTACTGAAGAAAACTTTGTTGAATCACTGTGAAAAGATAAGAGATATTAAAAAGTCCAAACCACCAGCATCTTCTCTATTTATAGACAGACTTCTTCACTGCAATTTCTTTAGCTGTAAGCAACCAAAATCAACTCTGCTTAGCTTATAATAAAATAAATTTAATGAAAGTATATGAGGAAGCTCCGTTTAAGAAAATACTGAAGAGCTGGAGTTCAGAAAAGACTGAAACCAAAGTAAGTATGGAAATCAAGTTTTAGGCTAATGTGTTGACATGGTTAGGGTGCCACTGTCTTGATGAATCTGCTCCAACAGTTTGCCTTTCTTTAAGTATTCCATGTAAAATTCAACTTTCTGACAGAGAAAGTTTACCATAGCTTAAGTCAAAGCTCACCCCTTGGTCTGGAAAAGCAGAGAACCTGGATGGTACAAAAAATACAGCATGCATTAAAGCTAGGTGCTGGATACTAGGTAGACCAAAAAATCGAATGCACTGAAAGGAAAATCTGATAGCTGTTTAACGGGCATGGAAACACAACAAGAAGATGTGTGTGTGTGTGTGTGTGTATACATACACACACATATGTATAAATAAATCATGTTCTTTTATTTGTACTTTTGATGCTTTGACATCTTGGGGGCCTTGCTGACCCTGGAGACACAGACCTTCCCAGAGTTAGCTAATTTCTAGAGATAGTCAAGGACCTGCTTGGGAGCACATCTTTCATATGCAAATCAACAAATCCAGAGCCCACATCCCAACCACTCCCTTATTGGACTCTCATTCTGGGCCATTGTTCACCCGCCCTAATCACCCCGGGATCAGATACCAGATAACCAAGGACAGCCCCTACGACCCAGAGCTCACTGAAGTTATTCAAACTAACCAACCCTAAGCTTACCCGGCCTCACTAGTTCCTTCCCATAGAAGCCACAGAAAAGGTTTTTGCTCACTTTTTCTCTTCATTCTCTCTGCTTCCTGACCAACCTGGTGCTTCCCCTTGTGGCCCTGTGTGGTGTGCCATGCCTCCTGTTTCCAGGGAACTGTGAGTAAATTTCCTCCTACATGACAGTCATTTCTGTGTCTGTGTATCTTACCATACCTCATTAAAACAAATCCCACTTATGGTTAACATATATATATATATTTGTTCAAAAGCTAACAAACTATCTGAGAGATGGTAGGTAGATCTCCTCTGTGGCATCTTCCTGTGGATTCTTCAAGGGTAATTTTGACTGAACACTGTCTGAGATTCCCCTGCTGAGTTGACAACTTGACCCTCTCAGAAGATAGGACCCGGCTCTATACCTCATATGGTTCCAAAACATTCTTCCTGCTCTCTCACTTCATTATCTGGAGCCAGCCTCCTATCCAAAAGCAAAAGTCTTTCCTTTCAGCTCCTTGAGGAGAAGGACTTTCTTATCAAGTAAAGAAATAATTTTAGAAGAAAAATAATGAGCTGCTTCTCAAATGTCACCGAGAATAACACAAACAGAAACCTTAAATATCCTCGTGACCTTTTGGAATCTCTGTGCTACCTACAAATCCTGACATCTGATTAAGCTCACACAGCAGCCTGAAGGTCAGTGGCCAAGCCTCACTTGAAAGAGTTAAAGCAATTTCCAGGGATTCTCAGCTTGTTCCCAGGGAGTAATTCAGGCACTAGTGGTCCCTTTTGTCAACTGGTGCAATTCCTAACACTTTTAAAGCGACAAAAGCTGTATATGTGTGTGCGATGGCTTCCTTTTAGGGATTCTTTTTCTTTAAGAAATCCCTGCTAAACATTTTAGGGAGTGTGATCGTGCTTGGTGCCAAATGAAAAATGACATAAGAGGCTTGAGGGGAATCTGCACATTCTGAAGTTTGAGCTTTTTAAGTTCCTCCTGAGGGTGATTCTGAAGCGGAAGAAATAGTTAATTAAAGCAAAAAGGACCTTGAATTTTGTGAAGGTGTATCAAGTCTGCGGGTGGAGATTTTCAGACGCTTTCTCTGTCTGTCTCTCTTCCTCTCTCTCTGAATTTCCAGTTTGGGTGCTATACTACATATATCTGGATTCCTTATTTTGTGTGTATGTGATAGAAGGAAGCAGAGGGGCAGCAATAAAAGTCACAAAAATACTCAAATCCAGATTATTATGGATACTCAGCATTGATGCTGCTGGACTCTAAGTCCTTCTACCATGAAAACACTTAAAAGAGAGAGAAAGAGGTTTGTACCCCCAAAGGGTTATTTATTGCTCCAGGCAGTTTTCCATTTTCCATTCATTGTTGTGCCTTCTGCAGAATTCTTCTGTAACTAAAATTGCTAGGTGAAAGCTTTCTGAACACTTCAAGAGAGTGAAGAGGAAGTCCTTGCTCTCCCTCCAGACTCTGACACAAAAGTGAACCTGCCAGCAACTATCAGGACAAATGCCATCACTTTCTGGAGGTCATGCTGAGGTCTGACTTAGGAGAGTTTTCCTGGTGCTGTTAGGCTTTTGGTAAATTCTTACACATCTAGCAATTCCATTTGGCCACTAAGCCTTTTTCAAAATTTAGAATCATCCCTCAGCCAGCTTCAAAATGGAATTAATAGCTGTGATCATGGCAGAAATCCATGAAAAGGAAGTTTCTGAAATGTCAGAGAGGGAGGAAGAGATATAAAGTTTTGTGAATGAAAGTTTCATTCATTTATTCATTCAATAAACATTTATTGAGTAG
Organism: Equus quagga; assembly: GCF_021613505.1. Taxonomy (NCBI): domain Eukaryota; kingdom Metazoa; phylum Chordata; class Mammalia; order Perissodactyla; family Equidae; genus Equus; species Equus quagga. Next base: position 115,401,209 of record NC_060267.1, read on the forward strand.
AAATGAAAGGTAAATACTATGAGAAGCACTAGAAAAACTGCCTTTGGATAAGAGACACTTTTAGGTAATTTTGTCTGGCTCTTCTTTGGGAAGGTAAATATACACTAATTGTACATCACATGTAGCCATAGTGGGGCCTGGTCTAGAGCCTAAACTGGGAACTAAATATCTGGGCATATTTAACACATTAGTGGCCAGCCTGAAGTCAATTTGCAGAGGAATGGGGGAATACTCTGGCAGAAAGCTCCTGCTAAGTTTCTGCTATATCTAGAAACTTCGTGTGTACGCTCATATTTTATCTTCACAGTAACTCTATGCAGTGAATTTTATTGCCCAGTCCCTTGTTTCAATCACAAGGAAAGTGAGATCCAAAGAGGTTCAATGATTTTCATTTATTCCATTCAACAATGTGTATTGGACACCTACCATACACCAGCCTTTTCCTTTGTTCTAAGGATGCAGCCATAAGCAAGAGAGACCAGATCTCTCTCCTGAGAGCCCAGGTTCTTAGGATTCGGTGGGACATCAGGCAGTAAATATGAAAAAATATCAATGAATGAGAGCCATCTGTGTTCACTCAGCCATGTGGACCAGGGCTATGACTTCTCCCCAGATTTCCCATATCTGTTTGCCACACTGCCAGAAATTTCTCAGATTTCAAGGCCAGACTCATTCCAGTATGCCAGGAGAGTTTACTAAAGGAATTAGAAAAATTTGTTGGTGCCTTGGGTTTCCACTTTTCTTATTCTTTAAGGTTGCCCTTGATGTGGCTTTCAACTTCATTTCACCTGTAGCCTAATGCGGGGAAAACTAGACAGTGGAAGTTAACGTATGACTTACTCTGGGTGCAGGTAGATATTGGCTTTCTGGAAGTTTAACCTTTCTTTACTTTCCTAATACTCTTTGAAATCCTCAACTTACTTTGTCTCAAATTTTGTTCAGCACAATTTTCTTAATTCTGCACACTCTTGAAAATGCATGTACATATAATAACTCAGGGATGAATGGCAGTGAAAAGAGTCATACCACTCCATTAGTAGTTTCTTAATGATTTGACTGAATTTGAAAATAGAGCTGCAAAAGTATGTTAATAATAAAAAGACTTCTACCCTAAAGTGCCAAAAAATGATACAGAATATGTGTACTGGTGCATGTGATGGAAAGGGAGCCCATATTCTTTAGTCATAACGTCAGCTCAGTTAGGATATTTTAAATATACCTAGGTCCATTTGGGGAGAGTATCACTTGAGAAGTAATAAAGAACAATTTTTTTAAAAAAGATACTGCTATGGGCTGAATTGAATCCCCCTAAAATTCATATGTTGAAGTCCTAACCCCCAGAACCTCAGAATGTGATCATATTTAGAGATAGGGCTTTAAAAGAGGGAATTAAGGTAAAGTGAGGTTATATGAGTGGGCCGTAATCCAAGATGAGTGGTGTCCTTATAAGATGAGATTAGGTCCCACACAAGCACAAGGGGTAGTCCATGTGAAGACAAAGAAGAGAAGATGACCATCTATGAACCAAGGAGAGAGGCCTCAGAATAAACTGTCAACCTAGAGAAATCAGGAAACACTTCATGAGGCAAAGCATTTATCTTGGATCAAAGAAATTGCAATTCAGGGAGAAACCCAAATAGTGTCCTGGTTACAGGAGAGGGGCTCAGGGATTTTATGGGAAAAAGGGAAGAAGATGAAGTAAATTGTATTAAAGAAGAGTTCATTGGTACTAGATGAGGTAAGGTTAGATTTGTACTTCATAGACTGGCTTGAGATTTGGTCATCAGACAAAAGGCTAGATTTGTACTTTGTTGATTGGTTAGCAATTCAGTCATCAGCAAAGTCCAGTTCATCAGTCCTTACAAACAGGACTTTCTTGTCTTTACTGGCTTCTTGGAATGTTGATGGTTTTGTTCAGTTTGGAAGACAAAGAAAACAAGACATGCAAGGTAATTTCTCTGTTTTTCTGTTTTGATTCTATTTTAATATGACTCTACTCATGTAATCTTTCACATTTTACCCTTTTGATCAAGATCTTTCTCTCAAAGCATCACTGATCAAACACTGGAAAGAATTTCTAATCAGCCATCAAAGCATTGTTGGTCCTTCATTGCCAGGAAAGCTAATTCCTGATATGTCACATTCCACATCGGAGGGAAAGTGGTTTCCCTTGGAGCCTTAGGCCAAATTTCAGCAACAAGAACACTAGAGCAGGGCAAGAATCTATTGTCAAGTGCTTTTAAGGGTAAACATCTTCTGCGGTTCCTTGAAGTTTCTCATGTGAAGTTTCATAAGACTTTGCAATCATTTCAAAGTGCTGAGTGACTGTTATCAGAATGATGTTTTTATAACATTGACCTATGTAGAGAAGAAAAAACTTATAGCAATGAGAATTCCTATAATAACAAACAAAATGCTAAGTCCAAATTGGGGAATAGGCCTGAACCAAGAAGCAATGCCTGAGGGCAACTAGCTAAAGAGATCAGAGAACCATGGGGCATTAGTGGACACTGCATTTAACCATTTGGCCATTGCCTAGATTTTATCTAGTTCTGTGTATACCTTGCCAGAGGTGTTTACCCAAGCAAAATAGAGGTATCTATAACTGTTATAAATGTTACCTCTTAAATTTCTGGAGATTTGATTGGTTAAGCAGGAAGTTCTAGATACTTAGCACAAGGAATTAGGGGAGGAATGGCGGAGAGATTGATAATTAAATGTACTAAAGAATTCTGTAGATTCATGTACAGAATGAGGCTTCTGATGACAAACCCAATAGTCAGGAAGATTTCTCCCTTTTGTAATAGATTGGGAAATTCAGATAAGAGTATTGTCTTTCCAAGAAAGAGAGGGAGAAGACAAGGTAAGAAGCAACAGTAAGTAAAGGTATACAGGCCTGCTCCAGCCATCTTGGGAAAGTTATCTGCCTCAGATGTCAGCTGCTTCTTTTCCTAGTCACTTGATTTGCAGGTCTCCAGTGTTTGTACAGGACCAGACGTCAGGTGAAGCCTCCTGTAGCTTTGAGATGTTTCTCCAAGACTCAATGCCTTTTAGTTTTGCAGCGGATTCTGGAGGGATCAGGTAGGGAGAAAAAGTAAATATTTTTATCTTTGTTCACAAAAGTATATTTTCCAAAATTGTTGAATGCTTAAGAGGAAGTATTTCTTTAAATCTTGAAAAACAAAACATTACAACATCCTCCTCCATTCATATCATCCCATGGAATTAATATTTGTTCTTGACCTTTTGTCAGTATGTTTATGAAGCCATCAGTCTCTCCAATAGAGTTCTGTAATTTCTTATCCAGTTCAGTTATATGATCTGAAATTATCAGAAACTTAGACTTGTCAAAAAGTCATTTCTGTGAATCTTCCTGAAGATGAAGCAATTTTGCAAAAGCATCAGAGTAAAACCGTAATTGTCTGTAAATGACAAAAGACTTTACATTATAATACAGTTGACAAAGAAACTTGGTTATTTTTATGATATGCAACATTTTAAGATAACTAAAATTACAAATGATAACATTATACCAGGGCATATCAGAATTTTTCAATTTTCATATAATTTCTAAAACACTTAAATTAATAATAGTCAACCATACAATATAGCCTAAGAAGGTTTAGCATAATTTATTTGAAAATGTCTCTCATGTAATTTAATATACCTAATTAGTTTAACATCTTTCTTTTTATGAGAAGAGAAAACAAATCTTTTGAGGTGTTCCAGGGGCCCTCTGGAAAAGCTCAAAGTTATTTCTGGGTCCAAAAGTCTTCATTTACAATTTGATTTTGGGAAGTTTGTCAAAAATATCAAAAGGTTTTAAAACACTTGGTTAAATAAGATCATACCATCCCAACACGGAAATATATCACATATATATCACATACATCCATAGACATGCATAGATAGACAGATGCAAGCAGAGACCTTAAATAGTTTTCATTTTAAAATTTTACCCCTGAGACAGGTATGATAATGCAAAACTCACGGATTTATAAAATATCAAAAATTTGTTTCTGACAGATGGACTAAATTAATCTTACCTGCTTAGATTGCTAAAGCTTTTTTCTACTAATAGTTGTGGAGAAAACTCTTAAGATGCTAGATGCTTCTTTTTTTTCCTTCAGTCTTTGGGATTGGGAATGGTCTATATATGAGTTCCTGGAGAGGTTACAAGCATTTTGAGATAAATAAGGGAGGTTTTGAGGATTGTGAAAGGGAATGGGTGGAAATTGAATTATCTTTAGGGCTGCATTTCCACTTTTGCAAAAATTTGTAAGATGTAACTTAAATGATGTCAGAGGTGGATCCACCCATCCAATTGTGTTATCCTCAATTGTTTCTTTCCCTCTGGGTACATAGTTTTATTTCAACTTAAGGAGGAAGGCCTGTGAAAAAAAATCCTATCAAGAATGGACTTTGTTTACGGTCATGTAGCGTTTACTTTTCAGTACCTCTTCTATCTTAATTTTTTCATTAGTTTTTGCAATGAAATTTTCACTAAGGCCATTTTGGAATTTTGAAGCCTTTTGCTTTCAAGTGCACTTCTTATATGATCTTAGGCACATTCCTTCTAATGGTCAGTGTAATTCCGCCTGAGGTCTGGTAGTAGTTTGGTAGGACCCTAGGCACGAATGGAGTTCAACCTACATTTCTGTTCAGCCATATCTGGCCACAAATGGGGTTCAACCCACATTTCCCTCTGACCAGATTTTGGGCCCCCAACATGATGATTACCAAGCTAAGCTCTCAGGACATAAAAAAAAAACTTAGTAAGATTTTCGTTTTCTTTGTAAATATTTACAGCTTTTATAGTTTTTAAGCAGGTGGGCTGAAAGGTGGTACACTTAACTCTCTAGAAATTAAAGACCTTATTTCTTGTCTGAAATCCACAATTCTCAAGCCTAGCATGCAAAAAGACAAGTTTTGGGAGGTCAACAGAGCCCCAAAGTGGCAACTGTGATTTTAAATGATCTTTTGTGTTATTGGTCCACCGGGACAAAAATTCACAAGAGGAAGAACCATAGTTCTTAAACATAAACCCAGCTGGGGTTCCCAAGGGAGGAATGTCTCAGGAACTTTTGAAAATGAAATTCCTATTTTAAAGCACAGCTGGAAAAAGAGATAAAGAAACACTAACACAAGCCCTAGGTTGTTAACCTTTGCTTCTGATCCATTGGGTATAGTTGTGCCAGTTGCGAGCCCCAGGTTGTTACCTATTGTTCTGACCTGCTGGCTATAGCTGTTTGAACAAATAACACAAAAGACAGAATTTGAGTACTTACCAGACAGGGGATAAATCCTTCCAGACAGTGACAGCCATGAGCTACTGTGAGCCACCTCAAACAGGGAAACCCTTCCAGATAGCAATAACCATGACCTGACTTTGAGACAACTGTTTCCTGGTCAGTCAACCTCAAATTGAGCTATCGTCCCCAGAATCCAAAAGAAAGGCAATGACCTCAACCAAAGGGGAGCAAGGTCAAAGCCTAAGAAGACTCAACTATCAGAGGAGTCAGTGATCTGTGGAAGTGGTGAGCACAAGGGACTCATGTAGGTACGGTACTTGGTTCCAGGGGATGCCAGTCCATGAAGGTGAGATCCCTTCAGATCCCACTTCTAACACCATATGTCAACCAATAAAAATCAGAAACCAGTTCAAGAGGCAAAGTGTTAATTTAGGATCAAAGAATTGCAATTCAGGGAGCACAGATTTAGGTAGAAACCCAAATAGTGTCCCAATTACAGGAGAGGGCCTCAGGGATTTTATGGGAAAAAGGGAAGAAGATGAAGTAAGTTGTATTAAAGAAGAGTTCATTGGTACTAGATGAGGTAAGCCTAGATTTGTACTTCATAGACTGGCTTGAGATTCAGTCATCAGGCAAAAGGCTAGATTCGTACTTCATCGATAGGTTAGCAATTCAGTTATCAGCAAAGTCCAAGTTCATTCGTCCTTACAAACAAGATATTCTTGTCCTTATTGATTTCTTGGATTGTTGGCAGTTTGGTCCAGTTTGAAGATAAAGAAAACAATATGTGCAGGGCAATTCCTCTGAAATCCTCTATTTTAATATGACTCCACTCACGTCATTTTTCACAAAACCAATCTTGCCTACATCTTGATTTCAGACTTCTAGCTTCCAGAATCATGAGAAAATAAATTTCTGTTGTTTAAGTTACCCATTCTGTGGTACTTTATTATGGCAGCCCATAGCAAACTAATACAGAATTGTAATTATTACTCTCACAGCAATTTACAATCAATACACATTATAACCAGTTCTATGGAAAATCGAAAAGAATAGACACACTTATAGGACATCAGGAATTCTTAAATAAGTTTATAAATTTATGCTAAATGGTTAATATTCATAGGGCAATAGTCAACTCCTTTAGCTGGATATAATGTTTATTTCTATGGATAAGAATTATTTGGATTGCCATGAGTATTCTATAACTTGTGGAGCTGTAAAATAGCTCAAGGAGAATAAAAAGCAGAAATAATCCAGAAGGACATGCATGCTAGGCAGCATATCTAGAAATCTTTTTTTACCCATTCTAAGTGTTTTCCAACTTTTCCTTATGGAAGCTGAGCTTCTAGGCACAGAGGAACATTGAGGTCTAACTGCTTTCCCTTAAAAAGGTAAAGAGGACACAAGTCTTCTAACTCTGAGACATCTCAGATTCACACAGCATTATCCATAACTCTCCCTATCTTGGGATTTGGATTGCCTGGTTGGGGGGTGGGGCTGTTAAAGACGGGAAGAGGACCCCTTCATAGGGATTCTACACCAGAATCTAATGTGTAAGCTCTCTTCTTTCTCCCCGTCTGGATCACAGGGTGGGAGGAGGTGAGGGGAAGGCTTCTGACACTTTTTCTCAACATCCAGAGCCTGGCCTCAGAGCAGAGCCCTTTGAATCACAAGTTCTCTAAGCTTTTAAAACTCAGTAGTCAAGAATTGTTATTTTCTACTCTCCATGCATTTCTTCTTGGATACTCCTCCTGGAGATACTGAAGATAAAACTCAGGGAGGTAAAGAGGAAATATTTGGGATGCGGGAATAGCTGGTTGTATTTCCAAATACTATCTTGGCTCCTCATTGTGAACTTGGTAAACGCAAATCTCTGTGCTAAGTAATTTCACATACTCCTTCAGCTGGTCTTCATAATAAGTTCCTTACGTGGGCGGGGGAGGGCTATATTAGCTCTACTTTTTAGGTGGGAAGACCTAGTCTTAGGGAAAGAATTGTTTAAGTGCTGGAACCAGGGTTGGAGCCCATTTTTGTGTGACTTCTAAACTCAACATTTTAACCTGTTGTACTACCAGCTTCTTTCCTGAAAGAGGAGGAAATGTGAGTAGAATTAAGCCCCAATCTTTTCACCCAGGCCATGTTCTCATTAACCCAGGATAACCTTCCTCATATACCATTCTAATGGGCTTCCATTCCTCTGACTCAATGAATCTTTCCTGAGTTTGGTTATGAGAAAAACTCTTTGCAAGATGCGTTTTGGTTTTCTGTGGATGTGCAATAACCTCCCTCTAAACTTAGTAGCTTAAAACAGCAATGATTTTCCCTGTCTCAAGATTCTGTGGGTATACTGAGTAATCCATGGCTGGTCTTTTAGGTCACTTGTGTGGCTGCTTTCAGTTGGAAAGTGGGCTGATGAGGGCTTAAGAAAGCCTTTCTCACGTGTCTTGGGCCTTGGGGTTACTTGTTGCCTGGGGTATCTCGGTTCTGCTCCATGCCTCAGTTTACTCCTCAGACTCTCTTCACCAGCACTGCTTCCTCCAGAGTCTCTCTATATGCTGAAGGATAGCATTTACTCCCTTAGAGTATGGCAGTTGGGCTCCAAGAGAGCATAAGAGGAAGCTTCAGGCCTCTCACATACCAGCACTTCTGCAATGCCCCATTGGTCAAAGCAATTTGCATAGCCAACCCAGAGTCAAGGGGAGAAGAAATAGACTCCACCTCTTGCAGTCAATTGTTATATTTACACTGTAAAAGCAAAAGCACTTCCTCCTACAGGCTTTTCTTGCAGACTCTGGTCAGATAAGTCATTTTCAAGAGTCATTTTCACTGTTATTCCTCCAATTAGAAATTCTCAGTGGCTCCCCATTGGACACAGGTCAAGCATTAACCCCATCCTCTGATAGTTAGGGTCTTCTGTAGTATGTCACCACCTTATCGCTACTACTTAAATTTCCTCTACTTTCTAGATGGTCCTCTTCCATCTCCCTAAACACTCCAGACTTGTTCCTGATCCTACAAACTAGAGAAAATATTTAGGATAACTTTCTAACATCCAACAGAGAGAAGGATACCTTTCACTGTCTCCTCACAACCACAACAATTGGAACTTTACAAAACTAAAACTAATCACTTCAGTGGAAAAACCAAACCAAGTATTCAGATCTATGCAGACTCATAGAGGCTTGTCTGAACTTGTGCCATCTCACTCGTGAATTGACTAATGTATCAATATATTCTATGATGGGTCTGTGTCAGATTCTGCTTATTTTAGAAATTCCCTGTAGTAGAGGCAAATAGACAGTCATCAGACAAACACCCATGAGTTGTTGCAACACAAGATTTTCAAGCAGCCTTTTCTTTTTTAGTATAAGAGCTGATATAAATATTTTTTCATGTGTCAGGTTGTTTCAGTCAAAGTTATGAGGTAAAGCAGACAAAAACATTCATCACATTCAAAATGGTATTTTTCAATGTTTTGATTCACATAATGAACTTTCTCAGAATTTACTACTCATGGACACAGCATCTGGAAAGCTATTTAATGATCATAAGTTTTATTTAATAAATAAGTCAGCTTTGTCAAAATGATGTATGTTAAACAGTATCCTTAAGAACATAAAAAATGGGATGGAGACTATATTTCACTCTTTTCATTCTCGCCTCTACTGCCTTAGTATTTTTAGCAAGTTTTCCCAAAACACTCATAGAACCTCCAGAAAGGACACTTGAAATTGGGCCATTTTTCTTTTAAACCGTAGGTGTTATCATTCATCATCTCTTTGGGATATTGAATAAAGTATCATATATCTGCTTCCATTCTTCTCACACAATAGTTACAAACACTGGTGAAAAATGATGATGTACATGGTTTACATTTTTTACTTATTATCAAGGGGTGAAAATTACTTATCATATCCATTTCAGGCAGTGTTCATTTAACGTAGAGTTCAAGAAGAACAAAAAACTCCTAATCCAGTTTTAGCTTTCTTCTCAAAAGAGTTTAACTCTATGAACCTTGGCGTGATTTAATGAAACACTTCCATTTTTGTACCTGGAAAGAACAAAACCTCAAACAGCAGCTAGAAGAATCATTTGGCATTAGAGTGTGCAAGTAGTAAGATTTTACAATCCCTGGTGTAAGGTGTCATCAGACTTTGAAAGAAGCTAGTCTTGAATTTATGATGTGTCTACCCAACATTTTTATTAAAACCACGTTAGACCAGTTGTTAGACTTGATTAAAACTACGGTGCACCAACTCTTAATTCTTAGGCTTCCTTGAGTCACAGACTATTTTGAGAATGCACAGATGCATAAGCAAAGAAAATTTCACTCCAAATATTAAGGATTTTGTGGATCTTCAGAATTTTCAGATCTGTTGTACCTAAAATGGAGAGCCCCTTAGAGAAATAAACCCTCCATGATCTAGCCCCTGCCCATGTTTCCACCTTCATCTTGTACCAAATTTTGCAACCCTCTCTCTATTTCATCCACTTTGGATTTCTTTTAGTTCTCAAACATGCCAAATTCATTCTTTTTACTTGTTCCTCCTCCAACCTGGAATTATCTTTCCCCAGATCTTTCCAGGACTGGCCTCTTCTCACCACTTATAGTTCTAACATTACACTCGCAGAGGCATGACATTAAACATTTATTGTGATATTATTGTTCCCCCAACACCCACATGATGTGCGGACACATGCGTGAGCACGCTTGCACACAGAGACACACACAGAGGCACATAGGGCATTGTATTAAATTGTGTTCGTTTCTTCATAACCTTATCATTCTGACAGCTGGTGCCATACCTATCTTGCTCACCACTAGATCACTAATATCTGATCCCTAAAACGTACTGGGTACATCTTTATAGAATAAATATATTGATGAAAACATGAAGGAAGAGATGAATAAACAAAGACTCCTTTGAATTCAAACTGTATTTTCCATTAAACTAATTAAAATCTATTTATGTTACTAAAAATGGCATAATATATAAAAACTTCTGTTTAGTGAATGTTCACATGCATTTTTAATATCTCATCTAACCTGTGACAAGTTGAAACAAAACTATGACATGAAAAATTTCCCAAACAGGTGTAATCAACAGAGATCAAATGGTTGGGAAGGTTTTAAATAGCTCCTCTTTGTTCTTACCTCCCATAATCTTTCACGTATTTTGGCAGTGATCAAAGGCGCAGTGTTTATTAGGAGGAAATTCTTAAGAGGGAAGTGTTTTGACAAAGACCAAACCAAAAGACAAAGTGAATAGTAAATGAATCGCTTGGATTAAGGGGTGGGAAAGACACATTTTGTTGGGGAAATTGCTCCACGGCGGTGAAATGAATCATTAGAGACTTTCAGCAAGCAAGGCATATAAATCACAAGATTTATCATTTCATACCTGCTGTTCTCCACATGTCCATTTTTGGCACTGCACTTGGCATCTGGGAATTTTATGTGCTGGATACAAAATAAATGATTAACAAGCCATTATTAAAATTCAGTGCCCTGAACTCAACTGTTGTTTTACCAAATTGTTTTCTGAGGAGGTCAATATCTTGTGTACTTCCTGAGAGTTTTTAGTCTGATAAGAACTATCCTACAATCTTGAAACCTGGCCCTGATCTCCAAGAGCTGATTTTTCTCTTAGAGAATTAACACTCTCTAAAAGCAAAATACTCTAGGCAGACAACACAGCCATTCAGAGGCTATGTCTACATTTTCTTGAAGTTCATTGGCAATTTTTGAGAGGCCCACTCACTCAGTGCCCCGCAGAATGCTTTGCAACCAATAAATGATGAATCGAATTGGCTCCTTTAGTTATTTGGAGCATGCGGTGACAAGGCCACATTTATTTATTTGTCCATTCTCCATTGGGCTAATTCATGTTCTTCTCTGATGTCCACAAATTAAATTCCTTGACCCATCAGGCATTTTGAAAAGAATTTATTTAATAAGCATGGCAATAATTTTATTTTCATTCCCAGCCCTTATCACAGTGACTGATTGTACATCGATTCACACATCCTTTTATTTAATATCTGACTTCTGACTTGAATGTTAGCTCCAGAAGGGCTAGGATCATGGCTGTATCGTTCCCTTTCATATATGTTGGATAAAGTGCATGGCACATACAAATCCATCAATATAAATTTGTAAGATAATTGAATGAATACACAAATGTGAATGAAAATAAGACATACGCGATTTTTGTCCTTTTATTTAACCATACATTCAACCGTTTACTGAGCCAGTCCCTACCCACAAGTAGCTTATTGTTCCGTGGGTGACATACCTAGTGGCAGTTACAAGATGATCTGGTAGGAGCCACATTAAAAGTAGAGCAGAAAGATGTGGGGACTCAAAGCCACTGAAATATAAAGCTGCATGAGCAAGTTAGGACTAGACAGGGAGGACAAGCCAGGAAGTTTGGAGCTGATCATCTTGTAACCGGAGTCCACAGAGCTTTGTAAAGAGAGGAGTGGTCAGTAAACACGGTGGGTCAGAAGCATAATGTGCCCAGCAATGCAGAAGATGGCACAGGGGTGGCAGTTACTGTTCCAAAGTTCTAAGAAGCCTGGTCTTGGACTCAGGAAAGTCCAGATAAGGAGGTGTTTAGGTCCAAATTTATTGCTGCCCATCAGAAAGTGGCTCTCAATGAGAGTCAGACTGTTGTTTAGAGTTACTGTCATTATTTTAAAATATAAAGGAGCTAGCTAATAATACTGAGAGTATGAAGTGTATGTCCCTGACTGCATTGGCTTTGTACTATGTCAGTTTAGCTAAACTGGAACTACTTTTCCAAGAATTCCCTTCTCATGTTGTGAGCATTGGCCACAAGAGAAATTTTGCACAATATTTGGAAAGCAGAAGTGAAGCAGTAGCCACATCTTTATACTTGAAGGGTACCAGATGCTGCAGAGCTTGCCTACGTTGTTGCTGGTGCGTTCTCTTGGTCTGGAGCATACCTGAACCACAGCTCCTCCACTAGCTTCTCAGTGTCCTGGGCCAAGTGTGCAAGAAGCCAATTTCTTCTGCGGGTCACCCACCACATCAAGATGGGAGGCGCTAAGAGATGAACGTGGTTCTACTTGTCTACTTGGGTTCCACAGCATCCTCTCACTCGTCCACGTCCGGCTCTCTTTCCCGACTGCCAGTCTGCGTCACATCCAGCAATGTCGGCCTGAACACTAGACACACTAGACCACAGACACAGATTTTCCACCAGCTCCCACAATCATGCAAAGGCTAACTCTAACAAGTCCTCTATTCTATAGTATTTCCAGACGTTGTGCTTCTCTGACCAAACTGTAATGGATACACAACCACTTTGCTCTTCGCACTGTTGATATTATCAGGGATTTACTAAGCATGCCCCATGTAGGAGACCCTGTGCCAGATAGCACCTTTCGTGTAACATCTCATTTAATCTCCATAACTAAGCCATGAGGGGGAAAAACTATTGTTATTGCCAATTTTCTGATAAGAAAATTAAGGTTGAACCAGGTCAATAAGTGATAAAGCCATATAGTAACAAATTATAATAGTTGCAAATTTGGTAGCATAGTTAGAAGCAAATCTGAGATTTGAACCCAGGAATGTCTGTGTCTTCCCAGCCACTGCCTATATCACCTCCTCTCAGAGACGCAGTGGACAAGAGCATGAGCCTGCCTCTTGCGGTTCATTCCAGTGGCACCAATTCTTGGAAGTGACTTTGGGCAACTTACTAAACCTCTCTGTTCTTCAGTTTCTTCATAGATAAAATAGGATCAGTGTGCCTACCACATAGGTTTGTTTGGGGACCAAAGGAATTGATACATCTAAAGTGCTTAGAAGCGTGGCTGGCGAGTAGTGCCATTGCTGCTGCTTCTTTTCCTCATCCCTCGCCCCCTTTCCAGCTGTCAGCAAATCAGGGCCTTCAGGTCCCTTGCTTTGTGCCACTTCCACCACCGCTGGATATCACACAGTTAGTGTAACCTAATCTGACCTTTTAACCCACAGCAAAGCTAGCCTATTTCATGTCTCGTTTCCTTGGAGACCTGTTGCCTCCTAGATGCCTGGAAGTGCTAAAGCAAATTAAATGAACTCACCTTTGTTAATGGGTTACCTAGTTAAATTGTGTGCTCCTCAAGAAACTTAATTAATACCTTAATCTTTAACCAGGTTGAAAAGTAAATAACATCAAAAAGGCTACGTAAAGAGTAATGCTAATGGTGAGAATTTCAGATAGGGATGCAGGTTGGGGTAGGTATTTTGGGGTGTGTTTGTGTGTGTGTGTGTAGAGTCCCTTGACTGCTGTCAGTCTGTGGTCCCCAACTAGCCGAACTGGCTTATAAAGAGTAGCTAAGTAACACACAAGTAGCAGGACCCTTGGAGTATCCCCCTCCCGTCCAAGCTCTACTAAACTCTCCCAGGTCTTCAGTTAAGCTTTCTTTGTTGCATTTGTCCTAAAGCCTCACACCTCATAGGCGCTTCCTTTCTCCCTTCTTTCTCCTGGTAGGTGTGCTGTCATTCATTTCTATTGTTGTAATTACATTTTATGGTCTTTTATTCCTGTGCTTTTAATACCAATTTCCACTTTGAATTATACTGCGTATTATTATGTGAGAGCTATTAATCATGAACCAATGGATAAAATACATTTTTTTAATGATATAGACCAAAGGTCAGTAGTCATTATTCTTGGGTCTTAGACATAAGAAACCTGGAAAGATACGCTCTGTCAAAATTCCAGATTTCGGTGTGTTCAATTCTAAATGAACATTGACATAAATCAATCACTATAAACAAGGAGACATGTATTTGCATGCATGTATACACATATGTTTTGTACATAAGTGACTTTGCATGATAATTCCCTTTCATGTTCTTGATCTTGTGCCATAATTATAAAAGTCTTATAAAAGTGAAGGGCAATTTGCAATTCACAAGAAAGAGAAATATGGAATTGAATTTCAAATAGAGAATATTCGAGAGCAAATGTTATTGTTTCACTTTCTTCTGAAGTACAAAGGTTTCTAATGAATATTTGAGTTGTACCTCTATACATACATGGATATTCCACTGTTTCTCTCAACTCTCTTGAAAATTATTGTAAAGGGTTGTAATGCTGAGTTTCTCTGTGATCCTCACTGTCACCTCACTACAAAGTTACAGTTTTGGAAATGTAATCACTTTCTGTCCCTTCAAAAGTCTATTTTCTCAAATCCAGTGCAAATGTATTTAAGAGGAAAAAAGGAAAATGCGTTTTAATTTTCATCAACAAGAGGTACTTGTCAAGTTCCTCAACTGCTGAGATGTTGCTTTCTAAGGAATCAAGTTAAATGACTTCAGGGGCAATGATGGGTACCACCTAACGGAGGCAATGTGGACATTTTTTTCCACAAGTGACCTCACAATTTCTAAGAAGGCAGTTAAATGCATCACTACGTCCATTGAACGATAAAAACTTAAAGTATAATCATTGGGTGAAATTGCCTGAAAATGTCGTAAGACATGTTGATCTAATATGCCTTTTGAAATTCAGGATTAATTTTTGTTGTCCTCTGCTTCAAGAAGCTTTTCTTGCCCATGCTGGGTAAAAGCCGGTCATCCATATCCTCAGTTCCCTGTGGTTTCTCCCAGCATGGGGAGAGGCACCTGGCCTGTGGTTGCTTTCATGCTCTCAAACTAGAGCTCTCCTGAGGACAGACACTAAGTCTGTTTCTGGATCCCAGAGCCCAGCAGAGTGTCTGGTACATAGCAGGGACTTCTTAAACATCTGTAGAGCGGATGCGATGTTGACACTGAGGTGACACTTCAAAAAATTAAAATGTTCTTTGCTTTTTTATGATGGAGAGAGGAGTCAATATACAGTAAAAGCAAATCCTATTTTCCCAATTGGAGAGTAAGCTTCTGAAATCTGGATCGAGTTTCTAATTTTAATTTACTTCTGTATTAGTTTGCTATTGCTGCATGAAAAAATTACCACAAATTTAGCAGCTTAAAATAACTCTCATTACTATCTTATAGTTCTATAGGTCACAAGTCCACCTTAACTAGACTGGGATCTCTACTTAGGGTCTCATAAGATGAAAATCAAGGTGTTGGCCAGGTCATGCTCTTATCTGGAAGGTCTGGGAAAGAATCTGCTTCAAAGCTCATTCAAGTATGGCAGAGTCTTTTCCTAGAGGGATGTCTCATCATAGTCACAGGTACCACCACACTTAGTGGGGGGGATTACACGGTGATGACGGTCATGGGGGTTATTCTTAGAATTTTACCTTCTACAACTTCCTCTTGCACCAAACAAACATTATGCGCACAATAGGCAATTGATAAGTGCTGAGGAATAAATATGTGAAATAAATAACAATAGAAGCCCTTTTCCCCTACAAAATTGGATGAAGGGACTGTATTTGGAGAAAAGATGAGGACCTTAATCCCCAGGCTTGACTTCCCATTTCATCCTACCCACAAGCCCTCAGTTGCTGGCCCCCATCTCCAAGTCTTTGAAACATTGATGGTCTTGACTGGAGTGTGCTCCTTCAGGTCGAGAAAGAAGAGCAGCAACTAATAGATATTTATTCTAGAACATTTTAGTTATAGTACAATATAGATGCAAATTAACTTTTGTTTTTTTCATTTTGAAAGTGTTAGTTCTTAGAATATTTCCTGGCTCTTAAAAATATATACATATACATACATACACACACATATATAGATAGGTAGTGTTACCCAGATGCAGAAAATATATGTAACACTGTATTACATCCAATATTATGTACCTTCCCGCATATGGCACTGGAAACGCAAGCAAATATGGTCTCCACTCCTGACAGAGGCAGACATGCATGTTCAGACACTGGCTGAGTTTAGCATCGTACACAAAAGGTACTTGTTGTCTTGAAACCTTCCTGTCCTAGAGATGCTGAAGTTAGATTTGAATGAAAGATTTCAAATCAGAATAATAGCTGTACCAAATAATTTTAAAAACTGGTTTTACTGACTCTAAAGAGCAGAATCAATAATTCAGTCACAATTTGTTACAATCCTTTATGTCCCCAGCACCAAGCCTGGCACTGCTGGAGTGGCTATTGGTTTTCGTAGGCAATACACTTGAACTGAGAGTGGTCCACTCATGGCTTTAGAAAAGAGCCTCATCTGTGATATGTAGTTTGTGCTCAGCTGCAGGAAAGACAGTCACTGCCCTTGGCACCATGACTGGCTTTAAATATCCTCCTCTCCTCTTAGCAGCCCAGCTCAGACAGAACCGCCCATCCCAGGTAGCCACATAACACCAGAGCCCACCTGCTACTCGAATGAATTTTCACTCTGCTCATGACTGTTCCACAGCTGCATGCTAAGTTTCATCATCTTTGCCCCTTTTACCCATTTTCGGCCTCTTACACATCATGCGGAGAGCCGATAAGCTAAATTTAAAGGAGAGGATAATTCTATTTCAAGCATAATATTAAGTGGCTTGGCCTCCTGAGATCAAAAGAAACCACATAGCTGGACTAGAGGAATTCAAGAACAAGTGTAACACCTATTGGGTTTGTCTTTTTTTCAACTTCATGGGAATATCCAGTAGTTGTCAAACGTTGCAGAGCTTTGCGCCAGGTACTATCCGAGGTGCTGAGGTTACAGTGAATTAAATAAAACCTCTCCTTTAGGGAGCTTATATTTTGGCAAAAAAATATATATATTAAATAAAAAATATTGACTATTTTATAATTGCAAGGGTGCGGTGTGCTTTGAAAGAGAAGTCCAGGATTCTATGAAAGCATATAATGGGCATTCTAACATAGTAAGGGTGAGTCAAGAATTGTTCCCTGAGGAAGTAATGCTCAAGTTAGAGTCTGAAGGAAAAGTAGTCAAAATAAGGCCAGAGAGGGGAAAAGACCATATGAGGTAGAGGAAACTTGAACCCCCAGGGCCAACATGTGTGAAGGCCTCAAGTCTAGAAAAGGTGTGGCACACTTCGGGACCAATGATAAGGTCAGTGTGGCGAGAGAAGAAGTGAGGTGGAAGTGGCACAGAGGTTGGAGAAATAGATGTCAATCACACAGATCTCACTAGTGTGCCATAGGAGTTTGGGCTTTACTCTCAGAGCAGGAGAAAGGAATGAGTCAGATTAGGCTAGATGATGCTGCAGTAACAAACTACCCCCAAAATCTTTGTGACTTAACATAAGAAAATATTTTCTTCCTTACCCACACTATATGCACGATCTATGTGGATGAGAAAGGGGACCTGCTCCACACAGTCATTCAGGGACCCAGGCAATGGAGGCTCTGCCACCTTGTAGCTACATCATCTGGAATACCAATCATCCTCAGCCACCAAGGCAGGGGAAAAAAGAAACTGCAGAATTATGCATGGGGTTTTCACTGTTTCAGCTGGAGAGTGACACGTGTTACTTCCATTCATATTTCACTGCCAGACCCTGTTACAAAGCTCTGGCTAATGGCAAGAGATCTCCAGAATGAAGGGGAACACATGAAATATTTGACAGTCATTACTGCATCTGCCAGGGAAGCCATTGAACGATTTTGAGCCTGAGACAGACATCATCTGATTTTCTAAATGGGTGCTACGTAAACAACAAGCCTAATCAGAACTATGTCATTTTCCTTTTATACCAGGTTAATATCTGACTAGTAAACCATAAAACATCACAGATGTTGTGCATCTAGAGTAGAGTAAGAAGTTTGAAAAAATTCCTCGTAATACCCTCATGGTCAGAAAGGCAAATCAAGACTACATTATGCAATCTGGGTCAGTTATGACTGGTTGAATTATCTTATGATATGGGATCTTATTAAAGCTTGGGGAGCTATCTAGGGAGATATCACAAGGCTCTGCCTTTAGTCCTGTGATGCTCAATATTTTAATCAATAACTTTAATAAGGATTTAGAAACGATGCCAGTGAAATTTTCATATTGATCTAAGGTGTCAGTGATACCAAAAGATCATGATAAGTTGAGGAAAGACAAATAAAAGCTGATGTAGTCGATTTTAGCAGGGAAGATGAATAAAGCCCTGTTTTGGGGTCAAAAGATCAGCTTCCTGTACAAATACAAAATCAGGTAGCTTAGAAGCAATATATGTGAAGTGAATTGTGGGAAATATGTTGACCTTCAGTTCAGGATGAGTTAAGGGTACAACGAACCCTGGCTTATTAATGTGCTAGGAGCAAGTGAAAGGAAGCCTGCTTCCCACCTCACACCCTCCACCTGAAAGCTGGTCAAACCAGGGCTCAGGTATTTATAGTAAAAAGATGCAGGAAAACTAACCATCTGTAGGAATTAGGGTTATAAGATAGAATGTGTATGTTATAAACCTGGACATGTGGAAATAACAATGTAATTAATTAAACTGGAAGGTGGGCAAGGAGAGAGAAGTTGGGACGAGACATAAATCTAATTTAGGATAGATGTAAGGCAAATTGGAGCAAGGTCAAAGGAGAAAAACAAGTGTGGTGAGGCAAAGGAAGACAGAGGGAAATGAGGCTTGGCTGAAGAACAGACAGATTGAGAGAGATGCGGTGATTAACTTTAAGCCCTCACGGGCCTCCAGGTGGGAGATGGATGAAATCTATTTGCCCTTAAGGGGTAGAATCAGGGCCAGTGGATACAAATTCCAGCAGGCGGATTTGGGCTCAATATCCTGGCAGCCAGACCTGCCCAAAGAAGCAGTGAGCATCATTCAATGTTCACCCTGCAAGATAAGCACTGCTATTCTGTTCATTTCATTGATAAGGAGATAGAGGCTAAGAAAGAAAAGTCCAGCGACTTGGAAGAACTGCCAGGATTCAACCTCTGGCAGTCTGCCTACAGAGACTGTTCTTGTTGTGATGGATGTTTCCTTCTTGGGCAGAAACCCTTTTGAGGGAATTCAAGGATCAGAATCATCGGTAGTCAAAAGGTCAAAGGTTTCCTCAACTTAGAGACTCCAAATAAATGGGGCAAAGTCTGATATTTGGAAATGTAGAGAGAGCCAATTAATTTGAGCCAATGAAATGTCCTCAATTCAGTGATATTCTACGGTACCTTATTTACAAAATTAAATGCCTCAAGGGAGTTTCTCCATAATCTGTTAAACTGTATTTCCCTTCCAATTAGAGTTTCTGATTAAAACAGAATAGTGTCGCTATGGACGCCCAACCCATACATTTCCTTGCCTTCATTCACAGAGGGTTTCTGGCTGTTCCTCAAACCAGCAGGCTCCCTTCCGCCCTGGACTCTTTGCACTGGCTCTTCTATTTGCCTGGAACGTTCTTTTCCATGTGATCTCCATGGCTGCTTAATTACCCTTTTCACGTTCTTGCTTAAATGTTATCTTCTCAATGCGTCCCACATACTGTATAAAATTATATACCCCTTCTTCCTCCAAATATTCTCAATACCCCTTATCCTGCTCCCCCTGCTTCTTCCACAGCACTCAACTTCTAGTTTACTATGTACCCCACTTATCTAGTGTTTTCATTGGTTATTGTCTGCTGCCAGAATGTACGTTTTCAAGGGGCAAGGACTTTTGTTTTTGTTCAGGGTGTGTGATGTATCACAGTCTTTGAATGTGACTGTCACCTAGTACGTACACAAGAAATATTTGTGGAATGCATCCAGAATTTGCTCATAAATTTGCATCTGAGGCCTGCTAAAGGTATGGGGAGTTGACTCTCAGCAGTAATTTATTCTGCCTTCCATTCACCTCCTTGGCAGAGGATCTTGATCAATTATAGAGAGATAGCTATGGCACCATTGACTGCTTTCATCCCTGCTAATGCTCTCCATCAGGGGCCAGCAAACTTTTTATAAAGGGTCAGATGGGAAATATTTTAGGCTTCACAGCCATAACTGTTGTAGTTACTCAGATCTGCCATTGTAAGGCGAAAACAGAGACAATATAGATGCAGATGGGAATGGGTGTGTTCCAATAAAACTTTATTTACACAAAAAGGCTTTGAGCTGGATGTGGCCTGTGGACTGTATATAGTTTGCCAACTCAATAGTGTCAGAAGTTGAAAGCTAGGTTGATTTAAATGTGAATATCACTTCAAAGTAATTGACAACACATGTTTACTGCAGACCTACTACGTACCAGAGACTGTTCTATTGTCTGAGAAGCCAAAAACAGTAGACTGTGCTCATCATTGAGCTTACAATCTAGCAGTGGGAGAGAAAAGCAAGCACTTCATTTATTACAAAGGTTAAATACATCCCGTGTCAGATGTATGTTGTATAAATGTAACCATAAACAATTTGTAATGGTTAGGTGACACACGCTATGAATAAAATATGTTAGGGTTGCAAGGGACTGGAATTGGCCACTCTGAGATACCTCTCTTTGGCATGAGGATTATCTGGGGCTGGTTACTTTTAAAAACTGCAGACATGAGAGAGACTCTGAAAAGCAGAATTTAACCCTTTGTTAAGAGACATTTACATTTGTAAAGGAAATCTCCATCTGTAAAGGTGTCTCCCTCTCTGTACCAGGAAGAGGGGGGATGACCTTATCTCTAGATACTCTTATCAATGCAGAAGGCAAGGACTTAAGTCTGCATAATAATCTTACCCTTGTTTACTGTGCTTTTCTGGTCATCTCCCATAACTGACTCCCTCCACCCCCAACATCCTCCTTTGTCTTTAGCTGAGGATGGTATTTAAGGGGAGAGCTTCCACCATTTTGGCGAGTTGCTCAGTTTGTATACATGTTATAAGGCTTTGTTTAATTTTCTCCTGTTATTCTGTCTCATGTGAATTTAATTCATTGTCCAGCCAGAAGGATCCAGAGTGGGTGGAGGAAATGTCTTCCTCCCCTACAGGGTAAAGGGACAGAGGAACAGGAAGGGATGTCCTATTTTAAATAGGGTGAGAGAGGATCAATCTGATACAGTGACATTTAAACATGACATTTAAACTTCTCCAGGCAGAAGAAGAATAAACACTAAGCCAGGAGGCTGAAGCATTCTGGGGTGTTCCAGGGGTAGAAAGACAGCCAATAACGTCATAACCCTACATTCCCCTACTTCCCAAGATGATACATTTCTCTACTTCCCTTCTATGTCCTGTTGGAGGTAAAATTATGTTGCCAGTGTACACTCTTTTCACTCTCTTCTAGACCCCTCTTCTAGACACACGGCTGGAGAACCCTTTGCTTTCACTCTCTTTCATGCTGTTGCAGGGGAGGAAGACATTTCTTCTACCCACTCTGGGTCCTCCTGGCCAGAGATTGAATTAAATTCACATGAGACAGAATAACAGGAGAAAATTAAACAAAGCTTTATAATATGTATACATGGGAGAGGCTCAGGCAAACTGAGCAGCTTACCAAAATGGCAGAAGCTCTCCCCTTAAAAACCCTCCTCAGCTAAAGACAAAGGAGGATGTTGGGGGTGGGGGAGTCAGTTCTGGGAGGTTACCAGAAAAGCACAGTAAACAAGAGTAAGGTCATTATCCAGATTTAAGTCCTTGCCTTCTGCATTGATAAGGGTTTCTAGAGAAAAGGTCCTCCTCCCTCTTCCTGGTACAGAGAGGGAGACACCTTTACAGATGGAGATTTCCTTTACAAATGTAAATGTCTCTTAACAAAGGGTAAGTAAATTTGACTTTCCAGAGTTTCTTTCCTGTCTCTGCAGTTTTCAAAAGTAACCAGCCCAAAATAATCCTCATGCCAAAGAGACATATCTTGGGGTGGCCAATTCCAGTCCACCACACTATCACAGCAAATTATCTAAAAGAGTAATTCACAAAAGGTGTAAGGAAAGTGTGTAGTGTCCCCTCCCTCACAATATTTTAACAAGAGTTATAAAAGAGTTATATAAAAGAAGAAATATCTAATAGTGGACAAGCTGAAATTAGCATAGACAGGAAACTGGAATAGGATAATCAAAAATACTCATAGGTTTGTCCTGTCCTAAGGGTTCATTGTGGTTGGAGTAAAGAACTCAGGTCTATGCTTAAATTCTATCTCCACTCTAATTAAGTTCTGGAGTGACCTTAGGTTAAGTTATTTTACCTTTCTGGGTGGTAGTTCTGTCATCTGTAAATGAATAGGTTAGGCTAGAGCCAGAATAACAACTGTCTCCATCAGTGTAGCTCTGCTTCACTTCTGCACCCGTAGAAGAGATGGTAGAAATTAATAATGGCTCATTTTGCTGCTGAACCCAGACTGAGCTTCAGAATCCTACTTAACACAATATTTCAGGTGACAATGCCTAATCAATGAAGTTGGCACTGGAGATAAAACATATTTGACCCTTATGGACAAGATGATCTCTAAGACTCATTTTGTTTCTAAAACTAAATATCTAAGTTAGACTCTTGAAAATAGGTAATAAGCAACTGGTGTGCTATTCTCCATATCAGATGAGCAAAGAAAATTTGGCAAATGCATTCCAGGAGACCTTTCCTTTTTTTGGTAAACTTTTTTGACCTAGGCATGCTAGCATGCTAGCTTTGAAGTTAATGACGTAAAACTATAATTTTATTTGTCAGATCTTGAAGCCATACTTGGAGAACTGAGAGTGGAAAGGAGCTAAAAATTAAAATGCTTCCCTGCCTGGTGGCGAAAGAAAATGTGTAAATGGTCAAAAATAGCAACCATCAAAGAAAGAGTCGGCAAGTGAACAGAAACAGTGGAACCCGTTTGTGAAATGATGGATACACAAATAAAATTCAGCACCTGTCATTTTCCTTATTGTCTTTTCAAAGTGGCCTGTTGGCAGCCTATATTTCTTTCTTCCTGGTATGAATCCTCAGTCCCAAGGGTCCCTTTTGACCAGCCACACAGCACTCACGGAAGAAAGCAGGCTGTCAGAGGCACTGTTTGCTGGGCTGTTATGCTCCCAGGGAAAGTTAATAGATCAAGTTTAAGGGCTGTCTGTAACGTTGGTGGCCTTTTGAAGTAATCAAAACAGGAGAAAAAAAAATCCTCTGTTCTACCTTAACAAGGTCTAAAATCGACTTTATCAGTAGTTTCCAGTGGCAGAGAGAAACTTTCTGTATTTTTGAACTTTGTTTGCCTTTGAACCAACGAAGCTGTTCTCTGGAATGAACTCACTGGTTTCTGGAATCTTAAATACTCATTATTTTCGTGCAATATTTGAAGGTGCAGTCCATGCCAGAAAGAAAACTGTCTTACCTCTTGGCAGTCACAAACACGGAATCTGGAGGATGGGGCAAGTATTGTTTGACTTTCCCTTTGGGGCACCATTTTGTGCCTCCAGTGTCCACCACAGGCGGCCCCATGGGAGTCTGTTATCTCTTAGTTCATCCTCCATCTCCCCTCCACTCCTTCCTGCTTCATGGTATTTATATTAGCCTATCACCCAGCAGACTTAAATCTTTCAGATATTTGGGAGCAAAGGATCTACAACAGTAATGCACTTCTTGAAATATTGACCATCTTTTACAGCATAGCTTTGGCTTGCTTGTAGGCTAACAGAGTTATTCTATTTTTTTCCTGTTTTACCAAAGAATCCTTCAGATAAGGGAGGAATGAGCCGGCGAGGAGATACAGGAGGAAGGAAGATCCAAGGTCCATGACACAGGAGCATTGCTGTGGGGGACTTCTGCCTAGAGGCAGGGCGGATCCATCTCGATTCCGGGCCACAGGCAATTATTAGTACCCAAGGGTAACACCATGTTCCCAGCACCCAGACTCCAAGGCCAGCAGGTGAACAAAGCTCAGGGATGAGCCATCTTTTGGCTTTTGATGTGATGGCTTTTGCATATTTAGGGTCTCATACATCTTTCAGAATCTGACAAAAATTATGAAACGTTTCTCTAGAGAAATACGCAATTTCCTAGATTCATGTACTCCCTCGAGTATATTCAAAGAAATCAATGAACTCAAGTTTATGCTGAAAATTTGAGTTCCTTTTATGTTATAAGTCATCCTGTAAATCACCAAAAAGTTGCTTTGACATTTACTTTCTTGCATATCCCCTTTACTTACCTCCTTCTCAGACTTTAGGCAATGTGACATGGAGGTTAAGAACTTTTAGGATAGAAATTCCTAGACTCAAGCCCTGATGCTGTCCTTACTTGCTGAGTAGCCTTGGGCATGTTACTTAACCTCTCTGGGCCTCTGTTTTCCTCCAATAAAATGGGATGACTGTGTCATCTCATTCTGTCTACGTTAAGAGTGGTGTTTAACTTGGCACAGGCTAAGTGCTCAATAAATAGGAACTGATTTCATAATTTCTAAAAAATAAAGCGGACTTGATCATTTTTCCTGTTACTTGTAAAATAAAATCACTTATTTTTGTTTTTATGAATTTTCATTAGTGTGATCAGAGCAGTGAGCAAAAAGACTAATTTTACCATTCTGAGTTCAAAAGTGCTTTGCTTATATTAATAAATGGAACTCAGAGCTCAAACACAGTTCTGATGTCTTATAATCTTTGGGCATAGACAAAATCACTGACTGTTTTTCAGATGGGTTGAGGATTGGAGTACAAAGGCCAATCCCATGAGCACAGAAAGGGTGTTAATTTGTTTCAAAAGGCCGGGTGCTAGTACTCTGCCCCTCGATTTTATGACCTGGGGGAAGGGGTGTTACCTCTCAGAGCCCATTTCCACAGGTATAAATTGGATATCATTGTGAGGAGCGAATGGGATAAAAGATTACATACACATTTATGAAAGTTGTTATTATTGTGCTTCTATCCCTGCTCCCACCAGGTTCATGGCTTTCTTGGAGCGGGTGGGAGCTAGACTATAGCAGTAGCTTTAACTTCATTACGTCCTCCAGAACAATCCTTCTAAACTCAAATCTGAGCGTGTCCATCCCCTACGTAAAGCCCAGGATTGGATCCCTTCAGAAAAAGTTTCATTCCCCAAGAATGATACCCAGGATTCACCATGACCTAGGCCTCACCCCCACTCCCTCAACCCCTCCCACTGCTGGCCACACTCTGCATCCCGCACGTGGGCCATGTACAACCACAGGCTTCTCCTCAGTATACCTGGCATTTTCTTCACTTTGCATATTTTAAAGTGATATGAAATTGTGTTATTCTTTGGTAATGGCAGCATTTTGATAAAAACTTTGAAATTCAACAACTTGGCCCCAAATCCTTGGGTAGTAGAACAATGAGACACTAGAAAAATGAATATATCCCCTCTCTTTTAAAACTTTTTTTGTTGTTGCAAATAATCACCTTTTGTTGACTCTAGAAATACCCATCCTGTCACTTGACAAATTCTTCCTTTTTTGGCATTTCAGGAATTGAGTGAGTGCTATTCATTTTAAGAAGAAGGAAGTGAGCCATGCTTTCTAATCAGCTGAGCATTTGCTCTTTATGCATTATCGACATGATAATTGCATGGCGGAATCGCTTACCACCAGGATATGCTATATACGCTAAAAGTAAGGTGTGAGTTCTCTGCCTAAATTATCCCTCCAAAAAGCAAGTGTCACCTGGGACTCAAGTCCTTACAAAGTCGCTCACATGACAGGTACTCTCTTATATTCGTTCCCTATTGCTGCCACAACAACCCCCCACAGAATTAGTGGCTTAATGCAAAGCAAATTTATCATCTTACAGTTCTGTAGTCAGAGGTATGGACCTCCGGGGGCTGAAACCCCACTGTCAAGATGGCTGCATTCCTCTCAGGAGGCTCAGAGGGAGCCTCATTGGCTCATTCAGGTTGTTGACAGAATCAGGTCCTTGTGGTTATGGGACTGAGGTCCCTGTTTCCTTGCTGGCTGTCAACTGAGGGCTGTTCCAGGCTCCAGAAGCTACCCTCATGCCTTGGCTGATGGCCACCTTCCTCCATTTTCAAAGGCAGCAAGGGAACTTCAGAGAACCTCTAAGGTTTCAGATCTCTCCAGCCTCTTTTGTCATCTCCTCTCTTTGGCTAATTCTTTAGCCTTACTCTTTCACTTTTAAGAAACTTGTGATTATTTTGGGCTCACTTGCATAATCCAGGGTCATCTCTTTATATTAAGATCAGCTGATTAGCAACCTTAATTCTCTTTTGCCATATAAACTAACACATCTACAAATATGGGGATTAGGATAAGGACATCTTTGGGGAAAGGGACGTTATTCTATTTACTATATCTCTCAATCACTTTTTTTGGATCAAACAAAGGACTGTCTGAAGATCTGCATTAGTCAGAAATGACCTCAAGCAATACTAGTTGTAACAGAGGTTACAAGATAGAATTGTTAACAAGGGAGACAAAACATTTAACACAGATTTGGTAATTATTCTGGCATGCTGGACCTCACAATTGCAAGCATGGGATGCCTGTTATAAACAAGCTTTCTAAGATCACTTAAAAGGCCACTCAGTAATTGCAGAGCATGAGTTTACACCTACAGGATGAAGAAGAAACCAACATTCCTCAGGTTCCGTGAAAGAGTACTCGTCTCTGGAGATAAAATTCCCAGAGACAGCCTCGTACATAGGTTTAAAAAGTCTTAAACCACTCAGAGAGAAATGAAGTTGTCAGAAAACTGCCTTAGATGACTCAAAAGTAGTTCTAGTAATGACAAAGAATCTAGAGTTGAAGATCATAGGAAGAGATTGAAGAAACTCATTTTATAAAACGTGAGAGTATAAAAACAATGATTTGAAATTAACATATAATATTACAGAAGCAATTTAAATATGCATAAGGTAGTAATTTAAAAATGTAAGTAAAAAAATAGCTCAGACTTTTAAAAAAAACCACTTCATTGTAAAAAGCAAATTCACTTTATGCAAGAGGATTGCCTTCTATGTGGTATCTAGCTATAACAGAGTCAAATTATTTTCTAGATTACCTTTCTAATTTACCTTTGGTCTAAAAAAAGTGACCATAGTAAAAAATATAGCTTATTTCCTTCAGATTCAAGAATTGGTGGTATTGAATTAGTCTTATGACTTTCCAGTGGAAGTATTTATCTATTTATTGACTTATTTTGGTGAGGAAGATTGGCCCTGAGCTAACATCTGTTGCCAATCTTGCTCTATTTTGTATGTGGGATGCCACCACAGCATGGCTTAATGAGCAATGTGTAGGTCTGCACCCCAGATTCAAACCTGAGAAGCCTGGGCCACTGAAGTGGAGCACATGAACTAACCACCACGCCACTAGGCTGGCCCCTCCAGTAGAAATCTTAAGTCACTTTCCACAGGATATAATATTGTAAGAAAAAATATCACTAGCAGGACAAGATTTTCTTGTTTGCCTACTGCTTCTTTAAAGTTCTATAGTGTTTGATATTCAAAAGAACAGTAAATACGCTGGCTACTAGCATCTAAAATTAGAATTCCACTAATGAAACTCCAACCCGCCCTCTCCTCAAATATATCATTGTCCCACAACCTCTTTTCCAAGCCAAAATTCAGAAGAAAAAAGTGCTTCATAAAAGTTAAGCCACATTATATGACCAAATTACTTCTTGGGGCATAACTACTTTGTGATTAGAGGAAAAACTTGTGGTTTTGGAGGAAATAGGATGGCGAGACCAAAAAGGGCTTCTTCAAGCAACAAGAGTCAATTGTCAAGCTCAGTATGGTACATTTCTGTTTTATTGAACACCTCCATTTATAGGGTTCAAAGCTCAATTGTTTATTAAATAAAGAGAAGCAAGGCTGAATGATGTGGAAAAGAGGGGGCGGGGAACACTTGAGCTTTAGAGAACTTCAAACTCTTGAGAATGTAGGAAGTTTCATGCAAGAGTGGGGTCTGTATGTAGAGAGAATCCTTCCACCTTCCCCCCTGAATCTGTGCTAAAGGCAACATATATTCATGATATCTTAAATGTAATGAAATTTCTTGAGAAAAATATAAAGGAAGCTAAAATCTGCATACCACTGGGCATGAGGCAGACAGAGTCAATACACATCGATGAGGGGACAATGGGATTCATGAATTGTATAGAGGATTAAATAGTTACAAAGTTACCAGTGCCACCCCTCATAATAATTTGTGGCTTTCTGTGAAAAAATGACACCTCTTGATTATTTATAGCTTCTTGGTACTTTATTTGAAACTCTGGCATTTCACGAGACAGAAAAGGCACACAGAGATGTTTTATTCCATCCACCAAGTTTGGATCCATCCTCGACAAATCCCAGTGTTTGCAAAACTTCACTTCAAGTGCCCCATTTAAAAGAAATTTGGTCCGCACCGACCCCAAGTGAGAAGATTTAGATGTCAAGTACCGTATTGTCCTTTTCCTGCGGGAAATGACAAGGCAGCTGGAAGACTGATAATAGGTCTGGGTAGTTATGTTTTACTATGCTTGATGCAAAAAAAAAACAAAAAGAATTAAATAGACCAATTGAAAAATGAAGCTGCTGCAGGCTGATCTCTGTGGAATCACCAAAATGCAGGAGGAAAATATCAAAAGCAGCAAATTAAATTCAAGATAATCAGCTCTGTGGCTTATGCTCTGCGGATTCTCTAATCTAGCTCTGCCTAATTGCATTCTTTGTAGGACATAGTATTTCTGTTTTCCCAGTAGTGTTTTTCTTTTATTTTTAAGTTTGGGGAGTATACAATATAATCACTATCTCTTTATGTTATAAAGTGTTATGATTTTGAAAAAGAAAATTTCATGGAGTATGTAATGTCAATCATCTCCCTTTACAGAGTGTATGTCATTCATTTTGTTTAAAATGGGTTTGGGGAAAATATCCTTTATTCTGAGAGCAGTTGGTTTTTAAGCCATATTTTGACCTAATTTGCATGAGAGTGTAGTTAAAGGATGTTGATACATTTGGGAGTAGAATTGTGCTCTGTCCAAATGTGGCTGTTTTATATTCCAGTTATATCCTAAATATCCAAACAGAGTTACATGGGAAGCACTCCCCCGCCTTCACACTCATACTCACAAACTCTCACACATACTCACATTTTTTAACACTTGTCGACAAGTTTAGACTTCAGAAATGGGGATGACTTCTCTACTTCTCCCACTCCTTTGAAGCCCAACTGATACAATAATTAACACTCCTTGGAAGCTTCCTTAAACCTTAGAGCCTTATAAATTATGTGTATTTCATGGCATGACCCAGCCTGGCAGCTCTGATGACCTCATCTAAAATACAATTGAGAAATTAAAACCCAGAAGGGACTGAAAGGAATATGGTCTCCCAGAATCAGAATCAAAAATTATTTACTCAGCTCTCCCATGGACAAGACTTTATCCAATTTTTGTATAACAATTAACTCCAGATTGACAGGGTAGCTCCAGCAAAGCATGGGGAAATAAAAATAATATTTGAGCCATTCTGTGTAAGCCCTAAATTGAGGATCCAATCTTGCAAACCTAAGGACTCTGTAAGCTTGTTTTGTTTCCCTCATTTATTTTATAGGCGGGGCACCCAACATGTCTAGTGAAATTTACCTTTTCTCTTAGTCCCTAAGAATTGCTCTCCTGGATTTCCACATGCCTCTTCTCTCTGGCATGAATTTAGGCTTCTCTTTCTCCTGAACCCCCACCTTGCTTGGTAACATGGATTCATGGATGTTTCACCAAGAGATTCTTCTTAGCTGTCTGTGGACACTGCATACTGGTCAACCAAAAAAACAAAGTTAAGGTAGATTGTGAATTGAGAGACTTCCTGTTTTTCTTCTCCAGTAGTGTTTGCATTTTAAAAGGAAATTCCTTAGCAGAAAGGGATGACTTTCAAATGCAAATCAGTCTGCAGTAGATTAGATCATTGCTCAGCAACCATTCACTGCTGCTGGACCATCTCCATGAGGGATATTTTCACCCTTTGACTTTGCGCTTGTCCACTTGACCTACTTTAACCAATGGAATATTAGCAGACAAGATGGGAGCAGAGGCTTGAAATGTGCTTGTGTGATTGGGCTTGCCCTCTAGACCTCCTGCCTTTTGCCATGAGAAGAACACATCACTAGTCCAAGGAGGTTAAGAGACCCCTGGAGCCGACTTGGACCCAACCTACAGCTTGGGCTGCGTCCAGCCTACATCAGCTGAATCCCAGCTGACCTGCAGATGTGTGAATGAGAAATAAATACTTGTTGTTGTCTACCATTTAGCTCTGGGGTTGTTTTGTATCACTTTTGTGGCACTGGCATACTACTGTGAGCTGGAATTCTTTGTACAAGAAACTGACTCTGGCTAAGCTTTTTTTTTTTTTTTTTTTACATAAGTCATAGGCCCCAAAATCAAGAGTAAAACTAAATAAAAAACCAGGCTTCAGAAAGAATATACACAAAGCAGTCCCAGGGATCCAGGGAGTGGCAACTAATGATGAGTCTCTATAAAGCACCAAGGTCAGGATGAATACAGGTCAACTGATTTCATTATTCGGATCATTCTCAAGATTCAGAGGGACAGTTTTGCCAAATCCAGTCACACAGACACTCTTCTAGTCCTGTGCCACTGGAGGGTGGGGCACTTTAATTTTAATCTGCTGGGGACCTCTAGATTTCCAAACAGAGGACAAGGTGCTACTTTCAGAAGAGGAAATGGATGTTAGGGACACAGATAACAGTTATAGTGACCTCATACTTTGGAGAAGGAGCATCTTTCAAATATTTATATCATATCTTATAAGCAACTAATTGTTCTGGCTGTTGATTAAAGTTCTTGGAATATGGGTTGATCCGGATAATGTGGGAGGGGATTTTATAAGGTGTCAAATATATATATATTCCAAATATATGTGTATATATGTATAGATAATATGTATTTTGACAAATATTCCACTACCCCTGTTGAAGTGTGAGAATTGTTAAACTCGACTTAATGAGGTCAAGTTCCAGGCCTGACTCTTTCATTAATTAGCTCTATGGTCTTGAGTAACTCCCTTAACCCATCTGGGCATCGATACGCATATTTTCAAAATGGATCTAATATTTGTGCTTCTTCTATCAAGGAGGTTAAGCTCTCACCACCACCACTACCTAAATATCTGAACATTTAGTATATAGTATGTACTAAATATTGAGTTAAAACTTTCTGTATTATGTCACTTAGTCCTCGCAACAACAATTTGTAGCATATTATTAGCTCCATTTTACAGACAAGGAAGCTGAAGTGAAAGAAACTTACCCAAGGTCAGACTACTAGTTAAGTAGTAATCCGGGATTCAAACTCCAACTCTGCCTTGACCCTGAAGCTAAGGCTCTAACCTCAATTATTACACCCCAGTGAAGTAATACTTGTGAGTGTGCTTTGAAAATTATAAAGCACTATACAAAAATGAGGTTATTGTTTTCCATAAACTGCATTGGATTTTTGCCTAATAGTAATTGACCCACCTTAATCCTGATCTTGCTAAATTGAAAAAGGACACTGTGGGGGACTGGAATTGGCCACTCCAAGATGTGTCTCTTTGGCATGGGGATTATTTTGGGCTGGTTACTTTTAAAAACTGCAGACATGAGAGAAGCTCTGAAAAGTAGAAGTTATCCTTTGTTAAGAGACATTTACATTTGTAAAGGAAATCTCCATCTGTAAAGGTGTCTCCCTCTCTGTACCAGGAAGAAGGGAGGATAACCTTATCTCTAGAAACTGTTAATCAATTCAGAAGGCAAGTACTTAAATCTGCATAGTAACCTTACTCTTGTTTACAGTGCTTTTCTGGTGATCTCCCATAACTGACTCCCCTCACCCCCAACATCCTCATTTGCCTTTAGCTGAGAAGGGTATTTAAGGGGAGAGCTTCTGCCATTTTGGCAAATTGCTCAGTTTGCCTAAGCCTCTCCCATGTATACATGTTATAAAGCTTTGTTTAATTTTCTCCTGTTATTCTGTCTCATGTGAACTTAATTCGTTGTCTGGCCAGAAAGACCCAGAGTGGGTAGAGGAAATGTCTTCCTCCCTTACAACACAAAAATGCATCTATTTATTCAGCATGAGCATCTTACTTCAAGTTCCAAGTACTCAGGAAGAAAGCTAAAGACATAAAGGGAACAAAGGAAGAGAATCCAAATGAAATAAGAGGGCAGGCAGAGAGGCAGTTTGAGAAACTAACAAGGTGCATTTCAAATAAGCAAGAACCAACTAAGGATTGTAGTAGCTAAAATTGAGTGGATCAAAGTTATATTAAAGAGCTCCATAATGTTAAACATCTCTGTGCATGGCACCATCTTGGGCTCCACATTAATTAAAATGTGTTAAAATAGCAGGTCTTATTTAGCAGGAAAATGAAATAAAGAAGTTATGCCAGAAGTTTTTTTAAGCACTGATACTTTTCTTCTCCACACCCAAGCAAGATGTAGTGTGTTTTTAAATATTTTAAAGATAAAAGTAATTGATTTGTATATAAGCCCACAAAAAATGCTCAGATCAACACATGATTACTTATGACATGTTGCTATTTTATAAGAGGATGGGCTGATTTCTGCCTTCAACTACTCACTCCTAGTATTCTAACAAACAAGCCAAATACTGTTCTGGGATAAGGCTTGTTAAATGGGAAGAACCTGGAAGAATTTACCAGAGTCATGACAATACATAGAGATTAGAACACATGAAACACTAACACAAAGATACTCCATAAGAAAAGGAATCCTTCAGTATCATGTAACTATCTCCACTTCTTAAAAATTCACTATGCATATTAGGATTCACTACACACATTAGCAATTAGGTTCTGAGAAGTTCTGCAACTATACTTGTTTAACCGTAGGATGCTTTGTGTGGGTAAGTAGATAAAAATCACAGGCAGCAATGATCCCAAAACACGTTTCATGGGAATTTTGTATAAGGAAACACTAATTATGTGGAAAAAATGAAGGAAGCAAATGTTTTCCAATATTTAAAAAATAAATGCAATGACCAATTTAACTGTGTTTCAAGTGTCCAAAGGGCTTTTAACAGAGAATATGCTGATTTCCATCTCTACTGAGGAGACAACTGTATGTAAGTTTGAACTGCAACAAAATAGAAATTGCTATAAATAGAAAAGAAAGAGAAGAGGGTCATCAGAGTGAAATATTGAAATGGTTAATGTGCTTAGGTACAGCTTAGATTTTAGGAGAATTCCAGAGATGGGTTAAGTATGATCCTCTGGTAGGGAACTATACAAAAGAAGATCAAACGATTCTATCTAGTCCGATAATTGCTTAGTTATCTACACTTAATGTTCTCTCTATTTCGATCCAGAAAGCTCCAGTCTTCAAAATAAGCACTTTATGGAGCAAAGATAAAGTTAAAAAGTATTGTGTGGTCCATAAAACCAGTCTGCGTCATTACCAAATGTTTTAAACATGAACGTTGTGAAAATAAAGGAAGGCCACCCAAATGAGGACAAGCAAAGGCTCTTTATTCAGAGCTTCCTACAGCAAGGGAGTCAGCCCCCAAAACTTGTGTTTGACAGAGATTCAAAGGCAGGCAGAGGAACGGGAAAGCTTAAGAGTGGACAAAGGGAAGACTTCACATCTGCCCTGATTGGAGGCTGGTGGCCTGGAGAAGCTGAAGTTGAGCTAGACAGATTGCTCCGGCTGCTGTGAAAGTAGACCAAAAGAAGGCAAGGATGGAAGCTGGGAGACTCCTTAGGAGCCTACTGCAGAAATTTGGGTGGGAGATGTTGGAGATTTGAAGAGGATGGTAGCAGCAGAGGTGGCGAGGTGTAACTGGATCTGGACATGCTTTGAAGGCAGGGCCCGCAGGACTTCCTGGCATACTGGATTTAGGCTTTCGCAGAAAGAGAAGAGCCATAGATGGCTGTGAGATTTTTGGTCTGAGAATCTAGAAGGTTGGAGCTGAAATCAAGGGAGATGGGAAAGTCTGTGGGTGGAGTGGGATTGGTGAGGGCGAAAATGAAGAGCTCAGTTTGGATGTGTTAGGTTTGAGAGGCCAAACATCCAGGTGTAGATGTGAAGAAGGCGGTCTGGCAAGTGTCGGATCAGAGTTGTGTTAGTCAGCTCGAGCTACCGTAATGAAATGTCGTAGACTGGGTGGCTTAACCCTAGACAGTAATTTGTTTCTCGCGGTTCTGGAGACTAGAAATTCAAAATCAAAATGCCAGCTGAGGCCTCTCCTTGGCTTGCAGATGGCCACCTCACTGCTGTGTCCTCAGACGGTCTCTCTTCTGTGCGTGTGTATCCCTAGTGTCTCCTCCTGTTCTTGTGACACTAGTTATGTTGGATTAGGGTCCACCTAATGTCATTTTAATTCGGTTACCACTTTAAAGGCCCTATTTCCAAATGCAATCACATTCTGTGATACTGGGGTTAGGATTCAAATGTTCATTTGAATTTGGGGCGTTCATAATTCAGTTCATAACAAGTGTTGAATTCAGGGTTTCCAGTTCTAAGCTCATTACTATTTCCACTGCCCAGCAGGAAACAGCAAAGCTTATTGGCTCAAAATGTCACCTACTCAGTGACGTCTTCCCTGACTATCTTGTTTAAAATTGCAGACCGCTCACTTCCTTCAGGAGCTTGTCATTCCTCTTTCCTGCATTATTTTTTTCTCATAGCATCATTTTCTAAAATCATATATATTTTCATTTATTTTGCGTATTGTCTCATATTCCTCCATCAATATGTAATCCATGAGGACAGGGATTTTTCTGTTTTATTTACTGCTATATCTCTGGCACATAGGGCCTCACACATCGCAGGTGTTCCATAAATATTTTTGACTGTATGTATGGATGTATATGTGCATAAATGAATCTAAATAAAATATCTTAACCCACTTGAATGCTGGGACTAGATAAGTATTCACTGAGAAAACCCAGAGTAGAGTTATGCATATTCTGAAAACTGGGCCTCCATCTGCCCTACCATATAAATAATCAGCACAAGAGAACAGGCCGTGGCAACCTCCCAGAACCATGGTGTTTTCATTCCATTGCTGTTTTTTCCACGTGGGACTAGGGCTTTCCAAACTGGAGCCTTCCAGCACAGAATTTACACTTGTTTTATCTCAACAGGGTGGCAATCAAACATGCGATGTCACCAAAGCAGAAACCATCAAGAAACAGTTGCTAAGATAGCAGGAGTTGATCAAATTCTGGAATCCTGCTCCAGGGACTGACTGCAAAAAACGCCTGGAGAATGAGACAACCTCTTGTCGTGTGTGGGAGTGTGCACATTTATAGATACAGTTCTCTAGTGAGATTGTCTGGAGCTGAGGAGAAAAGTTGAAAAAAAAAAAAACCTGAAATGGCTTCTTCTATCTTGCAGCAATCTATCTTGTAGTGTGGTCTGTAAAAAAAAAATAGGAAGAGAGAAGAAGGGTGAAAAAGTGAATGTAACAAAGAAAGAAAGGAGTGCGGGGCTTGTCGGAACAATTCCTCTTCACCCAGGAACAGAGAAGCAGAGTTATCGTATCTGTAAATTTCTATTTCCTGTTTCCCTTCTGTGTTAGTTTCCTAGAGCTGCCATAACAAAGTGTCACAAACTGGCTGGCTTAAAACAACAGAAATTTATTGTTTCACAATTCTGGAGGCTAGCCGTCTGAGATCAAGGTATCAGGGTGTCAGCAGGGCCATGCTCTCTCGGAAACCTGTAGTGGAATCCTTTCTTGATTCTTCTCAGCTTCTGGGAGTTTGCTGACAGTTTCTGGTGTTCCTGGCTTGCAGCTGCATAACTCCAGTCTCTGTCCTTGTCATCACGTGGCATTCTCCCCCTGTGTGTCCCTGTCTTCACCGGACCACCTTCTTACAAGCATGCCCGTCCTATAGGAGGAGGGGAACGCCCTACTCCAGTGTGATGTCATCTTAACTAATTACATCTGCAGGGACTCTCCTTTTAAATAAGGTCACATTCTGAAGTACTAGGGGTTAGGACTTATATCTTTTGGGGGCAGGCTCACAATTTACCCCAAAGCATCTTCCTGGGATATAGAAGGTAGGGAGGACCTTAGAAGTCATTAACTAATCAAGGGGTTTTTAAATTTCTTTATGTAGAATCAGAGTCATTCTTTTTTGTATTTTTCCAAAATAAATTTTACATGAATCCTCAATATAGATAGGCTATAAAAGGAGCTTCTGGAGGTATGTGAGGTTGTCCACATTACTGTCAAAAGTAGGAGTGGAGACTAGGGAGAAAGAGAAAAAGTGAAATCAGAAAAGGTCAGGAACCACCCCATGATGAACATACGCCATGAAATGAGGAGAATGATAAACTGCTCTCAGTTCTTGGGTTCCAATACATAAAGAAAGAAAGAAAGAAAGAAACCAAATTAGACCAAAATCGAGCTGCCCTAGTTGAAGGTTGGTGCACAGGAATTCTGAAGGACACCCCACAAAATGACCTCCACTGGTTTTCCG
The DNA here is from genome assembly GCF_021613505.1 of Equus quagga. Taxonomy (NCBI): domain Eukaryota; kingdom Metazoa; phylum Chordata; class Mammalia; order Perissodactyla; family Equidae; genus Equus; species Equus quagga. The sequence goes on from NC_060267.1 coordinate 115,437,656, forward strand.
GGCAGCCCTTGAGGTATTTCCACAGAACTTTTTTTCAGCCTAATTCTCTTGCTCAACAGATGAAGGAACTGAAACCCAGAAAGGTAACATAATTTGCCTAAATTGCTTCAGGAGTCAATGGATGAGTTGCCTAATTCCTTTCCACATACCCTCCCTGAGCACTGAGCGAGCGTGGGAACCAGGAATATGTGTAGGTGTGGATACCAAGTGCACAGAAACACAGCTGTTCTTACTTTTCTATAGCCCAGCTCAGTGCTTCTTTCAAGTGCTCACTCTTTCAGGAAGTGAAGGATTAATTTCAAGCTAGCATGTGCTGAAGTGTCCGCATTACTCTTGGAGATGGTAGTTCATCGTTGCTCTTCTGTTTCCATCCTAACCCTGGTGCCTTCCAGGTTGGCTTCATTCCGCTATTTCCATCTAGAGATACGAGAAGCATTTGGCTTATCCTGGAGCCAAATGAAATCCAGAGAAATCTTTGATGACGCCTCAGGCTCATCTGCCTGGATAGCGCCTCCTGCTGGCTCTACTTTAAAAGTCCCAGATGGTTCTGACAGTGCAGGAGCTGTGCGTGGTCATTTCCCGAAGGTGGATCATGGAAGGAAGCACAGGTCTTCTAAATTCTCAGATCCCTCCAAATTAACCCGAGGGTTCCACTGCGCCCTGCGCAGTTGTTAAATCCAGGGCCTCAGGGAAGAAGGTCCGGGCTTCCGGCCTTGAGGTGGAAAAGATGCTTCCTTGCCATCATTATTCCCTCAGATCTATTGTTTATGTTATCAGCTCTGCAGGGCTTTTGAAGCTCAAAAACTCGTTTTTCTGCTTTTCTGTTGTAATAACTATTCTTCAAGGCAATGAGCCCTCTCTGAACTTGCTTCCATGGAGAATGGCCAGAGGATAAAAATGAGTTACCCAGAATGAAAAACACATTGGTTGATACATTAAAATATGACCCCATGACATGCACCTTACATTAATAATGAACATCTGTAAACCATAAGACAATTTCTAAATTACTTCCTGTTTGAAAAGCTGTTTTAGTTGAATAGAATCCTTTAGAAAGCAGACCACCATGGTTCTCATTCAAATTGAGTGAGATTATGAATATAAAACTTGCTACAGAGTGCCCGGAACAGAGCAATGTTTGATAAATGTTAGCAATATTAGTGAAATTATCATGGTTTTCCCATATGCTCAGCATTGGGGACTGCATTATTTGTAATTCTCATGGACAGCCCTAAACTAGCCCATTTTTGAACTCCTTCTCCTTCCCTATATGAAAGGTGACATCCCCTTGATTCTAAAATCTTTTGAAGTCTTCCTTTTTTCACATTGTCAGGGGAAAGGCTCCACGGTAACTGAAAACTATAGATAGGACCCATACAGAATGCTTGATTTACCACTGGAGGAAAAAAAAAGAGAGAGAGAAGTTGAATTGAATTGTGACTCTTAAAGCACTTGAAAGAAAACTGCAATAATGAGCTAAAAATCAACTCTGAATACGTTACTTGGGGAAAACCTTGGGACAGCACAAGCCAGCAACAGTCTTCCCCTTTCAAACACCTTGTAAGCTGAAGACATCTTTGATTTATTTTGTCATTTAATTCCCCTTCCATCTCTTGGCCTAAACCACAGATGCTTCAGGCCTCTTGATCGGACAATCAGAATTTTCTTTCTTTGCCCATTATTTTTCCCATTGGCAGCATTCCTATAATAACAGCCTGATGAAAATGTGCTTTCTCCTGTGGCTTCTTGCTGCCTCTGAAAAGGACTTTGGGTGGCTTCTATCAAAGGGGAGATCTAGGGGGAAGTTCAGATGGGTTTAGAAATCAGAGTCCGTGGTTTTCTCCCTAATTGTGTATGCATGTCCACCATAACAGTAGGAAGGCACTCTTCAAAGTTGGGTCTCTTCAAAGATTTCACACTGCTGGAGGGTGTTCGCCAAGACTCCCATACCTGCTGGGATTCTGCTTCCGAAAGGTCACAGAACTGGGAAGCTCATTTCCTTTTAAGATGCCACCCTAGAAAGAGGTTATTATCATATTATACTAGTTCCCACTGCTAAGGGGAGACTTAGGAGCACGAACTTGAAAAAGATGCTTCTCTTTTGCATGCCGTTTGGGGAAGGCTCCTCATTTTTTCTCCCAGTGGGCACCTACTCTACCAATTGATGCCAATAACACAGTCCGAATTTCTTATTTGATATTAACCTGTTCAAATGCCTGCTCTGACTTAGAATCATTAACAGGATCCGTATTGTTGGAAAGAACAAATGAATGATACTGGCTCAACACGAGGTTGACATCAGGGAAGCCATATTGCAGAAAAGAAACCGTACTGTAACTTTGAGTGACCTCTGATAAACTAACCCAGACATGCTCTATAGATTTTATGGACCCTCCCAGCAACTATAAGTTGATAACTTTGTTCTTTTGAGTTCCTCAGGAATGTGATGACCCCCAGGCAGAGAGTCTGTGCTGATGGCCGTCATCAATGACAACTGAAAGATCAGGAGATAGGCTCCTTGCTCCAGTCTCTGATGCATGTCCAGTGAAACAAGACTGTCAGGAACTGAGACCAGATGTCTGCCTCTACCTGGAGATCAGATGGAGACCCCACTGGGATTAGGTCTATTTTTCAGGGACTGTTAAAATTTGGGTTGTCTTACTTCTTATCTTTCTGGTTGGACACTTGATTATAAAATATGCTTTTAGATATTCCAAAACTGTTGAGCAAGATACAAAATTCTAGTAATATGAAAATGTCAACATGAAGCTGGGAACAGGAGAATATTTCCAAATGAGTGCTAAACAGTTTCGTTCCTCTAACCCAGATCCATGCCCCAATTCAGCAGGAAGTAGCTAGATCAGTTGTCGTCCCGAATGCCTCAAGAATGAGGAATACCAAAGAATAGAAGGGACTAAAAGTGGCGGGGAGTTAGCCATCAATGATTAAGTAGCTGGGAACTAAAGGGTTTTTCCCTTTTTGCGATTACTGATTACAGCTTTTAGCTGTTTAACCCACCCATTGTTAACTGTGCTGCTTAGGCAATAAGCTGACTCCCACTAGGTTCCTATAGGTAACATCTCCCTGGAGCCTGGCGCGCCATGGTAATGGGTGTGTGAGCTGTTCTTCAGCAGTTAGAACCCCGTTGTCCACTCCAGGCCAGGTGAGAACACCAACCCACTAACTGGGCCCATGCAAATGTCCGATAGGGGACCTTTTGACGTCAAGAGCCTAAAAACTCCACCCTCAGATCATGCTAACTCCTCCATTTTGTGATCATGGGTCCTGTGAAGAGGCATGGAGTCTGACTACGCTTGCACAGATCATCAATTACCTCACCTCTCCCCGTGTCCAATCACCTACCTCCACATTTCAGACCACTTTGCCCCTATCCCATAAATATTCCTGAGGCCCTATTTTGGGGGAAGCAGGTTTGAAACTCATGCTCTTGCTTTATTTCATGGCTGCCTTGCCATTAAACCCTCTCTCTGCTGCAATCTCGTTGTCTCCATGTTTGGCTTTCTGGGTGGCAGGCAAAAACGAACCTGGTGCGGGAACGAGAACACAAGGATTGTGTAGTGTCTTTAGTATTATGCTTGATTTGCGCACCTATACACACAGCTTACTCCTGTTCCTGGTGACCCTAAAATGCTTGCTTCCGATTATTCCCCAGTATTCACTCACTCAAGTAAATATTCAACAAGTATCATTAAACATCTTCCATGTGGCTGGCACCATGCTAGAATTTACAGATGATCAGTTAGCACTAATGTAGTAAAGCCCAAATTTGAATAACCTGCTGTACTGAAAGGTCAAAGCCATCATTTCTCAAACTCTAAAACCTGGTTTTCCTGAGCTATGTCCTTGTTGGTATAATTCACTGATAACTCCTACACTTAATGATACCCTTGTATGAATTATGTATTTTTATTTTTTCCAAGGTGGATCTGCTTTAGTCAGTGCTTCACATAATAACAGTGTTTATCAAAACATTTGCCTGTACTGTGACATAGAAGTAAGCATCTTTAACCACAGAAATAGAAAAAGAACCTGATTTATCCATTTGCTTGAGGCTGTTCTTCCTTAGGGTTTTTCTCTTAGCTTCATGTGAATGGAGATTTGTGAGTGGGACAATACAATTGTCCCAACTTTCTTTTTGTCAGCCAAGAAATAAGTGGAATCAAATGGAAGCGTAAAGGATGAACTAGAGCTGCTCTGTTTGAAGCTTCCAGAGGCCTCAGCAGGCCTGAAATGAGCCTAAGAACCAAGGGCTCTGCAGAGGACAGTGGGAAAACTGTCCATGTACTAGAAAGAGAGCAGATGGAAGCCTGGAGACCTGAGTTCTAACCTGTCCTCATAATGTATGACAGTGCAGCATGCTTACACCTTCTAGGACTTTGTGGTAGATGTGTGTCTAAGAGGAAGGGAAATATGTGAATGCCATGTGGCAATATTTTATGGAAGTCCAAAACACAGGCTCTGGTGTCTGTGTCTGGATTCAAATCCCAGTTACTAGTTACTTAACTGACCTTACGAATGTCTCCCATGTCTCAATTTTCTCATCTGTAAAATATTGGTGGTGTTGATGATAATAATAGCATCAACTTCAAAAGTTGTTTTTTGGTGAGTAATCATTGAGATAATACATGCAAGGGTTTAGAATAGCTTCTGATATGTAGTAAACCTTTAATGAATATTATCTATGTGGCAGATATCAGCACTGTTTGTCACATTTCCAGCTCTCTGCCTTCAGGATAAAGTCCAGGTGAATTTTATGGTCTCTTGTGGTTGGGAGAGGCCATGTGACTACTTCCAGCCAATGAGTTGAGAGCAGAAGCAACAGGACAAACTTTTAGGCAGAGCATTTTGTTACTAGAGTGAGACCCTCCAGAGTTCTCTTTATCCTTCTTCCAGGTAATGTTCCATTTCATGGCAGTTTCAGTAGCCTGGATCCTGGAATGAAGGTGAAAGAACTGAGCTCCCAGTCAACTAATGATGGACATGTGAGTGAAAACAGATCTTTATTATTCTAAACCTGAGACATGAGGGTCGTTTGTTACCACGGCATAAACTATCACATCCTGACTGATGAAACTATCATGATGATCATCTCCTACTGGAGAGAGAGAGAGAGACAGAACCAAGTTCTGTCATGAGTATGTTAACATGCAAGTCTACTTATTCCTTTTTGAAAAGTGGCTTTATTGAGATGTAGTTCAAATACCATATAATTCACCCATGTAAAGTGTACAATTCAATAGTTTTTAGGATATTCACAGATGTATGCGACCATCACCATGGTCAATTTTGGAGCATTTTTATCACCTCACAAAGAAAGCCCATACCCTTTAGCTATCACCACCCAATCCCCCCCATACCCTCACACGTAGGTCGCCCTAAGCAACCACTAATCTACTTTCCATCTCTATAGATTTCCATGTTCTGGACATTTTATCTGGATGGAATCATATAGTACGAAGTCTTTTGTGACTGGCTTTTTTCATTTAGTATAATGTTTTCAAGATTCATCCATTGTAGCATATATAAGTACTTCATTACTTTTTTAAGGCTGAATAATATTACATTGTATGGCTTTATCATATTTTATTTATCCATTTGTCCATTGATGGACACTTATGTTGTTTCGTCTATTGTGAATAATGCTGATATAAACATTCAAGTACAAGTTTTTGTGTGGACATATGTTTTCATTTCTTTTGAATGTACATCTAGGAGTGAAACTACTGGGTCAAAAGATACCTGTGTTTTATCGTTTGATGAACTGCCAGACTCACTTTGTTTTCCGAAATGGCTATATCATTTTACACTCCCATCAGCATTTTGGATGCACTTCATATCCTCACCAATATTTGTTATTATCTGATCTTTTGATTCCAACCATCCTAGTGGGCGTGACAATATCTCATTGTGGTTTTGATTTGCATCTCCCTGATGACTAATGATATCCAACATCTTTTCATTTGCTTATAAGCCACTTGTATATCTTGGAGAAATGTCAACTGAGATTCTTTGCACATTTTTTAATTGGGTTATTTAACTTTTCATTATTGCGTTCTGAGGATTCTTGATATATTCTGGATATGAGTCCCTGTTGATTATATGATTTGCAAATATATTCTCCCATTCAGTGGGCTGTCTTTTCACTTTCTTGATGGTCTCCTTCAAAGCAAAAAAGTTTTTAATGTCGATGGTGTTCAATTATCTATTATTTTTCTTTTATTGCTCATGTTTTGGTGTCATATTTAAGAATCCTCTGCCAAAGCCGAAGTCGTGAAGAATTACCCTTATGTTTTCTCCTAAGAGTTTTATAATTTCAGCTCATACATTTAGGTCTTTGATTCATGGTATACTTATTCTTAATCAATTTTAAGAGGTCTATTGGGGTATGGTTGATATGTAATAAACTTTATGTGTTTAAGGTGTGCAATTGTATAAGTTTGGACATATATGTACACCCATGAAATCATCACCACCATCAAGATAGGGAGCATTTCCGTCACTCCCAAAAGATTCTTTACACCCTTTCGTAATCTGTTTCTTTCATATTTTGCCATCCCACGTCCCCAGGCCACCACTGATCTGCTTTCCATCAATAGGGATTGGTTTGAATTTTTCAGAATTCTTTACAAATGGAGTCATACAGTATGTGCTTTAAAAAAAACTATAGTAAAATATAGGTAACATAAAATTTCATTTTTAACCATTTTTTAGTGCACAGTTCTGTGGCATTAAGTACGTTCACATTAGTGTGCAACCATGACCACCATCCATCTCCAGAGCTATCTTCCATCTTCCCTAACTGAAGCTCTGTACCCTTGAAACAATGAGTCTGGATTCCTCTTTCCCCCAGTCCCTGGCCACCATTCTGCTTTCTGCGTCTATGAATTTGACTACTCTACATACTGCAGATAAGTGGAATCATACAGCGTTTGTCCTTTTGTGACTGGCTTATTTAATTTATCACAATGTCTTCCAGGTTCATCCGTGTTGCAGCATGTTTCAGAATTTCAGTCCTATTTAAGATTGAACAATATTCCATCGTATGGATATATCACATCTTGTTGGCCTGTTCATCTGTTGATTGACACTTGGGTTGCTTCTACTTTTTAGCTATTGTGATTAATACTGCTTTGAACCTAAGTTTACAGATATCTGTTCCAGTCTCGACTTTTATTTTGTTAGGTATATACCCAGAAGTGGAATTGCTGGATCATATGATAATTCTATGTTTAACTTTTTAAGGAACTTTCATACAATCTTCCATACTTACTACACCATTTTACATTCCCATCAACCACACACAGTGTTCCAGTTTCTCCCTATCCTCACCAACACTTGTTATTTTCTATTTTTGTTTGTTTGTTTATTTTTACAATATCCATCCTAATGGGTGAGAAGTGGTATCATCACTCTTTTGTGGTTTTGATTTGCATTTTCTTAATGATTAGGGATGTTGAACATCTTTTATGTGCTTATTGGCCATTCTTATATTTTCTTTGGCTAAATGACTGTTCAAGTCCTTCGCTGATTTTTTAATTTTTTAATTCAAGTTTTTTGCTGAGAATTGAAGTTCTTTCTATATTTGGGATATTTATCCCTTATCAGACATACGGTTTATCAATATTTTCTCCCATTCATGGGTTGCTCTTCCGCTCTGTTGATAGTGTCTTTTGATGCACAAAAGTTTTTATTTTTAATAATGTCCAGTTTATCTATTTTTTCTTTTGTTGCTTGTGCTTTTGGTATCATATTTAAGAACTCACTACCAAATTCAAAATCATGAAATTTTTCCCCTATTTTTTCTTCTAAGAGTTTTGTAGTTTATTCTCTTAAGTTTAGATCTTCGATGCATTTTGAATTAATTTTTGTATGTGGTTTAAGATAACAGTTTGATTTCATTCTTTTGCATGTGGATATCATTTTCCAAACACCGCTTGCTGAAAAAACTACATACTCTTTTTACTTGTCTTTCACTCAGCATAATTATTTGAGATTCATCCATGTTATTACATTTATCAGTAGTTCATTTTTTATTATTGCTGAGTTGTATTCCTTTGGATGGCTCTATAACCATTCGTTCATTCGTTCATTCGTTCATCCATTCATGGGCATTTGGATTGTTTCCAGTTTTTGGAACTTACAAAGAAAACTGCTATGAATGTAGGGGTATGAACATGTGCTTTGATAGCCTTCAGTAAATACCTAGGACTGGAAAGGCTGGATCATCTGGTAGTTGTATGTTTAACTTTCTAAGATAATGCCAAACTATTTTCCAAGGAGATTTAATTTTACATTCTCACCAGCAGTGGATGAGAATCTGGCTGCTTTAGATCCACTTGCAATGGTAAGACTTTTAATTATAGCCATTCTCGAAGGTATGTGTTGGTATATTACTATGGCTTTAACTTACCTCTCCTTAATGACTGATGATGTTTCCTATCATTTCATGTGCTTATTTGCCATCTGCATGTTTTCTTTTGCGAAGAGTCTGTTCATATTTTTTGCTCATATTTTAAGTGAGATTGTTTTCTTATTTTTGAGAATTATTTATATATTTTTAATTCAAATCCTTTATCAGATGTGTGCTTTGAAAATATTTTCTCCCAGTGTGTGGCTTATCTTTTCATTTCCTTAACAGCGTCTTTTGGAAACACTTTAATTTCCATGATGTCCAGTTGATCAGGTTGTTCTTTGCAAATCATGCTTTTCGTGTTATATCTAAGAAATGTTTTCCTAACCTGAAAACACAAAGATTTTCTCTCATATTTTCTTCTAGAACTTTTATAGTTTTAGGTTTAGCATTTAGATCTTTGAGCTAATATTTGGATATAGTGCAAGATAAGAATTTTCCATACAAATATCGAACTGTTCCAGTATTATTCCCTGGAAAGCTCTTCTCCCCCACTGAATTGTGCTGCACCTTTGTCAATAATCAAAGGTGTATTTCTGAAATCTCTACTCCATCCCATTGATTAATTTATTTAATTTGATGCTGATTCTACGATGTCTTGATTACAGTAGTTTTTAAACAAGTGTTTAAATCAGGTAGTGTCAGCCCCCCAACTTTGTTCTTCTTCTTCAGAGTCCTTTTGGAAATTCTAGGTCCCTTGCATTTCCATGCACATTTTAGAATAATTTTCCCAATTTCAAAAGAAGTCTTCTGGGATTTTGATTGGGATTTTCAATTATTGAGAAAATGCTATTGAAATCTCCCATTAGAGTCATGGATTCATCTGTTTCTCCTTGTAGTTCTTTTTGCTTCATTTGCTTTGAAGCTCTGTTATATTAGGTGCATAAACATTTTGAATTATTTTTCCTGCCTGTTGAATGACCCCTTTATCATTATGAAATGACCTTCTTTATCCCTGGAAATAGTCTTTGCTCTGAAATCTAATTTACCCCATATTAGTATAGCCACCTCAGCTTTACTTTCATTAGTGTTAGCATGGTATATCTTTTACCATCCTTTTAATTTTAACCTATGTGTGTCTGTATATTTAAAGTGCATTTCTTGTGAGCAGCTTATAGTTAGTTCTTTCTTGCTTCTTTCGCCAATTTGACCATCTCTGCATTTTAATCAGAGATTAAAGGCATTTTTACATTTGACGTGATCAAATTCAAATTTTTCATCTTGCTATTTGTTTTCTATTTGAAAGTAAATTCTTTTTGGTTTCCTTTCCCACATTTTCTTCCTTCTTTTGGATCAATTGTTTGTTTTTTAAAATTGTACTTTGCCTATGTTGTCAGCTCATTAGGTGAAAATCTCGGAGGGGGGTGGGTTACTGTACTAGTTGCATTAGGATTTGTAGTATGTACCTTTAACTTACCACTGTTTAACTTCAAGTAATAATGCTCCATTTCACATATTAAGAACCTTAAAGCTATATACTTTAATTTCTCTCCTGTTTGCCTTTGTGTTATTGTTGTCATCCATTTTTCTTTTACAAATATTGTAAACCCCATGCTCCACTATGATTATTTTAAGTGTTTAAACACTTAATTAGCTCATAAAGAGATTTCAGTAATAACAAAAATATCTTGTGTATTTACCCATGTAGTTAGCATTGCCAGCACTCTTTATTCCTTTGTGTACGTCCATGTCCACATGATCTGCTGTCGTTTTCCTTCTGCCTAATGGATTTCTTTTAGCATTGCTTCTAATGCAGGTCTGCCGATAGGGAATTATTTCAGTTTTCGCATGTCTGAAAACCTTTCATTGCACTTTAATCTTTAAAAGATGTTTTTACTGGATATACTTACATTCTATGTTGACATTTTCTTTCTTTCAGCACTTTGCAGATGTTGCTCTCCTCCTTTTTCATTTGTATTATTTTCGATAAGAAATATGCTGTTTCCTCATTTTATTCCTCTGTCTGTAATGCATCTCTTTTCTCTGGCTGCTTTTAAGATTTTTCTTTTTATTCACTACTTTTAAGCAACTTGACTATGATGTGCCTTTGTGTAATTTTCTTTCTGTTCCTTGTATTGAGGGTTTCTTGAGTTTCTTGGATCTATGGTTTTATCATTTTCATCAAATTTAGAAATTTTTAGACATTACGTATTCAAATTTTTTTCTCCCACCCTTCTCTTTTTTTTAAGGGCTCCAATTACACATATATTAGGCTGCTTAAAATTGCCCCACAGCTTAATAATGCCCTGTGCATTTTTAAAAATGATTTTCTTGGTGCTTGTCACTTTGGATACATTCTATTATTACGCCTTCAAGTTCACTTACCTTTTCTCCAGCAATGTTGAATCATCCACTAATATCATTCAATGCGTTTTTTATTTCAGACACGATAGTTTTCACTCCCACAAGTTTGATTTGAGTCATTTTTTAAATCTTCCAAGTCCTACCTAACTTTTCAAATATAAAGGATACAGTTATACTGATTGTTTTAATGCCTTTGTCTGTTAATTCCAACATCTATGTCAGTTCTGGTTCAGTTTTGGACATTTGAGTTTTCTTCTCATTATTGTCTTATTTTCCTGCCTCTTTGTATTCCTGGTAATTTTTGACAAAATACAAGGCATTGCTAATTTTATCTTGTTGGGTGTTGGATATTTTATATTCCTATAAATATTCCTGAGCTTTCTTTTGGTATGCATTTCAGGCATTTAGAAATAGTTTGATTTTTTTCAGTTTTCTTTCTTTAAGATCTGTTAGGCAGAACCAGGGCAATGTTTAGTCAGGGCTGATTGTCACCCACGACTAAGGTAAGACTCTTCTGACCACTCTACCCAATGTCCTGTGAATTATGAGTTTTTCTAATCTTACTGAAGGGAATAGACCCTATTCTTGATCCAGCCTGGGGGCTATGCACTATTTTTTCTAATCTTTGAAGGTGGTCTTTGCCAGGTTTCTAGTAGTTTCCTCACACATCAGTCCTCTGCTGAATATTCTAGAGAGATTCTCTGCTGTTTTCTGTAATACTCTCTGTGTGCAGCCCCCTCCTCCTCGGTACCCTGCCAGCTCTAGCAGCTTTGGTCTCCCAAGACCCTCAGCTTTGTCTCTTCAACTAAGGAGTCCAGTAGCTTCTACCTCGTTTCTCCTTCCTTGCATGGTGGCCTAGAAGTTCTCTCGGGTCAGTTGGCTGGGTCAATTGTAAGGCTCCCCTCACCTTTTCTTCTATCTTTCAGAAGTCAGTTTCCTTCATTGCCTGATGTTCAATGTATTGAAAACCATTGGTTCATATATTTTATCTGGTTTTTCATTGTTTCAGGTGAGAAGAAAAATCCAGTCCCTGTTACTTGCTATCAGTGGGAAGCAGAAGTCCCTCTCTTAATCCATTTTTGATTTACTAAAATGTGCACGGATTTCCAGTGGCAGACCATAGAAACGTTTGTGCACTCTTCATAAACAGAAAGATTGCCAAAAGCAGTCAACATAACTTTCCCTTAACACACAAAATGGCAATGTAATCTCTTGCTTAGCAAGATATTCAAGTGTTTTTAATATTTAATATTGCATTGAAAAAGAAATAGATTGCCAAAATGATAATAAGCACAAAAACTTCCTGTTCATCCTCCGCAGTATTTTGTCATCCTGGGGAAGGTTTAATACTCTGCTCCCTGCATGTGTGCCCAACCCCCTGATCTACCCCTGTGGCTCTCCTAATAGGCCACCGCCCTTGGAATTTTGTAAGCAGGTTTGTTGATAGAAAGCCACAACCCTACTCTACCCAGATGGTAGTGTTAGTTTGAGGACCATTGAATACCAGGACTTTCTCCAATTTATCACAATTAAACACCTGTGCTAAATAAGTTGCACAGCTCCACTGTGGATTTAAAGGCATGAAATGGTAACCGTCAAAATCTTCTTTTTATTTAATGGGATAAATGGTGTGAGGGCCCTCCAGATGTTGTTTGAAGATAATGGATGGTATTTCGAGCAGTGAGGTCCTCTGGAGGCTTTTCAGACTGAGGTTCATCCTCCTGTTTATATTCTCCATGCTGTTTCTCTGATGAGTGGCTCTGTGTTTAAAGTTAAGTGTTGAGATTCTGCATTTCTACTTATCATATTCTTATTTTCATACTGTGGCAAACCTACCCTACGTTGTTCCAGAAAAGGCATAGAAATAGCAAACAATATTGAATAAAGATTAAGAACATGAGTTTAGACATCTGACAGGGCCAGAGTTAAGTCCCAGCTCCATCACTTGCAAGCTGTGCGACCCTAGGCATGTTACTAAAGCTTTCTGGCCCACAATTTCCCTGTAAAAAAAGAAATTAACTCAAAACTTTTCTAAGGGTCAGATGAGATAACGAATGTAAAAAGAGTTCAGTATAATACCTGACAACAGGAAACACTCAATAAAGGTGACATTCTGATGCTCGATGAATCTGCAACAATGATAAGTCCTGCACCATTTTTACCACGTTTGATAATAATTTTCAGTATAATGGTTACTTTCAGAGTCTGATGGGTCATCTATTTTTAAGCAGTTGATATGTTATCTCACTATTCTCAGCCAGATGTCTTAAACTCGTGGTCCACAGGCAAGCTGCAAATAGTTTTTAAACATTATAACCACAATTAAGAAAAAACATATTTCTCATAAAAATCCAGATTTCAGTAAAAACTCAGATATGTGGATTCTTTTAAATATCTGAAATGTCTTTTAATGGTAAACTCACAATTCCATGTATTGTACTAACTGGGAGCTGAGAACCACTTGGCACATTCAGCAGGGCAGTGCTTGTCAATTTGCCACGATCCCCATCATTCCACTTGCCTTCCTTGTACTGAATTGAGTGTCACCCAGCACAGTAATTCTTTTCACATTTCTACTTGTTCCTTGTTCTATTTGTGACCCTTCTTTAGGGTGCTCATTCTCCCTAAATGAGATGCACTGATGTTTACAAAGTGTTTGGAATAGAGTCTGATATAGAGGGCAGGAATCCTGCAAATGTTCTTGGCCCTGGAACGTGATGAAAGTATCTGTGGAGCATTCTGAGCATTCTGCCTTTTGGTTGTTTGGGCAGAGACCACAGGTTGTCACCAATCATAAATTCTCCCTTGTTTCTCTAGCATAAAACCCCTAATATAAGTTGGGCTCATTGCTGAACCAAATAAACACTCCGAGTATCCCTTTCAGTTTGGCATGGTGATGTGAATAAGTGGAAGAGGAGCCTGGTAGAATCAAGATAGAAGGAGGCATTCCTCTCTCCTGTTCTTTCATGTTTTTTGGGGACCAAAATGTGGATATGATGGCTGGAATTGGAGCTGCCATCTTGTAGCATGAGGTAGAAGGCAAGAGGTGAGGATGGTGGAAAAACAAATTAAAAGGCCCCTGGATTCCTTACGCCCTTTGTGCCACCTTACCTGTCCTGGTCTACTTGCAATTATATCAGAGATGTATATATTTCAATAATGTTTATGCCACTGTTATTTGGGGATTTCTATCACTTGTAGATGAAGTTAATCCAAACTGATAATATTAAGTTGCTAATCAATGTGGTGGTAATTACATAATATAAAGAAATCGGAATGAATATCTCAGAAACTTTACAATTCACGAGCATTAATTCTGTCTTCCCTGAGATTTCTCTTTGAAATATTTCATGTATGTATTTTTTTACAATCTAACATATTTATTTTCTCATCTCTTCTCATTAATTCCTTTTTATGTACATTAAATTTTATTGTGTTTTAGCATTGCGTACTTATAGTATTGTATTTTTGTAACAGCTTCATTGAGATAGAATTCACATGCCATACAATTCACTCATTTAACGTGTATAATTCAAAAGTCTTCAGTATGGTCACAAAGTTGTACAACCATCACCATAATCAATAGCATATGTCACTTTCACTTGCAATCCATTGGCTCAAGCAAGTTATGCAAGTTTGGATAGAAAAGTCTCCTATAGAAAGGGGTCTCATACTGAAATGCAAATATTTTGAAGAACATTGCAATCTAAAGCACATATTATCCCCACTAAATATATATCAGGGGCCATAGTAATCAGAGAACATGTGATAGAAGGGGTAGGACTTGCGTAAGTTTTATTATAAATTTCTGAGTTGGACTTGCTGATCAATGGTGACAAATAGAAAAGGCAAACAATAGGATATATTGGAGTATATGAGGAAGCCATTTGGTGTAAACCAAATTCAGCCTGACTTTGTTTTTCCAGAAGGGCCTGACGTGGCCATTGAGCATGCATTGTATATTTGCTTTAAACATTTACTATGGCAAGAACAAATGCCCTTAAGATAAAGGTGCAACTCCTCCCCACATTGGCATTTCCTTAAGGATAAGCATCTTTCCTTAGGCTAGGAACTAATTGTTGTGCTCACCTGTGACCACCCAGCTGGGGACAACAGACCTGCCACCCTGCTGTGTCCCCTGAGACAGCAGACCTACTACCTGCTGTGTCCATCAATCGCTGTGCCGACAGAGCGGTCTTGCGACTATTGTAAAAGGGACATTTCAATCATATGTGGAACATCCTCTTTGGGGGTATATAACCACTCTGTACACTCCACTTCTTTGGTGCCCTTTCTTCCTTTTGGAAGAAAAGCTCTGGGCCATGGTCCTCATATTTTACCTCAGAATAAACTCACCCAAATTTTCGTTTATAGATTGGGTATGGATTATTTTCGTCGACAATGGAAATGGCATTTAAAATAAAAGTTCTTTGTAGAAGTTCAAATGGAGAAAATGAATGTCACATTGAATAAAATGCAAGAAAAATATTCTTATAAGAGAGAAAAATAGTTTTTTGATTTGGAGTGGTAAGTTAGGATGTAATCTTGTAAGAGAGGAAAATTACTTTGTGACTTGGGAGTGGTAAATTAAGAGGTAATTTAAGACCAGTTATAATAGAGAGTTTTGAATGATAAGCCAAGCTACAGTTGATTTTGAAAGCTAATTATAAAAATAATATTTAAAACATAAAAATAATAATAATAGCACCCATATTGACCTCTTTCTCTGCAATAAGTGCTGTCTTAAATATTTTATAGGCTGTATCTCCTTTAATTCTCACAATAACCAATGTAGTAGGTCCTGATATTGTCTCCACTTATCAGAGGAGTAAAATGAAACTCAGAGAAGTAAAGTCACTTGCCAAATTTCACATGTAAGACAGTTTCTATTGCTTCCAACCAAGAACCATAATTTATATTGAATAGAAAAAAAGTCTAAAATAATATACACCAAAATGAAACTATGTGATGGATGAAATTTCAGGGAAATTTTCATTTGTTTGTGTCTTTAATTTCTTCCAGCAATATTTTGTAGTTTTTAGTATACAAGTCTTGCACCTCCTTCATTAAATTTATTCCTAAGTATTTTATTCTTTTTGATGCTATGGTAATGGAATCATTTTCTTAATTTCCTTTTCAGATTGTTCCTTGCTGGTGTATAGAAATACAACTGATTTTTACATGTTGTTCTGTACCCTGCAGCTATGCTGCATTTGTTTATTATCTCTAATAGTTTTTGCGTGTGTGTGTGTGAATTCTTTAGGATTTTCTCCATATAGAGTCATGACATCAATGAATGAGATAAATTTACTTCTACCTTTTCAATTTGAATGCCTTCATCTTTTTTTAATACATCTCACCCAAGGGGATGAGAAGGTTAAACAATGCAATAGAATGAGAGCTTTGAAGACCTGAAATTGGATAACCACCTAGAGATGTGATAGGAGAGAGGTTTGCCTACTGTCTCCATGATGAGAACCAAAACTTAAGACTGGGAAATTCAGATCAAGACAAGAGAATGGTACCGTTCCTACTTACCCCTATCTATAGTTAACAAATTATGAAAACCAACATGACTGAAGAAACAGCAGCTTAGTTAAAGCTGCCACAATTGAAAGCTCAGAGTTTCAGGAGAGAGAAGCAAAATTGGGGAAGAGAGCAGGAAATAGGACTTGCTAATCTACCAGTTTTAGTGATGGTCAATAGCTCATTACACTGGAATTGTGGATTCTATATCTACAGCTTCCATTTAATTTATTCTTAATAAACATCAGGCAGTGGGAAAAGCTTTCTATTAATTTTTACGACAACCATGTGGATGTGCATTATTGGTTTCATTATATAGAAGTGGAAATTGAGATTCAGAAAGGTTCTATGCTTTGCTCTTGCTACACAGTGAGTGGTGTTAGAAATAAGATTGAGGCCTAGAATTTTTATTAAATGTTATAATTTTCATAGATGACACAAAGAATATTTTATATAGATAATTGTATTCATACTATATGGTCAGGATAGGTGAAACCATGCTGCAGTAACAAAGAGCCCCCAAATCTTAGTAACTTAAAACAGCTTTCTACATTCTCTTCACTGTGCAACCCAGAATAATGGGTTATATAACTTTTATGCCCAGATTCCAGTAATCCATGATGCCTTCATCTCTCTGTCCCCAACCTTTTCTTTTTTTTTTTTTTTAACAAATTAATACTTCTGTATGAGCAGTTTAAACAGTTTTTGAACACGAAAAAATGTAATCTGGAAACCAACATCTACCTATTTCACTGACATTTTGAAAAATAAAAGACTATATGTGAAAGCATTTTAAACTCCTTAAAGAAAAGAGTCATATCAGATCCAAAATATTACAATAACAGTGATTCCTGTCATTTCAAATTGTTTAGTTTCAATATAAAGCACCCAGATCAAAACTAAAAATAAGACTTGACCAGATGAAATTTACCAGGAGAGTTTTATTAAAGGGCAGAAGTTCAGCTTAATCTTCATCAGAATGAAGGATTGCAATCCATTACAATGTCTAAAAAGATATTGAATTTGGTTTTGACACATGGGCAAAGTAAATTTTGATTTTTTGTATGTGTGAAAGAGGCCACTGAAAGGAGAGAATTAAAAAGAGTGTTATTAGTTGTCATACTATGTGCATAATGACCCATCCTGTTCCTGAGGTCATCAGCATGATAAAATTGTGGTTTTCTCCATCTGCCAGGACTAGTAATGTGCAACCCATTTACCATCTAAATTTGCATATAGAAAGTATTGTTGACCTTTGAATTTCAAAGGACAAAGATTTACAAGGACACATTCCAAAATAAACCATTTAATTTGTGTCCCTGTATTCTCTTGCAGCAGCAACAGAAATGCAACATGCTGCCATTTCATAACAAGAAAAAAGAGGATAAATATCTTCCCAAGTGTGAGATATACCAATATGATTTGGAAACCAAAAGAAAAAACTTCCAATTTCTCATGATTCTTATTTTAAGCCGTTTATTTTTGTGCTGTAATTACAAGTGTTAAAGCAGCATATATTCATAGTAAAATGGTTCTTTAAAAGAATAGAATTTCAGAAGCATGGATTTTTTTTTTTCATTAAACCACATATTCAGCTGGGCTATGTGGGCTCCATCCTGTTGTGCCACCCTTCTCCCATCAATGTCAAACATCTAGAAAGAAAAATCTATATTTGCTTTCTTTCATAGCTGGGCACCATTCACTCCTTAGTTATTTGTTATCTGCAGTTGCCTTAAAATTATATCATTGCATCCATTTGTTCATTCCTTCCTTTTTTGTCCACTCACGCGTTCATTGATTACTACTGAGCTCTTACTGGTGGGTGTCATTAATGGGAATGTAAATGTAAACACCACCCGTGTGGTCCCTGACCCAGTAGAACTTGTATCTGCCAGAGGGTGACAGGTGGGAAAGACACCAATAAAAAGTAAACAAATAAATGAAGAGGCTAAATCCAGAGAAGATAAGTGCTATAAAGAAACTAAAACAGGCTGATATGATGGAGTGGCTGAGTAGTGATGTGTGAGTACCATAAATTAGGACCTTGAAGAAGCCGCTCTGAAAATAAGATATTATGTTCACAGGCAAGTGATAAGAAAGAGTGGATTCAGAAGAGAATTACATGCAAATTGAAGAGGGAAAACAAGACCCAGAGTAGGGTACATGCTTGGCTTGTTCAGGAAACTGAAAAGTTCCTCCCTATGCTGGCCCACTTGGCTCTCTCTGCATCCTCATTGTACCTTCCTCCCCTGGCAGAGGGAGGCGATGTTACACAGTGCGTAATAGCACACGTTCTGGAGTCTGATGGATAAAGATTGGGTCTGGATTCTGCTGCTTCCTCCTTTGTGGGCCTCAGTTTCTTAGCCTGTAAAATGGCATTGCATTGTCAGGGTTCTAACAAGAAACAAATGACATACCCAAATTAGGTTAAGTTTCAGGAGGCTTATTTGCAAAGGGGCTAATGACTAACGTGTGGGTGGGGTGCAGAGGAAGCACGAGTTGCCACACCAGAACACGGAGTAAGTAGTACCAGAACTGGTCCCACCTCTAGACCCCAAAGGACAGGGTAGGGAGAGGTGACTGGGACCTGAAAAGACAGAGAGCACAAACTATTTTGAGACAAATGGTGGCCTTCTGGCCATAGACAGTCATCCTAAGATGACCTGATAATGACAGAAACAGCTCTGACTTGTTCTCCTCTCTGCCTCCAATTTCCTGCTGATGCTCCGTCTTGGTGGAAATGAGCTGGAAACCAAAGACAAGAGAACCCTTGGTCTAGTCCATAGAGGTAGATCTTTGGGGACAGAGAGGAATAGAGAATGCCTCTGGAGTGACGAACTAAAGACAGGAGATAATAAACGTACCTACCGCATGCAGTAGTCATGAAGAGTGTTTGAGGCAGTGCACATAAAACGCTTACTCTCAACTCTATTCTTTAAAATAATCTGAAACAAGAATGGCAAGATGTAAATATTTGTTAACTTCACATTGGATTGTGTTATATTTTATGTAGTTTCAGGATGTTCACAATATTTTCTAATATTATAAAATGCTTGGCATTGTGTTTGGAGCATAGCATGACATAAATGTTAGTTGCAAAGACCATAACAACAGTGATATAACATAAGCATTTCACCAGGATCTGCCTCTATCGTTCTTCTCTCTTCACAATAATCTGGTTTTAAAAAGTCTCATCTTCACTGGTAATTTAACCCACCCTCCCAAAATATACACGATTTTCTGAGAATTATTTCTAGCCCACCTATGCATCCCAATTTCCAAAATTTCTTTTAAACTTCCCAGTGGATCCATCTATCTAACTCTTTCATAGGCATTTAATTCAGCTCATCCTCTCACTCAACCTGCTTTTTTTTCCCAGGTCCCTTGTACCTTTAATCAGAAAAACTGTGGAATCCACTCACTTATTGCCATTGGCACTGCCATCCCCTAATCCAAACCAGCATCACACATTTCCTGGCTGCAGCCATCTAGCTGGTCTTCATGCATCCAATTTGGCCTCTTCACACAGCAGTGAGAGTGATCTTTTTAAAAAAATGTATCAAAAACTACTCAATGACTCTGTACATTAAGCTTTGAAAGCTACTGATGTAGGAAATATTCCCTCAGCCAGGCCACTGAAATAGCCACCCAATGGATTTCTACACCCTTCTCTTCCAAATAATATTTCTTCTTCTTTCCTTCCTCTCTTCCTGGTTTC
The DNA here is from genome assembly GCF_021613505.1 of Equus quagga. Taxonomy (NCBI): domain Eukaryota; kingdom Metazoa; phylum Chordata; class Mammalia; order Perissodactyla; family Equidae; genus Equus; species Equus quagga. Next base: position 115,457,635 of record NC_060267.1, read on the forward strand.
CTTCCTTCCTTCCTTCTTCTCTCTCTTTCCTTCTTTCCCTTTCTCCTTCCATCTCTTTCTTTCTTTCTTTTCCTACTTTATTTCCCTTTTTTAGTGCAAGCTATGGTGTCAAACACAGCTGAGTTCAAATCCCAATTTTGTGTCTTACTGATTTGGAGTGATATACTTAACCTGTCTTCATCTAAAGAGTAGGGATAACGTATCTACCTTGTAGGGTTGATGTGAGTATTAAAAAGGAAAATATCAACATGATAACCTATATTGTCCCCAGCACACATTAAGAACTTAATAAGTGCTTGTCATTAGTGCTTTATTATGATTGTCTATTATTTTGTTGTTATTATGTAGTTCTTTAGAATTAATCTTCATTAATTTAATTTACAGATGAAATCTTTAGCTTGGCCTTAAGGACTGCATTCCTGTCGTTTCTTCCTTCCCAATCTCATTTCCCACTTGACATGTTGGCTAATTGTTCCTCATACACCCTGATGTATTCCCCTGGCCACTTGTTCATTTCCTATGTATTTTCTCCGTCCTTGCCATGGTCCCACCCATTCCACAGCCAGCTCAAAGGCTAGCTTCTCCACGCAGTCTTTACAGATGCCCCAGCAGGATATAATCATTCTTCCTCTGATTTTCTATAAAATGGTATTCCCTCATATCTATGATACTATATAATTCATCTATGAGTCTTATTTCTCCTATTAGACTGTGTGATATTTAAGGATACAAATTATATCTTAATCATTAAGTAGTAATCAAATTCTTACCCCTAATTTTTTTTCCTGCTTTTTTCTCCCCAAATCCCCCCAGCACATAGTTGTGTATTTTTAGTTGTAGGTCCTTCTAGTTGTGGCACGTGGGATGCCGCCTCAACGTGGCCTGACGAGTGGTGCCATGTCTGCGCTCAGGATCCGAACCAGCGAAACTCTGGGCCACAGGAAGCAGAGCGCGTTACATTTTAGGGTTTTGTATGTTCGACCAAGACTGGTGGGCAGTTCATCTCAGCTAAAATGCAGTTAGCTGTTAAATTCCCATTTTTATCCCTATTAAATATGTTATATTCTTATTCAAAAATATATTCAAGTCACAAAAAAGAGTTCATTGGTGCATAAAAGTAGGGATTAAATGGGAACATAAATACTACAACTCAGAAAGCATCACAAATGTAAACAATGACTAAGACTCTAGTGCAAATCTATAATAAGAATGGGTATTCTTCTAATATCAATGAATCTTAAGCAATAATTTCATGAATATTTTAAAGATTGCGTGTAGTTAGACCAGCAAGCTATGTAAAACTTCATTATAAAACTTTACCTATGATATAAAGCCATTGAACCGTTCACATTATCCTCAAAGAAGAGTGACCTCTCTGTTTTTCCCGAACAAGCTCAAAATAATGCTTTCTGATGCAAAATTGATGACTTCTGTTGTCAGTGGCAGAAAAAAGACCAGAACTACAGAAGCATCTTTCAGGGTTGCATTCGTCTTGCCAAAACATAGGTACTAGTCTCACTACTGCCAAGAAGCTAATAAAAGCAGCTGTCATGTTAATGACAAATAGTATGATCACAGGGAAAGCAGAATGAGCTATTGGCAAAATTCCTTTATCAAATAACACTGATGGATGGTGCAAAATATCAATGGCATACATTGTGGAAGAGCAATTACACTCTTGTGCATCCGCTGGTAGATATTTCACTTTAGACTTGGGTGACACTACTGATGGAGAATGTGTGAATTAGCTGCTCTTGGCATAGTGCAGTACATAAATGAAGGAAGAGTGCTTGACAAGTTTTATTCTGTTTATTCAGACTATAGGAGAAGAGACGTACCTGTTGGTTTACAATTCTCTTTTGTGATCCATGAGGCAGACCAGGAAATGTGCACTGCATTCAGTCCTGTTGGAGTCCAACAACTCATATGTAGCAAGGATGGGCTTTGCCTTGTAAAGAAAAGGATTTGTACCTTAATGCCAATCCATAAGATGCTTTATTTGCTGAGAAAACTTCCTGGTCAGCAATTGTGCTGACTTTGATTCAAATTAAAAAACAAAAAGAGTACAAAGGATGACATAGATGGAGGGAACGAATATAAGATTCTGCTTTTCTGCCCTGAAGTATGCTGGCTTTCAAGAAAAACTTGTCTAGGGAGCAATTTTGAAATGAGAGGTAATATAAAAATACTCTTTTGTGATAGTGCTAATAATAGTTTAGACCATTTCTGTGATTTCACATTATTTGCTCAAGTGGCATATCTCAGCAATAAATTCAGTATCAGGAGTGGACCGAACCTATTTTTTTTTAATGTTGAAACTAACATATAAGAAAACAAAGTTATGGTACAAATGCTCAACCACTAAGAGTTTAATTGTTCCCAAATTAGATTTTTTTTTTTTTACTGATCAGAAAAAGAAACTGATGGCATATTTTAAGACATATTTTAAAACTACAATCAAATGTGAAACATAGCTAAATTCTTTCCATATTCAAATATAATTAAGCAGTGAATTAAGAATCCATCTCCTACTATCTCTCAAGGTGAAATAATCAGCTACCCAACTTTTTGAAGGAAACATGCTCTTAAGCTTTGAGTCTGATGGCATTGCAAAAGTAGACTTCAGTGGGAACTCTACTCATTCTGTGTTCATATTCTATATGATTGTCTGGAACCATCAGCCAGAGACACAAAATACTTACTGCCATTTGTAACAGCAATAATTGTAATCTGGAATCTTCTAATACGGAAACAATAAAGAACAAGAAAATCTACCAACTGGATGTAAAACCTGACCAATACCTATGTCATCAAATCACGTATCCTTTGCTGAAAGATTACAAACAATATGAACTTACCGATTTTGAAAAGTTATTTTTGGTGGTTGGTAAATTGCTTTATCTTTATTTTTATGTGAGTGTCAAATATTTAGTAAGAATTGAAGAAGAGTATCTAGGTCCTCCCATCAGCCCTCCCATTGATTAGCAAGTGACGTGGCCTCTCTGGATCCCGGTCGTTCCATCTATAAAACAGGGACAATTATGCTTCTCCCACTTTGTGTTCTTGGACCTCATCTTGCCTATTTTAAACTAGCTCCAAAATTTGTAGTTCCTAAGCGTAAAGTGTGGGAGTAAGATATGTTCCATTCTGTAAAATCTCTAGAAAAGCATTGAGAAGGCTTTCTGCTGACACCAACTAAGGGCTGCTATAGTAAAGGGAAAGTCTGTAGTCAAACATATGTCCCCTTTTCGAGGAGGAACAACCCAAGTCAGGTAGACAACATTTTCAAAGGCAGATTGTAGAATATCTGTCATTCTGTTCTGGGTCACTAAGAAAAGAATGACCAGCCTGTTATATGACTTTGGAGAATGATCTCAATTATTAGTCACTTTCTTACTTTCTCTTAGCAATCCATCTCTGGGGTTCCTACCTGCTGAGTCAGTTAATTAACAAGGCTTTTAGATATAGCAGTAATGATGTTGCCAAGGTTAATAAAAGAGACAGAGAGAAAATTCACCTCATAGTCCATCTTTCTCCCAAGCTTTCGGTAGATAATTGCCTATCAAGACTTCTCTCTTAAAGGAATATTTATATGTCTCAAAATTAGTGAGATGCAGACACAGGGATTTCAGTGTGCACATTTTACAGAGATTTTAATGTAATATTTACTATGAACATCAAAACAAATGAGAAAGAATGTGAAAAACACCATAATCAAAACTAACTTGCAAAGAAGAGCCCATAATCTATTGAGAATAAGAACAAAGATAAAATACAGCAATAAGGTAAATTCTATCACCAAATTGCCACAAAAACTGACCATGCCAGCCTAAAGAAAGATCATAATAGGATCATAAAAGCCAAATATAATCCAGAAAAAAAATGATTGTGCAAATAGGAATAGTCACTAATGAAAAACTATACTCTAATTCAGTTGAAAGTTTGGAAGGTAAGATGAATGCAAGCACCTTGATGGGTCAAAAAAAGTTTGTCCCAGATTTGATACGAGAACACATCAAAGATAAGCCAAAGAGGGAACATAACCTGAAAATACTGAAGTCAAGGTGAGGAAATATGAAGATGTTGGAATTTTTTAGATTTTGTTTAGTTTATTTAAAATTGACTGTGTTTGCTTATGAAATTACGTTGAGTTTTATGCAACTTCATATATGCTCTTTACAAAAGAATGAAGGAATACTCAAATGAGGCAAGACTGTTTTTTAGGAAAAGGGAATACTCCTTTTTGAAGTAGAATGCATCAGGCATCAGCCACTCTACCTACCAAGAAGGTCAGTCCTGCCCTTAGAAGAGTCCAGAAGACATAAATAAATGATTTATGCACCTTCAGTAATGAATCACCTTTCAGTAAGCTCATTGTTACTATTAATTTATTGATTGCCATTACGTTAAATTACATTTGCATGAATATTTTAATATAGTGTTAAATATTTAGAGTTCTTTAGAAAGAAAAAGATGAAACAAGATATATGTCATTTTAGTTTTACTAAGAAGTTTTGTGAAGTCAAATAACCATATAGTGCAATTAAAATGCAAAGGTGAACAGTAGGAAAGTGCTCACACACACATTCACACCTCAGTACCATCATCACAATCTCTCATTTCTTTTTGTCTTGGTCATACAGTTAAATAGAATTAATGCTCAATATTCATATGCATACATGCACACATAAACATATACCACAAAAAATATATAAACTGATATTAGAGGAAGTAGCATTAATAAGAGAGATAAAGAGGTAAAATTCATAACAAATACATAACATTTACAAAGGTCTATGTAGCAAATATCATGGACTCAACATTTACCAAGCGTAAACAATAGGAGAAACAAGAAGTAGATATAATAATAGGATCATTTTATTCATTTATCTAAGTCTGTAACAGATTAAGTAGAGAAGGATATAAATAACAATTTCAGAGATAAGTCCTATATGTGCCTGCATATATATCCTGATAGTTATGTGTACAGATGTGCACATAATTCTGCATGATGTAGAAGGAGAGCATACCTGCTTTAAAGGTTTCCATTAGAATAGTCATGAAACTGTTTTTATAATAACACACAATCTGAACACTTTCAAAATGTATAAATAGAATGAAGAGAAGTCTCTAATTATAATGAATTATAGTAGAATTTAATTGTAATATCAGGAAAATACTTCTACAACATGAACATTTGAAAGACAAAAAGCTTTTATCTCAAACAACCTTAGGTTCAAAAGGGTGTGAGGTAAGGGTGTTAGGTTTAAAGCCAAGAAGAGGAGTTTGCTTTTGAAAATAGGAGTGACGTCACTTCCTGAGACTCTGAAAAGAAACAAAGGCAGAATATGTTGAGATGAAGCTAGGGAACACACAACTGGTGCCAAAATTTTTATGTTAAAATGAAAAACATTCAAATTAAAATTCCAGGTATTTTCTATGAATGTACAGAAAATTTCAAAATGGCAAAAATATCCAAAATAGCTTAAAAGACAAAAAATCGACTAAGAGTAACTATTTAATGCAACAAAGGACCAATATTTCTCATGTTACAAATGCTCTTGTAGGGCCTGGCCCCATGGCTGAGCAGTTAAGTTCACGCACTGTGCTTCAGAGGCTCAGGGTTTTGCGGGTTCGGATCCTGGGCACAGACATGGCACTGCTCATCAAGCCACACTGAGGTGGCATCCCACATAGCACAACTAGAAGTTGCCTACAACTAGGATATACAACTATGTATTGGGGGCCTTCGGGAAGAAGAAGAAGAAGGAAAAAGAAAAAAGAAGATTTGCAAGAGATGTTAGCTCAGGTCCTAATCTTTAAAAAAAAATGCATCTATAAATTGACAAGAAGAAATGCAATCTAATATTAAATAGACAAAAATAATACAAAGGAAATTTATAGAATATGAAGTGTAAATGGCCCATAAATAGATGCCTTTAGAGAATAGTACATAAAAACTTTTACTCATTCAACTGGAAAAACCAAAGATTGATAACATTCATTACTGGTGAGGGTGTAGAGTAATGGGCATTCTTGCTCTTGCTAATCCACTAACCAAACAGTAAACGTTGGGTTTTTCAAAGGGCTGTAACTAGGGGATGGAGGGAGAGAGGCACTCAATGTATCTCTATATGATTTTTACTTGCTAAAATGAGAATGCATTAATTTTTAATTTCAAAATCCAAGATCAGAAATTCAATTTAAAAATTGATATTACTTTATGTCAAGAAATTTGGCAAAATCTATTAAAATTTAAAGTAAGAATGCCTTGGGGCAGGTCCGGTGGTGCAGCAGGTAAGTTCACATGTTCTGCTTCAGTGGCCTGGGGTTCGTCGGTTCGGATCCCGGGTGTGGACGTACACACTGCTTGTGAAACCATGCTGTGGCAGGCATCCCACGTAAAATAGAAGACGGGTGTGGACGTTAGCTCAGGGTCAGTCTTCCTCAGCAAAAAGAGGAGGATTGGTGGCAGATGTTAGCTCAGGGCTATTCCTCAAAAAAATAAATAAAAAATAAATTAAAAAATAATAAAATAAAATAAGAATAACTTTTACTGCTACTATTTTTCTTATAAGACTTTATCCCATTAAAAAAATGTGTTTGTATCTGTATATATCCAAACATGAATGGAAATTCACTGCAATTAAACTGTTAATAGGTGGAAAAAATTTAAATGTTCATGAATACAGTAGAGTTTTTTAAAAATTTGGTATACTTACACAATGGAATACCATAAAGTTAGTGAAAAGAATGAGGTAATTACTCCTGACATGGAAAGAGATCTATCATAGTGTTGAGTGGAAAAAGAAAGTTACACGATAGTATGCATAACATGAGCCCACTTGTGTAAATATATAAAGAAGTATAAATATGTATTTGTATGTGTATATAAAATAACTTGAAGGAAATGTGAAATACTTCAAGGTTTCTGCTTCTTTGGAGAGTAGAATTGAGATGATCTGGAAGGAAATGAAGACTGGGCTAAGAATGAAATTATTTCTTACATTTTATGCTTCTGTATATTTTCCATGTTAAGTATATATACATTTTTATATAATTTTTCTTCACTGTATAAATCACGGAAAAATCTATGTATCAGCACTCCATAACTGAATGCAATAAGGACAAACTTGACCCATCAAATGGAAAAAGAGTTAAGCAAACACTCTGAAGAACAAAAACTAATATGGTAGAAAAAGGCAACCTTGAAAATAAATGTGGAAGGAGATGAGGGAAGAGAATTCAGGATAATCGTTGTCACCATCATAGTAACGATGATGATGATAGTAGTTGTAGTCATAATAAAATGATAATTTTGGAGACTAGAATCCTAACAGACTGCAAACAAGAAGGTTCAACATTGACCACCTTCACTGTAGTTTGCCACAGGGAATAATACCCCTCAATGTGCAGGGCAATTCCAGTTAATTCACTCAATCATCTCAAATGACTTGTACGGAGTTATGGCATATAACAAAAACAAAAATTAAAAACACAAACCAAACAAATATGTGTGTGTATAGCTTTCTATCCTTTTTGAAATTTTTAAACTGTTTTGGGAGAAAGGAGATGGGGCTCGGTGAGGATGAGACTAGTAACTGGTCCTCCCCACCTGCAGGCATGTGCATCAGGATGTTCTGATGAGACCACAAGGAGGCAACTCAACTAAAATTCTCACCAAAATTAGTCAAGTCAGGAGTGAAGACGTGAGTGGACTCTAGGAATTAGGTTTCTGGAGATTGTTTCCAGCCAGAGATAACAAGCCCTCTTTGCTCTTTCTCCCTTCTCCTTCCTTCCCCTCTCCCCATCTTCTCCTCCCACTCTCCCCCTCTTCTGTACATCCTCTCCCCTCTCCGCCTCTCCTCTCTTCATTTCTTCTTTCTTTTAGATCAGAATCCAACTTGAAGAGACTAGAGACAGCATTCAACTAGCAAAAAAGGAAGAATGCAAAGATGTCAGGACATTTATTAATCCTGCTGTTGCTTCTCTAATAAATCTCCCACCTAGATTTCACTCGCGAAATGAATCCATCTTTACGGGCAAGCTCTGTAGCTGGATGTGTGTGGCAATTCCAGCCGTTCATACTGTCTGATGCACTTGTTAATCTTATTTTTACTTAAAAGTCACCATCATCACACTGATATCCTGGAACTCGCCTCCAGGTATTGTGTGTCGTGGGGAAGCCAGAGGACACAGCTGCTTCTCTTCTTTGACCATATGCTCAAATCTTTGTCCCACTCAAGTTTCCAAAGCCCTGATGGTCTCCAAAAGCAGTGCCTTCTTTTCGCAGCAAGAAGGGTGCTTGTTTGGAGCCCACCTGAATGGCCCTCATGTGGACCTCGCTGTGTGTGATAACAAAATGCTGCACGCTCTTCTGTCATCTCGCAATGTGGTCAATTCCCAGACTTTCTTGGATATTTTCTGAAAAGTTCCTTCTGCTGAGGAAAAAGCTATGTGTTTGCGAGTTCTTTCACATGAATGTCTTCACATGACACACTTTTGGATTGCACTTGAATTGTAAATTTTTCCCTGTTTTCTTTAAACCTGAATGAAAAAGAGCTTTCTATTTTCACTCTGGTATACTACCTTAATTATTCGTTCATTCATTCATTTCTTTACCCCTTTGCACAATCATTTATTTACTCCTACACTCACTCACCCACTCATGTCTCATCGTGAAAAAGAATATAGACTCTTGAGTCTATTACTAGCTGTGTGATATTAGTCAAATTACTTAACCTTTCTGTGCCCTGTGTGCAGCGGAGATCTTCCTAGTGTCTACCTCACTGGATTGTTGTAAGGAATGAAGGTGGGTCTTGTATGCAAAGCACCTAAAAGGGCTCCTGGCACATTTTTTGTTGTTATTGGTGGTGGTTTTTTATTTTTGTTTTGTTTTTGCATATTGGTAAGCTATTATGATTTAGTCCTTCCTTCATTCAACAGATTTTAATTTAGCACGTTGTCTGTGCCAGGCTTTGTCGTCCATGCTGGGGATGCAGCAGCAGACAGGACAGACATGATATCTGCCTTTATATAATTTATATTTTAATGAGAGAAGTTGAAAAACATACAGGTAACAAAATCAGATGTTCTTTCAGATTGTGCAAGTAATAGATCTGTTTTGTTACCGTATCAGAGCCCTGACTCCCCTCCTGACCCAACCCTGGATGCTATGCTTCAGAAGACCCTGCCCTTGGCCATCCTCTGGCCATACCTGCTCCTACAACATACCTTCTTACAACTAATAGAGCTATTTTAATACCCACGTTAAAAAAAAAAAGCATCAACAATTTTAAAACTTTTTATCGAAGTATAAGGTGTTTTGTTCATTTTTTTAAGAGTTGGAAAAGCTCTTAATATCTACTTTAAATAATCTCTTCTACAATTAAAGCCCTTATAACTTAAGGATACAGAAAGGCAGTGACGGAGGAGGAGATGGGAGTAAAGATGTCTCATCTATTTTCACTATTTCAAAACATATCCAACTAAACTCTTATATTAGAAAATAAATAAAAATACTTTGTAGATTGATGAAAACTTCAAATATTTTGCTTTTACCTAAAATTCTACCAATTCTGTGTACTATACCAATTCTGAGTGCTAAAGCTGATTATATAATATTGTCCAAAATGTCATATTTTTAAACCATTGAAAATCATTACATGCCAAAGATGATTCATGGAGTGGTCAAGAGGACTGACTTTAACTTTAGATAAGTGGGTTTGAATTACAGCTGTTCCTCTTACTGCATATTAATTCTTGAAGCCTCAGTTTCTTCATCTGTAAAATGGGAATATAAAAAAAACCCTGTTTGCACATAAAATAGTCTTCAGGTTTAAATGAGATACTATGTAAAAGGCTTAGAAGGTACCTAGTATACAATAATGTGCTTAATAATGCAAAAGATCATTAGTATTATTGCCATTTAGTAATGGCATTTTTCTTAGTAGGCAAAATTCTTTTAAACTGTGAGACACAACTGGAGAAAAGCTATAATCCAATATTCTCGATTGTCAGCTGGCAAATGGAAGTATGAAGAGGTTGCTGGTCATACCAGAGTGATATCATGGCCTAGGGGAATGCAGAGCTGGATTTCAGGTTCCATGGCTTTTCCTTGCCAATGGGATGTTGCCACCTTACAGTCATGATTTCTTTTCGATGCTTTTGGGGGAAAATTCTACACGCAGCAACAATTTTCATGTCTTTCTTCAGATCAGTTTCTCAACTTCGTGTAACCAAAGACGTATTAGGAATTCTACTTTCTTGCGAAGTGTGATAGATGTTCCAGAACCAAGGAGTCTGTTGGGAACTAAATTTGTAGTCAAGTAATGACAGGAAGGGCCATTAACTTTCTCTTTGGTTACCTCTTTTCAACTATGCTTGATTTCACTTGTTAGCTGTGCAGTTGAGATGTCACGGAGACATAAGCCTTTGGAAGAATTGCATGAAATTTCCACTGAGCTCTTTCGATTGTCTGCAAAAGTAATTTTCTTAGGTACATATTCAGAGCCTGTCGAGAATTTGACCACATTCCAAGTGCTCACAGTGGCACACGGGTGGGCTTTAGAAAGGGTTCCTAAGGACTTTTAAGAAGTCTGCATAGTTAGTAAAGAGTTAATAAAAGAGATTTCCAAGGCATATCTCACTATATAAGGCACCGAGTTACATAACACAGACTTCTCACTCATCTCCGTGCCATTTCAGCTGCTCAAAATATGTCACTTAATTTCAAGTCATCAAGGGCTGCAAGGCACTGAGGTGTATATGAGGACGTGTACCTTGCATGTTAAAACTACCCTTCTGAGAAGGTTCTGAGCTAACACTTCCACTTTTTTATGAATTGCCGTGACATATATGAATAATTCATTCATGATACTGAAAGTGCAACCACTGAGGCTTCCTCCCCAGGGTGTCTTGGTGAAGCTATTGACAGCACTAAAATGAGCGTTAACGGAAGAACGTCACCAGGGCAGGATGGGAGAGAATGATCCTCAAACTATGTCTTGAGGTTGTCTGTCAGCTTTTACAGATGGGGTTCCTGTGCAAATTCAGATGTAGTGCTGGAAAACTCATGAAGCTAATGCAGATTGAAATGCTTCAATGCTATGTTTGCAGGAAACTTTATATATGTCTGAAGAGTATTTTGTAAATTTTTTGGGGGGGGGTTATGAGTAAGAAATAGGAAGTCAGAAATCCCCCTGCCATGGCAGTCTTTCCTGGGATCTAGCACTCCTTTGTAGAGTTCAGAAAAAATGCCTTGAGGTGAGACACAGACATCTAATGATGCAGGAATTTCCCCATCACAGGGACACAGTGGTTATGTTCTTCAGATATTGCTTGGAACAGCAGACAGCTAAATAATCCCTTGAATAGCCAATGTCACGCCTACAGTTCCAGTTATAAAAATAGCTGATAGGTATTGAGCTCTGCATGTGCCCTATCTCATTTAATCCACACACCAACCCTATGAAGTAGGTTTATTTATAATTATCATCCTATTTTAGAGATGACAAAACTGAGACTTGAGTAAGTAGTATAATTTGCTCAAAATGGTCCAGCAAGTAAAGATGAGTGCCTGGATCTAAACACGTGTGCCTGACCACAGCACTCGTTCACTTCAATGTAGCACAAAGATGAAGGTACTAGAAGACAAGCAGGATGAAGTTTTGTTTTGCTACCCTCCTGAGGGGCAGAAGGGATTACACAATGATCTTGAATTCTAGAGTTAACGCCATCATTGAAAAATATCTCAGCCACGTCATTCAAGCTTCTGAACTCCTGTTTTATCATTTATGGAGTGAACCTGCTGGGTTTTCCTGGAAGATTAAATCCGTTATGGTGGGTGAAAGTGCTCTGAGTGTATGAAAAGGCACTACACAGATGTGAGGTCCTCCCCTGGGGAGAACCAGAGGTGGGGACCTGGTCTTCAGGGCACTGGATCCATGTAACACAGTGTAAAGAAATGTTTGCTTTAAGAGATACACAATCAACTCCACTTGAATGATTGTGCCCAAAGGGGAGTGTCCCTCAGGAGGACTGAAAGCCCACGGAGGTAGGAGTGATGGATGGAGATTCTCTGAAATGCAAAGCATCCAGCATTGTTTTGCCTCAACTGCTCATCCAGTCTCCTGTATCCTGGGTAAAGAAGCTTCTTTGAGAAGGAGAAAGGAGGTCTTATGAACCAAGGAAAAACAAAACCATGGAAAATCAAGTTTTAGAGAAGGGTAGAAGGTTAATCACCTTTCAGCATAGGTGAGAAGAGGACAGAGCTGTGGCTGCTTAACAGTAACCACAATGGAGAGAAGTTCATAAGGTTTATTAAATTTTGCAATATCCCCGTGCTTGCTGGCATTGCTGTGCCATTTTCCTTTTTCCTTAAGAATTTGTAGCCAATACTTTAAACCAAAAACACTTAGTGTCATTAGTGAGAAGTTGTATGTACTATATTCATCAGCCAGTTCTGGAAATTGGGGGTGGAATAACCTGGAATAGATGTGTTTAGCTTTAAAAAAGGTTTCAGAGATGGAACAAGGCTAAATCCCAGAGGAGTAAAGGCGTGCACGTGGGTCCAGTCTGAGGGCCACGTAGGTCCTGAAGCTAAGAATCAGAAGTTTAAATCACCTCCATCATCATCATCATTCTTAGAGCTGCTAAATGTATACTATAAACCATCCATCGGGCTAAGAGCTAAAGACATGTTGACTTCATAGACACAGCAACTCCATATTATAGATTGGGCAACTTAGGTAAGAGAAGTTGAATAACACCCCAAAAACATATAAAATGTAGACTTGTCTGATGTCTAGGCCTTAAGGCACAACTTCTGTGCTATAATGAAAATCTATTTTTTCCCCGACACTGACCAAAATCTGAATCAAAGTCAGTGTACATTTCTTTGAAGAACTTATTAGAGAAAACACTGATAGATTTAATTTCATAAATATTAAACCTACTATAGTTCCCTCAAAGCACCATAAATGAGATTAACAGGCAAGCAACAAGAAAACATTGAAAACATATATGGCAAAGATTAATGCCTCTAGTGTGTAAAGAGTTCTTACAACTTAATAAGAAAGATTTAAAAGTAGGTAAACAAAATTAATAGATTAAAAAAAGAAGAAATAAAATGACCAATAAATGTATATTTTAAAAATTCATTTCTTTTCCCTAGTATATAAATGCACATTAAATCAATGAAATAACATAGATTGGCTGGCCGTAAGCTTATAAAATATTGAAAATAGCAGTTGTACACAGTCTTAGCAGAGAGGTAATGAAATAGGCACTTTCGTGATGGTATTCTAAAGAGGAAGATAATTTGACAATTTATAGCGAAACTGAAAATATGCAACTTGTTTAGCACAGTAATTTCACTTATAGGAAAATATCCTAAGGAAGTCTCAGGCTGGGTGCTGTGATTGAACAAAGAGTATTTTCAATGCAGTGTTATTTATAAAGAGGCATAATAGTTACTAGAAAAAAGAAGCAGGTTAGCTCTAGGATATAGAACATATGATTCGAGTTTAAAAAGATCTATGCAGAGAAAAGAACAGAAAGGATAAAAAAAGGGGAGGTATCAGCTGCCTTATGTATAATATTTTCTTCTTTTTGAACTGAACACATTTAGCTTTAGAAATAAGAAATTACGCTTCCTGTGAAAGAAGGCACTGTGATATAGAAATATTTTTAAAAGAGACAGAACAAATTCATTACTTAACTACGAAAATATAGAAAATGGGAATAGTTTTAAAAATCATGAAAACTCACTGTAACAATATTAGAAATTTGTAAGAGGAAAGATGAGAAAGGGATCACATTTTATGAGTGAAATTTGCAGTAGTCCCAGCAATTAGAGATATTAGAGACTCCAAGGGCTCCAAATGGAAAGGGAAGATTTCTTTTCACTCTGTTGTAGAAGGAGCTGTGAGCTGAGTTGCATCCGGGTTTGTAAAGCAGGTTGTAGATGAAATAGAAGTATTCTTTAATTTTCTAGCAACAATGTAGTTGAGAGTGGCTATATTACCCATGAAATTCACTGATCTACTAAAAACAATAACAGACTCAGAATTTCCATTTTTTTAATCATTTTTAATTGTGGTAAAAAAACACATAACATAAAATTTACCATCTAAATCACTTCCAAGTTCAGTAGGGTTGCGTATATTCACGTTGTTGTAAAACAGATCTCCAGAAGTTTTCCATCTTGCGAAACTAAAACACTCCACCGCTTGAACAGCAGCTCTCCGTTTCTCCCTCTTCCCAGCCCCTGGCAACCATCATCCTACTTTCTATTTCTATGAATTTGACGACTCAGGTACCTTGTCTAAGTGGAATCATACAAGACCCGTTGTTTTGTGACTTGTTTCACTTAGCATAAGATCCTGAGCTTCATCCATATTGTAGAATGTGATAGGATTTTCTTCCTTTTTAAGGTTGAATGATATTCCATTGTGTGTATACACCACATGTAGTTTATTCATTCATCTGTCAATGAACACTTGGGATGGTACCTTTCAAAAAAAATTATTGGCAAGATGTGGAGATATTGGAACTCTTGTGCATTGCTGATGGAAATGTAAAATAATTCAGCCACTTTGGAAAACAGTATGGCGCTTCCTCAAAAAATTAAAAATAGAAGTACCATATGATCTAGCAATCTCTGGGTACACGTATGCAGAAGAATTGAAAGCAACATCCTCAAGGGATATTTGTACATCTGTGTGCAATGCATTCTAAGTTCACAGCAGCATTACTCAAAATAGCCAAGAGGTGAAAGGCACAATTTTACCATAATTTATATATTACTTAACAAAAAGGTAAAAATCACTGAAGAAGTCAGAATCCAGCATCACGTTTGCATAAGAGAGCTTGAAAGTGCTGTGGTAGAGATATGTACGGAGTGGTAAAAAGTGGTTTGTAGGGAGTCAGGAAAGCATTTATAAAGGAGACAACTAAGAATATTCCCACTTGAGAGGAGGGGAAAAGTATTCTGCGAAAAGGAACAGAGTTCGCAAAGGCACAGAAGCATGATAGAATATTGAATTTTCAGAGAATTGCAGTTATTTTGCAGGATCCAGTTCATCTAGTGGCTCTTGAAATCTTCTTCCTTAAGCCCACTTTTAACCTTCTGATGTTATAGTTTGATGTTTGATACTTCTAACGTATTCTTCATGACCCAGCTGAGGTCAGTCCCATCTCCTTCATAAGTCATCCTTTTCTCTCCCATGGATTTTTTTTTTAATTTGAGATTATTTTTTACAGCAGCTTTAGGTTTATAGAAAAATTGCACAGAAAGTACAGAGAGTTCCGATAGGCCCTGCCCCACCGCCCAGTTTCTCCTCTTATTAACATCTTGCATTACTGTAGTATGATTCTTACAACTGACGAACCAATATATTATTAGTAAAGTCTACAGTTTGCATTAGTTAATTCTTTGTGTTGTATAGTTCTGTGGTTTTGACAAAGGCTTACTTTCCTGCATCTACCATTGCAGTATCGTACAGAATCGTCTCATGACCCTGCAATCCCTGCTCCATCTGTGCAGCCCTCCCCTGCTTCTCCCGAAACCCTGTCAACCCCTCATCTCTCTGCTGTCTCTGTAATTTCACCTTTCCCGGAAAATCATCTCCTTGGAATCATACAGTATACAGCTTGGTCATACCAGCTTATTCCACTTAGCAACATCTCCCGTGGATTTTAAGAGATTAAAACTTACATGGAAATTTATCATTTACAGCCCTGTGACAGCCACAGACGCAGGTGTGATGCATATGGCAGTAGGAGCTACACACCTCTAGGGGGCATGAGTCACATGAACTCTGATTTGAACAGTGCTCTGTGGAGCTGTGCAGCACAGCAGCCCTGTCAAATAATAAGGAGGTCTTTGATGATTATTCTCTTTTTCTATATGCAGTCTCTCATTGATCCCCCTGATTAGATTATGGGTCTTTTTAGTACGAAGCCAGTTTATTTCAATTTCTTAACCAGGCCAGTGGAATGACTTGCCAACTATAAGAACCCGAAAAATGCTTATGTTTTTCATTTTATTTTAGCTAAAATTGGAGGAAGCAAAACTGTTATGCTTTATCCCAGGTTTTGTGCTCAAATTAGAAATATACCTGGATGTTTATACTGTAATTGTACCAATTCCATTTAGGCAATTTCACCTTGTAATGCTGTCAATTGAATACTCCTGAATTGTCCCTGTAATTAATCGCTCTTCTGCTCCTAAAGTTCTCATGACCTCTCTATGAGCTACCAGATTCACTGGAGACCCTCACCCCCATTGGTTCCCACTTATCTTTCCAGTCCTTTCCAACACCGCTTCCACTCTACACTCTAAAAGGTGCTTCTCAAACTTTGATGTGCAAGACTTATTAAAACACAGATTTCTGGGTCCCACCCCCAGGGTTTCTGATTCAGTGGTCTGGCTGAGGCCTTGGAACTTGCATTTCCATTTAATTCCCAGATGCTACTGATGCTACTGGTGAGGGAACTCCACTTTGAGAGCCACTGCTCTCATATAACTCAGCTTCTTGCTCTTTTCTTTTATATGTCCTTTATTCTGTTTTAAATTTTTTTGCTGAGGAAGATTGGCCCTGAGCTAACATCTTTGCCAATCTTGTTCCACTTTATGTGTGGGTAGCTGCCACAGCATGGCTGATGGGTGGTGTAAGTCCACACCTGGGATCTGAACCTGCAAACTCGGGCCACTGAAGTGGAGTGCATGGAACTTAACTACCATGCCAGTGGGCTGGCCCCACCACTTTATTCTTTAAAGGAAAATTCTCTACTCTGGCTTTTTTTTTTCCTCTCACACTCTCTCCACCTGTTGACATCCTGCACATCCTTCAATCCCTTCCCTTGAATAATATTTTCGTGGTGTGTAATTCATAAAGCATTTCCTGAGTCCTCATCCAGTCCCCCAACCCTGCTACCATGTAATCCAAGCCACCATCTTCCCTCACCCATACTTCTACAGTAGCCTCCCAGTTGGTCTCCCTGATTCTTGTTCTCACTTCTTAGAGGCATACATTTTAAGAGGGTCCTCATAGTGTCATTAAAAGTACAGTTAAAATAGGACTCCTGCCAGTTTCTTTTGCACATGGAAAGCATATTGCATAGCTATGACATTCTATTAAGAAATTTGTTATTGGGTCCAGTGAAATAGGAATAAATTCTTCCCTTTTGGTTCATCTCTTCCTTTTGGTTCATACTATTATCAGGAATCTGCCCTAATTTTTTTTTAATTATGTAACTATTTAGCTTTTCCTGTTTCTACTGACCAGATGGAAAGCCTTAAGAATCAATCCATTAGTCATCAGGGAAATGCAAATAAAAACCACAATGAGATACTACTTCTTATCTACTAGGGTGGCTATAATAAAAAAAACAGACAATAACAAGTATGGAGAAATTGGAGCCCTCATACATTGCTGGTGGGAATGTAAAATGGTACAATTGCTTTGGAAATCAGTCTGGTGGTTCCTCAAAGGTTACACGTAGAGTTACCATGTGACCAACAATTCCACTCCTAAGTATATACCCAAGAGAACTTAAAACATGCGTTCATATAAACACCTGTACACGAATGTTCATAGCAGCATTACTCATAAAATCTAAAAAGTGGATACAACCCAAATGTCCATCAACTGATAAATAGATAAAGAAAATTTGGTATATCTATACAAGGAAATATTATTTAACAATAAAAAGGAATGGAGTACTGATACATGCTACAATATTGAGGAGCCTAGAAAACTAAGTGAAAGAAGACAGTCACAAAAGACCAGATTGATGTATGATGTTATTTGTATGAAATTCTCAGAAAAGGCAAATCTATAGGGTTAGAAAGTAGATTAGTGGCTGCCTAGGTCTGGGGAGGTTGAGGAGAAATGGGAGTGATTGCTAGTGGGCACAGGCTTTGTTTTTGGAGTGATGAAAATGGTCTAAAATTGTGGTGATTGTTACATGGCTTAGCTCCGAATATACTAAAAACCGTTGAATTGTTCACTCTAATGGATCAATTGTACGGCATATGAATTATATCTCCATAAAGCTGTCTGTGATTTAAAAAAACAAATCAAACAGGCACAACCAAAGTGTTGAGGGCATCTCCTTGGCTAAGGTCAGGCAAAAGTAAAATGAAAGAAACAAAAGGAAATGAAGACAGAGCTGCCCTACAGAGCTTTGAACAATTGTCAGTAGTGGGTCTCTGTTATTCAATATCCACATGGATCTTGATGACCTGAATATATCCATACTTTTTTTGACCTGAACACATCCATGCATTTCTCTCAGCTCTCTATTTCAAAGACTAGTTCACATGAAAGCATTTTCTTAGAACTTTCCTATTACTTTCCTTTTTATAATCAAGTCCATGACAGGCCCAAGGGATAGGATTTAATTACAACCTCTGCCTGATGCTGAGTATTTGGTTCTCTTAAAGAATTCTAGATTACACTGAACTCAGGATATCAAGGATCAAGGAAAGAATCTACTCAGTGAAAAATGTGGTGCACATCACATAAATGTGGAAAAATATGCTTCATAAAATATTGTTAGGATATATATAAGAGAAAGCTATCAACAAGTGTCTTTCCAAGCCTGAATATGATGTTTTGAATGAATATCATACAATACTATCTACTGAGTATGTTTTATAAAGATTCTTTTTGGTACACATGGCTCTGTAATTCTTCAGTTTATAAAATATATCATCACTGGAATTCTGTATTATTATCACAGTCAGAAGTGGCTTTCTACAAATAGTAAAAGTATGTTTGTAGCCTTTGAGGTAAAAAAGAAAAAATTCTCACAGTATGTGTCATCTCAAAACTTGGGGATGAACCTCAGCCACTTTACGCAGAGAAGAAATGTGCCTCAGACAATGCTACAAAACCATGAGTGTCATAGTTTGCTTGAAATCACAGAGAGAAAAAGTATTGATGGGCATCATAGGAGGTCTAATCACTTTGACTAACTTAATTGCATATCCAATTTTACCTGGATGAATATACAAGATAAAGATTTTAGAGACCAAAAATTCTAAAGAAAAATTTAAATGTCAAAGGAAGAATAGTGAACTCAGAAATATCTCCAAAATATGGTGAATGCACCATAATCCTCCAGAGGATGGGGATAAATGTTTAAAAATTCATTTTACTTTTATATGTAAATGACTAGAAGTTAATATTTGGTGATATTTGAAATATAGGTTAATAGTATATTTATATAATTTTAATAAATATATTCATGTTAGTATTAGAGTTGTATGCTCAAAAAAATTACTGGTAGACTAAGAGGTGTAAGTGTGTATCATAAGCTAGTGGCCAGCAAACAAAGCTGGGTGTCAGAAATGGGTCTCTCTTGGTTTTCTTGGTGATTAAAAAATAAATTATTTCCCAACATTTGAGAATCAAAAGATTGCACATAAAGTCTAGATTTCTAATTGGTCTTAAGAAATGAGAAGATCTAGAAACACTGAATTCAGATTCCTGCCTGACAATAGTCGGTTGAGTGACCAACAGCTCCTTCCTTTAGTCAAAGTAACTAAATCTCTTTTTTGACAAAATCTCTGCCATTTTTTATTATAATCTGCCTGGAGGGTTTCACCACTCTTTATTATTTGCGTGACTCTGGTACATATTCACATTTGCAGCATAAAGTATTTCTGACCAAAACCCGCAAGCCAAAAACCGTAGCCCTTCTAGGCATGAGGCAGAAACCAGCTAGCTCTTCATCAAAGCATTTTCCCCTCTCCTCCTGGGCACACAGCTAAACTACATCTCCCAGTTTCTTTTGCAGTTGGCTTTGGCTTTGTCATTGAGCTCTATCTAATGGAAGAGGAGTGTCACTCTCTTTTCTTTATCTTCTTGCATCTAACAACTAGATATCAACAACCTAAGTAATCTTGGAAGCTGCACTGTATAACTACAAAGACTTCATCAATCTGGGTTCTTGCATGCTGCCAGGACCACGCTTTCCAATGGTCCTCTCCCCCATAGAATACTGGATTCTAACTTAATGTTGTCTTAAGTCACTGATTTTTGAAGAGTTACCTTAATTAATCCAAGACATAATCATCCATCTCTACATGCTTCCTCTCAGGAAACCCAACCATCAATCCTGAGGAAAGAAAAAGGAGGAAGAAGGTAAGCGGGGGATATCCATTTCCTCTCTTCTAAAGCTATTCTATTTTTTACTTTTGCTTAATTGGCATTTCTTTGAAGGCTTCTGATGCCTCACTCCATGTCTTACTCTATATTATGTCCTTGAGGCTCTTTACAAGTCAGGATGCTTTTAGCGGAAACATCAAAAAGTCCAGTTCAAACTGACTTGACCAATAAAAGAAAGTTCTTGGCTCCCATGACTGAAACAGTCCAGAGTTAGGAAAGGCTTTCTGCACAGTTGGATCTATTTCCCTGTAGCTCTCTAATTGTTGCCTTTCTCTGATTAGTTTCGTTTATGGTAGCAAAATGACTGTCGTAGTTCCCACCTCACATCAACGTGGCGCAAGGGGCATAGTGGTATTCCCTTCCTTCAATCATTATACTAGAAGTCCTGAGCTTCTCCCTCATTGGACCATTGAAATCATGTGCCCACCCTGAACCAATCACTGTGGCTCAGGAATGCCTTGTGCTTGGGTATTCATCCCTGAGCTAACACTTTGGCAAGAAAGATGGTCTTGTGCCAGTTGTTTTGTGTCAACTTGGGAGCTGGTCAGTCCCACTCAAATGGCATGGCTGATGCTCAGGGGGCGGAGGAAGAATGTCTACCCCAGGGTGAATAGGATAGGGGATGGAGCCCACGTCAGAATCCAATGATATACAAGACTAATTCTTGGTGCCACAGCAGCCTAGCTCTTAAAACTAATGCTTTATATGTTCCCAGTGTTTTATACTTATCTAAGATTTTATAATTATATATTATTATATGTGAGTCCATTAATAATTCTTTAGGGTATAAAATACATATATATATATATATATATATATATATTTTTTTTTTTTTAGGAAGATTAGCCCTGAGCTAACTGCTGCCAATCCTCCTCTTTTTGCTGAGGAAGCCTGGCCCTGAGCTAACATCCATGCCCATCTTCCTCTACTTTATATGTGGGACGCCTACAACAGCATGGCTTTTGCCAAGCGGTGCCATGTCCGCACCCGGGATCCCAACCGGGGAACCCCGGGCAGCTGAGAAGTAGAATGTGCGAACTTAACCGCTATGCCACCAGGCCGGCCCCCAAAATGCATATTTTATTATACTTATTTTACAGATAAATTTTAGGCTGAAAGTTGTTAAGGAATTTGCCCAAGATCACAGACGGGTTAGTGGCAGAACTAGAATTCAGTTCTCTTAATGTTTTATGAAGCGTTCATTCCACTATACAAGACTGCCTCTTCTTTTCCATGGCTTTCTTTCAAAATGTATTAGATGAAGATTGTGTTGTAATTGGGTTTCTGGTTCAGAAAATCAAACCCACTACAAGGATAATTGCCCCTATAAAGTACCACTGTGGCTGCTTTTAGTTCTAAATTGCTTAATCTTTGTGAGTTCAGGTGGCCAAATACACCTTCAATTAGGCATCTTACCCCTGTTTAGTGAGGTGAGCCTGTATTGCGATGAATTTCCCTCTTAGGACTGCTTTTGCTGCATCCCAAATGATTTGGTATGTCGTGTTCTCATTTTCATTTGTCTCCAGATAATATTTGATTTCTTCTTTAATTTCTTCAATGATCCATTGTTTGTTGAGAAGCGTGTTGTTTAGTCTCCACATTTTTGCACCTTTCTCTGCTTTTTTCTTGTAGTTGATTTCTAGTTTAATAGCGTTATGATCAGAAAAGATGCTTGATATTATTTCAACTCTCTTGTATTTATTGATGTTTGCTTTGGTTCCCAAAATATGGTCAATCCTTGAGAATGTTCCATGTGCACTTGAGAAGAATGTGTAACCTGCTGTTTTTGGATGAAGTGTTCTATATATATCTATTAAGTCCATCTGGTCTAATTTTTCATTTAATTCTATTATTTCCTTGTTGATTTTCTGTCTGGATGTTCTGTCCATTGGTGTTAATGGTGTGTTGAGGTCCCCTACTATTATTGTATTGTTGTTGATGTCTTCTTTTAGTTCTATTAAGAGTTGCTTTACAAATTTTGGTGCTCCTGTGTTGGGTGCGTATATATTTATAAGTGTTATGTCTTCTTGGTGGAGAGTCCCTTTTATCATTATATACTGTCCCTCTTTATCTTTCTTTATCTGTTTTGCTTTGAAATCTACCTTGTCTGATATTAGTATAGCGACACCTGCTTTCTTTTGTTCATTATTAGCTTGGAGTATTGTTCTCCATCCCTTCACTCTGAGTCTGTGTTTGTCTTTGGGGCTGAGGTGTGTTTCCTGGAGGCAGCATATTGTTGGATCTTGTTCTTTGATCCATCCTGCCACTCTGTGTCTTTTGATTGGGGAGTTCAATCCATTTACATTTAGAGTGATTATTGAGACGTGGGGGCCTACCACTCCCATTTTGTGTCTTGTTTTCCGTTTTTTTTCAGTTTCCTTTGTTTCTCGTCCCATGGTTTAATCTGTTCTGATGTAGAGCTGCTACTCTCTGTTGTTGTCCTTCTACTTATCTCCTCTGCTCTTGGTTTTGTAGCCCCTTTCCTTTTTTGGATTTTTCAGGAATGAGGGTTTTCCTGAGGATTTCCTGAAGAGGAGGTTTTGTGGCAATGAACTCCCTTAATTTTTGTTTATCTGGGAAAGTTTTTATTTCTCCATCGTATTTGAAGGATATTTTCGCTGGGTAGAGAATTCTCGGCTGTAGATTTTTGTCCTTCAGATTTTTGAATATATCATTCCACTCTCTTCTAGCCTGTAAAGTTTCTGCTGAGAAATCTGCTGATAGCCTGATGGGAGTTCCTTTGTAGGTTAGTTTCTTTTGCCTGGCTGTCCTTAATATTTTCTCCTTGTCGTTGACTTTTGCTAGCTTCACTACTATATGCCGTGGAGTTGGTCTTCTTGCATTGATAAAGTTTGGAGATCTATTGGCTTCTGTCACCTGAAGATCCATCTCCCTCACCAGATTTGGGAAGTTCTCAGCCATTATTTCTTTGAATAGGTTTTCTGCCCCTTTCTCCTTCTCTTCTCCCTCTGGTATACCTATAATCCTTACGTTGCATCTCCTAATTGTGTCTGATAATTCTCGGAGAGTTTCTTCATTTCTTTTAAGTCTTGCTTCTCTCTCCTCCTCTGCCTGCAACAATTCTATATTGCCATCTTCCAAATTGCTAATTCTTTCCTCCATATTATCAGCCCTACTGTTCAGAGCATCTAGATTTTTCTTAATCTCCTCTATTGTGTTCTTCATTTCCAATATTTCTGTTTGGTTCTTCTTAATCGTATCAAACTCTTTTGTAACATAGCTCCTGAACTCGTTGAGTTGTCGGTCAGAATTCTCTCTTAACTCATTGAGAATCTTAATGATGGCTGTTTTGAAGTCATCGTCATTTAGGTTATACATCTCATTTTCTTTGGGATTGTTTTCTGTGTATTTGTTGCTTTCTTTCTGTTCTGGAGATTTAATGTATTTTTTCATATTGCTTGATGTTGTTGATTTGTGCCTCCGCATGGAAATAGAGTTTAGTTGCTCCTTTCACTTGTTTCAGCTGCTGCGGAGGGAGGAGCAGCTGTTTATATTTCACCAACCAGGAATCCTGTCTGTAGTTGCTAACTGGGCCTGGGCCCCTCTTCGTAGCCACAGTGGCCCTTTGGATTCCCTCCTCTGCCGTGGGGGCCGTCACAGGGGGGCTTCAGGCTGCAGGTGCCTACTGTTGCAACCCACCTAGATGTGCTCTCTCCTTGGGGTCTGCAACGGTGTTATGGGCTTTTCCAGCAGCCAGGGGTGGGATCACTTATATTTGTCGCTCCGTTGCTGTCGGCACCCACCAAATCTCACTTGTCCTCTATAGGTCGCAGGATAGCTATTGGCATCTTCTACGGTCTGTGGTTAGTACACCTAGCTATGCTGCTTTTGCCCTGGGGTCTTCCAGCCTTGTGACTGGCGGCTGGGTGCCTTCTATTGGTGCTGTGCAGAGGCTTTCCCTAAGGCTGCTGTGAGCCTGTAGGGTTTCCCCCTAGGCTACTAAGCTGGGTCTCTGGAACTCTCTCCAGCCCCAGTCCTCTCTGAGATCTCCAGCAATCCCTAGCCCCACGGGGCGGGCAACGGCAGCTGGGGGTCGCCCCGCCCTTAGGGCTTCTCTCCCGGCCTCTGCTAGGCATCTTACCCCTGAACACAGAGCCTCATTGAAGAACAACGAGCAACTCAGCCTTTGTTATGATCAAATCCTAGGGTTAAATGTAAATACACAATTATAGTTAAGAAAGAAAACAGACTCTCATTCTTTTATGCTCCTCTGAGAAGTCAGTGTACTACAAATTAAAGGGAGTGATAATCTGGTTGCACATAAGCATAAGGCATTGATTAGAGTATTATTGCATTACAAGTTCATTGCTGTTGTACAGTGAAAGCATATAATTACTCTTCATAGAACGCAGTACACAGCAAGCAGAGAAGTGCGTTCCCAGGCCCATATATTTAAATTACGAACACAGAACTCATTTTCACCTAAAGAGAGAGCACCAGGATTCGGTTATTTAATCATTTTTAAGCAGAGATAAGGATTCACCAGAATGAGAGAGAGAAATGCTGTCATTAAGAATCACATTACCATATTCAACGTAGAAGCTATTGAACCAGATATATATTTTTGGAAAATTGAATTCACATCAAATTATACTGAACAACAACAACAAAAAAAACCTAAAGAAAAAGGTACACGCTCCAGGTAGTTGAAATAATAGTTTGAAGGAGAACAGAAATAAGACAAGAATTGGAGGTAGAGGTTACAGTTAAACAAAGCAATAGGACACAAAATTGATACTAAATCACTCACGACTGACTTGATCTCAGTAGTGAGAGGATTTTAAGAAAGATACCTGAAAAGGGAATTGTGAAATCTGGTTTCTTTTCCGACATTCACTGAAGATTTCTTATGAGGGCAAGTCCCTCAACTTCCTGTCTAGCTAACTCTCCTATAAAATCGAACCACAGAACCATATTGATGCTGATCTTTGTGGTTTCTACAATAATTACACTCTATTTTAATGTAAATATGCATTTCTCTGTGTTTGCAAAACATATGTGCATATGCAGCATATGGAATAAGTGTAAAATTCATTATTTTATTATTTAAAAAAGCAAGTGTTGATTTTTAAAACCTATTGAATCTTAAACATTTTTAGCAGCCTATAACGTTTTCATTATCTTTTCAAACTCAAAAACACTGCCCTATGACATTTATAGATCTTTCTAGTTGGGAAAAAAATGAAGTGAGAACTATGAACTCTGTTGTTTTCGTTATGCTTCTTACTCTCTTATTGTCTCACTTTGAGTCCTTAGGGTGCAAGCAACAAAAGCTGATTCTGGATTACTTGGGCTGAAAAGGAACGTATTGGAAGTGTGAGGGACAGCTCACAGAACCCAAGGAAGGCTATAGACATTAAGTGGGATGGCCCCAAGGATATGGGTCTCAGGAAGTAGCTGATACCATTTCAAGGTGTCAACACTCCAGAGAAAGATCGCCCATGGGGTTCCATTTTTGTGCAACTTCTCAAAGATTCGAATTCCAGAAGATAAACTCTCCTTGGCTTAGCTTGGGTTGGCCTTTAGCAAAAGGGAGAGAGGGGGCTCTTGAGTGGGAGTCCCTCCAAGAAGACCACAGTGGGTGCATGTGGAAGGCGGGTTGTGATTCTCCAAAAGGAGGTATGAGTGTTGGTCAGCCCCAAAATATAAATGTCCATGTGACCCACTTTCTGATTTTATTTCATCTGGTTTATTGTAGAGTGTGCGATGGTGAATGTTAATTTATTCATAGTTTGTCATACAGTCATTAATTAGGAGAGAGAATTTACTCCTAATTGAAGACTGTTTGCTGTGAATTGCTAAAATAATCTGAGTAGTTGCCTTAAAAGAAACAAATATTCTGTAAGTTGTAGCCACATAGCCTTTAACCTGAGGACATAACGATTAGGGAATTGCAACCTGCATTGATATTGTGTCAAACAGTAGGAACAAAACACTACCTTTTGCTGTTCTATTAATAAATGCCTTGCTGCGGAACACATTATTTCAAATGTATGTAGTGATGGGCTGATTACATGCCATTTCCTTGAACATGAACTGTTAGGCAGGGGCTGCCAAGGTGTGTTTTCTTGTGACTCCCACACAGGTAAACAGAGTTGACTGTTACTGGTTGTCTCACCATCAGTTCTCATCCAATACCCATTGGGACAAAGTACCTTAAAACAATAGGCTGGCATCAGCTGTCATTTAAGAATAGAAGTAGGTAGCTGCCTCCTAATTTCTGCATACTGGGTCAGAACCACTGCTGGCAATTTAAAATGTTTTAAAAACAGTAGGACAGCTCCCAGATCAATCCATCAATCAATCAATCACCAGAATTTACATAGTGTTCCTGGGGAATAGCTGTCTCGAGTGCTTTACGAAACAGAATAAACTCTGTGAAGACCAATCTCAAAAATCAGCCCTTTTATTAACATGAATCTCTATTTTGGGAAGGAGTCAGTCTAATTTCAGAAAAAGAAATTATAAGACCTTGTCACATACAACATTCTTTCATTATAGTCAATGATTTATTAGAGATTATAGAGAAGTGAGCAAAATAATCCAGTTTAAAATAATCCCCCAGAAAAAAAAAAAATCAGACCCTTCTTCTGCTCTTCCTCCTCCTTTTCCTCTTTCTTTTTTTCATTTTCATCATTTCCTCCTTCCCTTTCTACCCCTATCTCCACTACTTCCTCCTCCTTGATCATCAGTGCTGTAAAGAACTAGGCTTTCTCCTATAATCCCCAGAATCTAGGAAAAGATTCTTCCATGCTGAACTGAAAATTAATATGAGGGGAAGTTGTCAATGACAGCCTAACCCAAAGTTAATTTTGTCAATCTGGTTACGAGGTGGGTGTTCTTTCTCTCCCTCTTTGCAACATCTGGAACTCTGCTCCTGGAAAATGACTTTCCTATAGAGAAGTGAACAGCTCGTAAATCAATGGTATACTGAGCAGCAACAGTGGGACATCAATAGTTTAACTGGAGTCATTAGTCCATTTGCAAGTAGGCTAAGAGTGCCTGTTCTTTTGCTGAGAACAGGGGTTGGCAAGCTACAGCCCAAAGGCTAAATCCAGCCTGCCTCTTGCTTTTGCATATAGTTTTGTTGCGAACAGCCACACCCATCTGTTTACACATTGTCAACGGCTGCTTTTAAACTACATCAGCAGAGCTGAGTCATTGCAACGGCGGCGATCATGGCCCATAAAGGTGGAAATACTTATTATCTGGCCTTTTCCAAAGAAGTTTGCCAATCTCATCTGGAACTTTGCTAAGTGCTTTGGTGAAATAAAGGGAAAGGGGCTGCTCCTTTGCCTTAAAGAGCATGTCACCTTACTAGATTGGGAAGTCGATCACAGAGGACATATTTGGTTAACGATATAAAATAGAATTTAATAAATGTCAAATTTGTGCAGTAGTGATTGCATTTATTGAAATAATTCATAGAGGAGAGACTAGGCTGGTGCCATTGAAAAAGTCTCTATGATGGAGACAGACTTTGTAGAGTGGGCAGGGTTTGAATCAGAAAATTTCAGAGCTGGAAAGCAGCTTTGAAGACATCTGGTTCAAACACTAGGCCAGGAGCCAGTGTCAGTCTGTGATGGATTTTCCCTGATTACCTACAAAAAGAGGGAAAAAAATCACAACACGGCTGAGGGTTTTAAGGTAGGGCTTTTTTCATGTCTATGCAGCATGGACCGTATCTTCTTGTACATGGTGAGCTTCATAAAACTAAATTCATTCAACCCAAGAATTATCTGCTTTCTATATTTGTGCTGAGATTTCTCTTCTTTTGGAAAGAACATTAAGAGTTGATGGTATGTGCTGTTGCTGCAATTATTGGTACCCTTACCTGGCAGAATAAAACTTGACAGCCTTGTGTTCTTCAATATTTTTTAATGTTGTGCTGTGAAATCCAGGAGACTGGGAACCACAGACCAGAACAGGTTCTAGTCAATGTTTCAATACCTTCTACATCAGCCTCACCAAATGGCTGGTAATAGAATGAATGAGAAGAGAAGGCTATGCAGCCAGGCGGAAGAAGAAAGTAAGTTTCAGGTGGACATGAATTTTGCTGATTTCCTCCCAAGTCAGGGTCATCACTCTTCATTTGGCTTTTGCCCCCAAAACTCTCAATGCTCTAAAGCGCCCACTTCCACCAAATCTTGGTCGGCAGAACCTACCAGGGATTTTCTTAGGTTCAAGCAAAGATTCAGACTTGTGAGCCGCTATAAGCTCATGGGGCAGCTGTGTGAGCAGCCCTGGTCCCACAGGAGCCATTACGTCTGTAATAAAAGCATGGGTAGAGTTTCCAGGATCTGTGATAGGTCCATGCCCAGTTATAAGAATATTCATCACTCAGAAAAGCCCATGGCTATGACTTCCAATCAAGTAGATGTTAAACGATCTTCCAATGTGAAGTCATTTTACCATTAGCAATGTTGCCTAGCAACGGTTGACATATTACCCTATCAGGTTACCAGAGGAATAGAGCTAGATAATTAACCAAAAGGTTAAATTCTTACGCAGAAGGAGAAAGGTTTCCTTTAACACAGTTTGTCCATGATTGTCTTCTAAGTCCTTAGGATGGAAGGTGATGGGGAGAACCTGGTTCTCCAAAGTTACCAGGGAAATTGAACAGCAGTGCCCCATTCAGACAAGAGGGGAATATTGACTCTCTCAAGTAACATCCCAGAGGTTCTGAGTTGCTGTAATATTGTGAATAAAAAGCTATTTGAATAACCAGCATCCTCTAATTCTAACGCCACTACCCAAATATCTCCTCTTCCTGGAAGCCCTCCCTGGCCTTGGGAATCTCCCTCAGGGAGCTGTTGACCACATTCTCCCAGGCACCTAGTTTTATATCTGGAATGTCGTATGTACTTAAAAGAAATGTTTATTTGATGAAGAAATGGATGAATAAAGCAAGCAAAGGGCTCAAAGATGTCAGTGCTCCTTGATCGAAGGTCCATTTGTAGTTTATATTCTGAACATTACTCTCACTTTTCCAGGCAAAGGTTGAGGTTCATGTGGTTTGATCTCTTTCCCCTGAAATTTAGACCTGGACCTCTCATTATAGCTGCCCCAGAGGTCTGGAAAAAAGTCCGCAGGATATCTTTCTAACCATATTCTAAACAGCTGCAGGTTTCATTTAAATGTCATTTCAAATGTCGAAGGAACACAATTCAGTGTCCCTGTGGCGTTCCTTTGGGACCATTCAGCTGTGCTTCTCATTAGCATCGGTGGAGGTTAAGCCTGATGAGTTTGGCACAGAGAGCAGGGGAAGCTTCTCCATTTCCATACACATTGCTTTGATAAGACCAAACCTCAAAAGTTACCCAACCTGGAAATGGAGGAGAGATGATTTCCTCCTTTTTTTTAAAGATTGGCACCAGAGCTAATATCTGTTGCCAATCTTCTTCTTCTTCTCCACAAAGCCCCCAGAACATAGTTGTATTTTCTAGTTGTAGGTCCTCCTGGTTGTGTTATGTGGGACACCACCTCAGCATGGCTTGATGAGCAGTGGAAGGTGTGCAGCCAGGATCTGAAGCAGCGAAGCCCTGGGCCGCGGAAGCGGAGCATGTGAACTTAACCACTCCACCACGGGGCCAGCTCCTCCCCTTTTATCCAAGAGAAAACCAGTCTTTAAACAAAGATCTGAAAATTAAAGGTCTACTCAAAAACCACTCACAAAATAAGAAAAGGAAAATATGTTTTCCTTAAGAAAACTTTTGAATATAACCTACCTTTTCGAGCAAGTTCATAAAAGGGAGAAATTCTGAGAAAACATTAAAGAAAAATTCCCTTCTTGCAGATTCCTTAAGCTGGTTGATATCATAGCAGTAGCTCTTTTGATGATGCTCTTTTGCTTATAAATTTTTAAACTAGAAGGAGAAATTGGCTTACCAAAATGAGCAGCAACTCTGGGTTGCTGCAGCCAGAATCCTGATGTGATTCATTGGAAACATACACTGGGGCCAATGAGGGCTGCGTTAGGCAGGAATAGCATGCCCGGGGATCCACTGTCTAGCCAGAATGCCTGGAGGTATCGATTCTCTGTGTAGTGGGCTTGAATTTCAAAACACTATGCTGAAGTCTTAGCTATCCATGTACATCCAATTTTGCCTCAAAGTTAATAAAAAGGGAAGAGGCTTCTTTCAAGTTGGTTTAACATTTCTCACCCTGCTTGCCTGTGTTTACCGTGGGAACAAAAATAGAGTAGGAAGAAAGAAAAGTACATAAAACTTTGGTTTGCTGGGCTCTTGGTTCGCCTGTCAATATTGAAAGATGGAGCGTATCACAGGTGATGAGTTCTAAACAGCTTTCTGAGCTCAGAAGCAGATGACTCAATGTTGCGAGTGCTGTGTTTCTCACCAAAGTCCAAAGGCGAAGCTGTCTCAGAAACTGTTCCATCCTGGGGTAGTTTGCTCGAAGGTTCAGGTGGGTGTGTGACCAAAATGGGGTGGTGTCCTTTCCAGGTATGACATCATCAGTCATCCAAGTATCTCATTGTCTCCAAGTATGATAGTTTGTTGTAGTCGTATTCTGACGTAAAATGGGTAGAGACCAAGAGAGGACCAAGTGGACTCCAGTGTGGTTCTTTTAGTAATCACTTCTCCACACTCGTCTTAGAAAACTAAAAAATGGGACAGGCCAAAGCAAACATTTTCAAAAAGTAATGTCACTTGCAAAAATACGCAAATTAAAATGACAATGAAATACCACTTTTTCAGCCTATCAGATTGGCTAGAAGAATGATTGCATCCAGCGTCAGAAAAGGTGTGAAGAAGCAAATATTGTCTTGCATATATTGATGTGGAATTGTAAACTGGTTTAACCTGGCAATTTCACATCTGGGAATTGAACATAAGGAAGTAATCGGAAATATGGGCGGAGATGTATGTTCATGGAGGTTCAGTAAAGTGTTACTTATTGAAAAAATATAAATGGAGGCAACCTAAATGGCCAAAAGCACATGATTAGTAAAGTATGGTACCTGAAAACACTACGAAGCCATTCACTAAATACTTTTAATAAATAACTCATTCAACAAGTATTTACTAGGCTCTTCTCCTATCATGTGCCAGGGGCTGTTCTGGACACTGGAGATTTTATTTGTTTTATTTGAAATAAAAATCTATGTCTTCACAAATCTTGTATTATAGTGAGACAGATAGTTAATAGACAAGATAAATAGGTAAAATAAAAATAATATGTTAGATAGTTAAGTGCCTAGGGAAATAAATGAGACATGAAAGGAGGTTAAAGGAATCCAGTGGACGGTAGACAGTGAGCTCTTTGAACACAAGAACTGTGATTTATTCCTCAATGTATCTGCAGTGTTTAGCTCAGTGCCTGGCATATAGTAGCCAATCAAATCAACATGTGTTAAACATTGACGTGTGGCATTTGGACAGAAGGATTGCTGTGTATGGAGACCTCATGAGTGTGGTTCATGAGAGGATCCATGGTTAGTATGGTTGCCTGGAGCCTGGTTTGAATGTTGGAAAGGTGGGAGATGAAGCTTGAAGACTGGTTGAGAGTAAAATATCAAGCAGTCTATTTGGATTTTATTCGGAAAGCAGTGGGGAGCCATGGACAGATTTTAAGCAGGTGAATAGCTTGATCTATTTGGTGTTTTAGAAGGATGAGTTTGGGAGCAGTAATTGGAGGTGAGTGGAAGGGGAAAGACTGGAGGCAGGACAGCCAGTTAGGAGGTGTCAATTGCATAGTGCTGCGGCCAAACCCCGCCCCACATCCCCAGAGATCTCTGCAGACAGTCCCCATATATGCTCATGGCTTGCTGTGTGCCTCTTTGTTGAGAGCCTGCTCTGGCCCCAGGGGAGAGCTTGGGTGGGTAGATGAAAACCTCAACTTCCTTGCACCTTAGGAAGACAATTCTGAGGCCTGTTCCACCAGGTCTCTCAGGGGATTCCCAGTGGCTTCAGCCTCAGCTGCCTAGAGTAGTGACTCTCTCGTCAGCCTATTCTTTATTGGCCTGTTTCCTTCCCCATCGTACTTCCCTGCTCCCTCAAAACACTTCTTGGTGTTACCAGCAAATACAGTACATTAACTAGAGAAAGAAAGAAAGCATAGACAAAGATGTACTGCAATTGTACATAAGATGGCAATGAAAGTCACAATGAAAGAGAGGCAGGTATGAAGTCATGAAGGAAGTGAGGGAGCCAAGAATGTCATGTCTGTGAGAAAAACATCCATGCAGAAGGAACAGCACATGCTAAGGCCCTGAGACTGGAGCACGCCTGGTATATTCCAGGGATAGCAGCCAGTTTGGCTGGTGCAGAATGAATGAGGATGAAGCTAATAAAATATGAGGTCAGAAAGGAAAGTTGAGCATGTTTGGGGAGGCATATTAAATATTGTCCTTCACTCTGAGTGTAATGTGAAACCATAGTCATTGGAAGGTTCTCAGCAAGGAAAAGCCTATCTGACATAGGTTTAAGAGCCATCTCTCTGACTGGTTGAGAATAGACTAATGGGGGCAAGGGCGGAAGCAGGGAGACCAGCTGGAGACTTGTCATAATCCACGTGAAAGATGACGGTGTCTGGCTTCAATGTAAGAGCAATGGGGGTGGTGAAGTGCCATCAAAAACCATGTTGGGGAGAATTATTGTCATTATATCATGACAATTATTTTAAAGCAAGCAAAAAAAAATGTGTAACTGTCTGTCATGGTTTTGTAGACCTGGAAAAAATTCGTTAAAGGACATATTCCAAAATAATCTCACTGGTTATCTTAGGTGGTTGGTGCTTGCTTAACCTTTCGAGTTTTCTGTATTATTTTCCTACTCAAGGGGAGAGGAGGCTTCACGATTTAGAAACTCAAGAATCAGGGCCAGTGTTTCGCCTGTTCAGATCCCAGGCCCGGACATGGCACAGCTCATCGAGTGGCGCTGAGACGGCGTCCCACATGCCACAACTAGAAGGACCTACAACTAGAATATACAACTGTGGACTGAAGGCCTTGGGGGAGAAAAAGGAAAAAAATAAAATCTTAAAAAAAAAAGAAGCTCAAGAATCAAAGGACCAAGCTACAGAGTTCTCATTACCAGAACCATTATGGATATGTCTGTGGGGTTTTGCATTTCTACAGATCTCTGCTCCATTTCCTTTCAGAGAATAGTCTTCTCTTCCTCTATATCCCATTGAGAATATAGAGGAAAATATATTACAATTGGTTTTTCAGAAGATATTTTCATGGGTTAACAACTCAGACACTTCCTGCCAGGGCCTCCTTGTAAGAGCTGGTTAAATTAACGGTAGATGAACACTGCTGTGTATTGTCATACTCTTTCGAGGCCACAGGTAAAGACGTTAACTTTTGTTTTTATATCAAAAGAATGTGCTATTTTCTACCTCCTTCTTCCTACCTGGGTCAAGAGGGAACATTTTGATGGTTTAGGGTGTCCAACAGCCAAAAACATAGTACTTAAACACTGTGGACTGAATGCTTTCTACTTATTCGAGTTAAATTGTACAGTCCTCTTGTTATTCAAAAATAACTGAGTGTGTTTATCACCAGACTGCTTTGCATTGTTACTTCTGAGGTTCCAAGACTTTTTAGACACAGTTTCTTTTCAATCTTGTTAGGAAACATTTCCGTTTTCATTTTATTTTCTCTCCCCTTAGTGACTAGAAAGTATATGTAAGAAAACATTTTCATAAAAAAATAAGTCAACAGAATAAGCTTATTGATCATAAAGATACAGCTATACTGTGCAAATCCTTACCCTTTATCAATGCAAATTTAAGAAATGGTGGTTAGATCGGCTTAGAGAGCTAATTCACATAGGTGATTCAGTCAAACTCCTATTGAACTGAAAGACACAATTCAACAAGCGTTTCTGAGCATCCTTACGTTTATACAAGAACATCCTTCTGATAAGAATTTAACTAATTAAACCAACGGAAAGCAAAGCATATTTTAGTTATTGTTAAGTAAAGAATTTGCAGTACGTCATTGTTGTTTACTTAAGGGCACTTTCCCAAGTTTCCTCATAGAGTAATGATACCGACCCTGATATCAGTTTCCCCACATTAAACCCAGCATATATGGGGTTAAAACCAAAACACTCATTCCCTGCTTACTCTCTGGCTTCCTGGCTCCAGAATCCACTATCCTCCACGGAGACAGACACCGCCAAGGACAAGCACCTGGATTGTCTCCTCTCTGCAAAGAGATACAGGCTGGTGGGAAAGCTGCTGACCAGCAAGGTCACGGCCTTCCTCCTCTCTGCAGGTGTCTCAAGGCCAAAGACAGGCTGGTGGGAAAGCTCCAACCAGCAAGGCTATATGCTCCCCTCCCCTACCTAAAACCCCCAATAAAAGCCCTTCCTTTTAGCTTTTCGGGGAGTTTGGGATTTCAGCATTGGCTGCCCTCTCTCCTTGCTCAGCGCTGTGCAAAAATAAAATTCCTGCTTTCTTCCACCACATCTGGTGTCAGAGATTGGCTGGCTGCACAACGGGTGAGCGAACTCACTTCAGGTTTGGTATCAGTAATAATATCATTAGAAATAGTAATGATAGTGGTGATCATGATAATAGAGTGCTGATCTTGTATGAGATCTCTGCTGATCAGCTGACTTGCATTATCTCATATTGTCTTCACTACAGTCTGAGGGGACATTTACCATTATTATTCCCATTTTATAAATAAACAAAACTTTAATGAAGTTAAAGAAAATAAAGCCTGAAGAAGTGCATTGCTCTTTGATTTGCCATTTAGAGGTTGAAGAGTTCAGATTAGCATTCATGATAGGATCTGCATTTGAAATTACTTAAAGGTTGTCGACATTTCAAATTTCTCTTGCCTATTGAGCTAAGCAAGATGACTTGATGAGTACAGAAAAGTACACATCTTCTCCATTAAGTGGCAAAACTGACTTATGATAAAGTAATTCTAGCCTCCTGTTAACCTGCTTATCTGGATGTGCTTTACTGAGTAGGCAGCCAGAGAACCAAGTTCTAGTCCAGCTCTTGGCCTTTTCTAGTTTTGTGTTCCTGAGCAAGTCTCTTAATGTTTCCGGGTCTCAGATTCCCTAAACTAGGGTCTGAGAAGGAAGATTTGGTGATCCCTAGGGTCCTTTCCAGTTGTGACCTTTAGAAGTGACAACCTGGTTACTGTCACCAGGATATGAAATCTGAGTAGGCTCATCAGTGAGGGAACCTTAGTTTTCCCCACACAGAAGCTTGATTTATCACAGAAGTCAGGACAAGGCTCCACTGAGGAGCTAGCCAGGTCAATAATTATGTTTACTCAGGGCAGTGACGGAGGGAAAGATATCTAGAAGGGAACTTTGCCTTCATTTGTCATCAGCTTCATTTCCAAATACATCGAATTAAGCATTCCTTTGGCGTACTTGTAGTGAACAAATTTCTACGGGACTCAAGAAAACCAAATATACACTTGACCTGGTCTTCATTTCAGTGGTCCAGCTTGCTGCTCCAGTTCTTAGATTTAGTGCATTCTACATGAATCATCTAAGATTCTTGCTGATGCAAGCAATGGGAAATTTGACCCAAACTGATTTAAATTTAAATTCCCTTTGGGCTCCCAAATTCCCCAAAGGGAATTTATTGGCTCCTGTAACCAAAAAGTCCTGGGGTAGGACTCACGCTGCATGGTGGGATTCAGGACTCAAAGTCCTCTCTCTTCATATTGTTGAGCCAGTTGCCGTCTCATTTTCTATGTGGAGGCCCATGGCAGCTCTAGACTCTTCCCTTATAATGGAAAGGAAGCTACAGCAAGCACGGCTCCTAAAAGCACCATCTGTGAAAGTTTCTATGTCTCTTATTGGTTCTTATTGGATTATATGACCTTCTCTGAACCAATCGCTGTGGAGAGAAATATGCGATATTGATTGATGGTACCGAGCCGCACCTCAATCCATGTGTCAGGGAAGGTTCAGGCAAATCCACCAAAAGCACCTTGAATGAGAGTTTGAGAGGGATGGCCCCACGGTGGAAAAGGATACAGTCAAAAGAAGAAGGACAAGTAGATGAGGGCCACAACAACACCACGTGCCCCCGTGCTTTATTTTAGAGCAAAGCGTAGCAGCCATGTTTGGGTCTAACGGCTGCTTCCAGAATGTCACTTTTCCTGATAACTGGATAAACTCATAGTATTTCAGAGTGAAAAAGACTTAGCAAGTCAATCCTCCCATCTTTCGCTAATGAGGAAATTGACTCCCTTAAGAGGTTAAATGGTAAAATATTTGGGGCCACATTGTTGTCACCTGATTTTACCCAAAGTAGTTTCAACATTTTTCATTTTGGAATTTATAGAACAGGCTAAAAGAAACGAACAAAATATTCTTCTCTCTCTCCATTGCTCCTTCAGAACCAACATCTGGAGAATTTAACATCAGTACAATTTAAACATAAGTATGCACCATCAGAGTTTTGATTCACCCCCAAGAGGGCCTTCATGGATACTGGCTTTGATTTTAATCAGCTTGACCTACGGATCAGTAACCATTTCTATCTACATCTTGTCACTTAATCATTTTATCATTTCTCTCTAATCTATTGTATTCTATGGCTGATTTTAAAAGCAGATTTAAAAACTATTAAAATGAATAATAAAAAAATGATGAATAAAGATATATCATTCCTAGAGGACATAGTGTTAGAAAACAATAGTTACCTCTTCAATCAGCACTTTAGTTTTATTCTGTCAAATTATTTCCCAGTTATGAAGTCATACTGTTGTGCTTTAAATTAACACGCCATAAAACAGGATTTATTTGTGTTCCCCCTGCCCCACCCCCAGAAACAGCTCAGCATTTAGAGGATATGAGAGGCAAGTAGACTGGATCTGGAAATAGAATGAGGGCTGATGGTGTAGGGCTGTGCCCTTTGGATGCCAGTACTCTTGTGGGTCCTCCCATCTGCCAGGGATTGCCTTGGGGAATCAGCGAGTAGATGCAAATCCAGGCAGTTTCCTTGGCAACCAGAATTAACCCATGGGGTCTTTTCAGGCTTAGGGACATTTTTGGAGAGTTGAAATAAAAGCATCACTATGAGAAAACTCCAGAGGGAAACTAATAAGGCACGCCAAGTCAAGATAGTTTAAAGTCAAGAATATGCTGGGGAAAGAGTCAGTGCCTCTCTTCTACTTTCCCCTCCTCTTCCCTTTTCTCTCCCCTCCCCCCCTCCTCTCCTCTTCGTCTCCCCTCCTCTACCCCCTCTCTCTTTTTTCTTTCTCTTCCCCTGCCTCTTTCTTTCACTTTTGCCAGCTTTTATGGAATTACCTTGCAGTTTCCAGATTTTTCAAAATTTGGGGACTATCTCTACATTGTATTAATTCTACATGATCTTTCTGGTTGAACAGATTGCTTTCTCTGGAGCTTTCAAAATGATACTGGTTCCTATGAAAAATTGGCAGAATTTAGTATATTAATAGTAAAATAAGAAAGCAAAATTTCCTATTTGACTCTTTTCTGCATTTCTGCACAATTTGCCCCCTCAAAAATGGAGTGTGTGTTCACCACTCTTTTTGCTGGATTTCATTCTCCAGAAGAGTTTTGCCCAAATTGGGATCCTCATGGGTTGCTGAGGACCTTGCTCAGTGTGACCTCCTGCAGTTTATTTGGTGGCCAGTAATGTAGAGTGGGCTTTCTTAGCTTGGTGGGCTCTCCTGCTGCCCTGCTTTTCTCCTCGTCTTTCAAGTCTTCTCCAAATGAAAGATGAATAGATTCAGCTCTTCTGCGCATGTGGAAAGGACTTGCTGGGGCTGTATAACAGACCACTGAAGAGCAAGGGCCCTGGAATCAGACAGCCAAGAACTCATGGCCTTCCAGTTATTAGCTGTGCAATAATGGATAAGTTTAACTTACTTCTCTGAAATCCAATTTGTCCTCCTGTAAAATGAGACATGGGAATGTCCATTCTCCTTCTTCTTATTTTAAAGTACTCATTTACTAAAAGAATTGCCCCTCACCACAATTTCATCCTGGCCCATGGCTGCTAATAAAGTAACTATATTTTGTTGCCTTCCTAGCAGTTAGCTGTGACCATATGATGAAGTTGTGACCTGTGGAATCTGAGCAGAAGTACTGGGTGCAATTCTGAGGCTTGCACTTAAAAATGTTGAGTGTCGAGGCTGGCCCAGTACATAGTGGTTAAGTTTGTGTGCTCTGCTCCGGCGGCCCAGGGTACCCTGGTTCAGATCCTAGGTGCTGATCTAGGTACCGCTTGTTAAGCCATCCTGTGGCGGGTGTCCCACATATAAAGTAGAAAAAGATGGGCACAGATGTTAACTTATGGCCAATCTTCCTCAGCAAAAGAGGAGGACCGGTGGCAAATATTAGCTCAGGGCTAATCTTCCAAAAAAAAGAAAATTGAGTGTCCACATTTCATACTCTTACTTCTTCTTTCCCGTGGCTGAAAAATGTTGAAAACTAGAAGATCCAGTATGGAATAGAGCCTGATGATAGCAGAACCATTCGACCAGCTCCTTAGCACTTTCTTTTGTAAAATTATGCGAGAAGAATAAAAACTCATTTAATCCACAAGCCTTTTTTTGTTAGTGTTTTTATGGTATGTGTTTTTGCTTCCTCTTATTTTCAAGCTTTCTGGGTCCTTTATATTTAAGATTTTCTCTTGTAAGCATTATATATTTGAGTTTCTATTTAATCCAGTTGGAAATCTGCCTTTTAATTATAATATTTAGTCTAGTTATATTTAATATAATTATTGGCATATTTAGGCTTATATCTACCATCTTGTTA